>NC_092723.1:30901480-31208442 GCF_047496885.1 Scyliorhinus torazame
AGTCTCAGCAGGCCATCGCTGAGAGCATCGGCGACCTTGCCCATGTGATGGATGGCGTCGCACAATCCCAGCGGAAGGGAGCACAGTCCCTGACAGGGATGTCGCACTCCCTGAGCTCCATCGCTGGGAACGTTCAGACCCTGGTCGATTCCAAGGTGGGCCTCCAGGAATGGCAGCACCAGGTGTCGGTGGTGCAATGGCGCTTGTCTCCGCACGCACCACCGTCCCATAGAGAAGCCTGGGGGCCACCTGGCTCCCCGAGGGAGGTGGTGGTTCCGGTGCCCATCCCGGTTACACTAGCAAGGGAGGGACCGGAACACTCGAACCTCCCCCTCCCCCCCCCCCCCCGTTCTGTCCCTGGTGCATCTGGTGGGCAGCGGGCAGAGCAGGCTGGCACCACGCCACCAAGCACGCCCGCTGAGCAGCCCTGCCCATCCAGGCCAGACCGCCCCAGGAAACGCACGCCGCCGGGGAGCCACGTCGAAGGGCAGTATTCTCAGCCGTCCACCTTCACGCCTGCCGTACTGTCTGGGGAACACCTGGATGTAGTGGTCGGGCCGGTAAGGCCAAAAGGTTAGCCACGTAGTAAGTTGGCACAGGTGCAGGGCACAGATTAGTTATAGGGGCTAGGGCACCTGTTTTTCAATGTCACTATTTAATTTGTTACACCAAACCTAGATGCGTCTGTCCTATGTCCGGTGCCTGAGGGGGTCGTAAGGGGGACCGGGTGACGATGGTGTTCAAAGTTCATTACAACAGTGATGCTGCGTGTGCCCCCCCCCCCCCCGCCCCAAGCACGCCATCGTCCTCAGCACACCAACGCCCGCAGCCCCACATGGACATGTGATGGGAGTGTCCGTGACGCATAAAGGAAACACCGAGGTGGAGGGTTCAGATATGGCCATGAGTCAGACATTCTGGAGCGAACCGGAGCTCACAGCTCATCGCAGAGCGGGTTATCATCCAGCATGGCGCTGTTCACACCCGCTGACGGAAGTAGATGTGTTACTAGATTCACGATGTGTCGCAGGTGTAGGGTGCTGTGAGAATGGTGCTGTGGGTCATAGGGTTGTGCGATGGTGCAGGAGGTGGGGGGGGGCGGCGGGGTGCCTATGTGCGTGTTCCATGGTGCAAGTGCCCTGCACAACGATGCCCTCCCCCTAGTGTGTGAAATGTGCGGTGATCAATGCCTTGCGTGCTCGCTGTCCCAGCCGGTGGCGTTGTGCGGCCTCCCGGCCATGTCCCACACCCTGGTGTATGTGCTCCACTGCCCTCCCATCCTCCCCCTCCTCCTCCTCAGAGGCGTCGCCCTTATCGGGCTCACCTGGTGCATCCTCCTCCATGACATCGTCCCTTTGTTGGGCAATGTTGTGCAAAAAGCAGTGTGCGACAAAGATTCTTCCGACCCTGTCGGGGTCGTACTGCAGAGCCCCTCCAGAGCAGTCCAGGCACCGGAAACTCATTTTGAGGAGGCTGAAGCACCTCTGTACAGCACCCCTGGTTGCAGCATGGGCCTCATTATAGCGGGTCCCCGTGTTGATCTGTGGCTTCCGTATAGGTATCATCAGCACGGTCGCAATGGATGACCCCTGTCGCCCAGCAACCAGCCCCTCATCCGGGGGGGGGGGGGGGGGGGGGTGACTCTCGAAAATAGCGGGAATGAATGACTGCGCCAGTATGAAGGTGTCATGCATGCTGCCCGGGTATTGGGCGCACACGTGCATTATTTTCATTCGATGGTCGCAGACCACCTGGACATTCATAGAATAGTTCCCCTTCCTGTTCAGGAAAACGTCCGTTTTCCGAGGGTGCACACAGGTTGACGTGCACCCCATCAGGGGCTGTTTAGCACAGGGCTAAATCGCTGGCTTTGAAAGCAGACCAAGGCAGGCCAGCAGCACGGTTCGATTCCCAGCACGGTTCGTGCCCCAGCAGGATCTGAGTCGTCGACCTCTTCCTGCCCGACGACGTGGAGGTCATCGTCTCCGTCCATGTCCTCTTGGACTTGTCGGGCATGAGGGCCTGCAGCAGGAGCGCCTGGCACGTGACCCTCTGCAGCCAGTCCCTCTGCTGCATCTGCCTCTGCAGCAGCTTCACTGAGCCGCCTGGGTCGCCCGCGCCAAATGGCTATCTGCAGGGCAGCCGCTGTCGCCACGGCGGCAAACATTGGTGGCTGTTGTGCAAACATCACAAACTAGAAGGGGGGAGGGTTTGGGAGGGAGAGGCAACGACATTTGTAAGTAGGGCGCTTTGGCACGTAGGCAGCCATGGCCCTTTGGATGCACGGGTGCCCTGGCTGCCTGGTTACGGTTCATTCACGCAAGCACCAGTACACCTGCCCACAGTATCCGTCTCCCGCCCAGTTCACCCTGTCCCTCCTCATTGCAGTGCCAGCTGCCTCAGGCCATCGCCATGGCCTCAACTTGGAAGCGTGTCTTCGCCACCTTCCTGCCATGGCACTCCAGCTGGAGTGTCAGTCCTGCGGGTACCCTTGAAGCCCCCCCCCCCCCCGACAGAATGGTGGCATCATTTGCCCCACCCCCTTCCCCTTTCTCATTTCCCCCACCCCCCTCCCCTTCCCTCTACTCCTTGCCCAACCCCCCCTTCTCATTCCCCCACCCCCTCCCCTTCCCTCTACTCCTTCCCCCAACCCCCCCCCCTACTCCTTCCCCCATCCCCTCCTCCTTTCCCCACCCCTTCCCCCTTATCATTCCCCCAACCCCTCCCCCAACCCCTACTCCTTCCCCCAACCCCTCCTCCTGTCAGGAATAAACGAATGACTAGGGTAAGAGTAGGGCCAGTCAAGGACAGTAGTGGGAAGTTGTGCTTGGAGTCCGAGGAGATAGGAGAGGTGCTAAATGAATATTTTTTGTCAGTATTCACACAGGAAAAAGACAATGTTGTCGAGGAGAATACTGAGATTCAGGCTACTAGACTAGAAGGGCTTGAGGTTCATAAGGAGGAGGTGTTAGCAATTCTGGAAAGTGTGAAAATAGATAAGTCCCCTGGGCTGGATGGCATTTATCCTAGGATTCTCTGGGAAGCTAGGGAGGAGATTGCTGAGCCTTTGGCTTTGATCTTTAAGTCATCTTTGTCTACAGGAATAGTGCCAGAAGACTGGAGGATAGCAAATGTTGTCCCCTTGTTCAAGAAGGGAAGTAGAGACAACCCCGGTAACTATAGACCAGTGAGCCTTACTTCTGTTGTGGGCAAAATCTTGGAAAGGTTTATAAGAGATAGGATGTATAATCATCTGGAAAGGAATAATTTGATTAGAGATAGTCAACACGGTTTTGTGAAGGGTAGGTTGTGCCTCACAAACCTTATTGAGTTCTTTGAGAAAGTGACCAAACAGGTGGATGAGGGTAAAGCAGTTGATGTGGTGTATATGGATTTCAGTAAAGCGTTTGATAAGGTTCCCCACGGTAGGCTACTACAGAAAATACGGAGGCTTGGGATTCAGGGTGATTTAGCAGTTTGGATCAGAAATTGGCTAGCTGGAAGAAGACAAAGGGTGGTGGTTGATGGGAAATGTTCAGACTGGAGTCCAGTTTCTAGTGGTGTACCACAAGGATCTGTTTTGGAGCCACTGCTGTTTGTCATTTTTATAAATGACCTGGAGGAGGGCATAGAAGGATGGGTGAGTAAATTTGCACATGACACTAAAGTCAGTGGAGTTGTGGACAGTGCGGAAGGATGTTACAAGTTACAGAGGGACATAGATAAGCTGCAGTCCTGCGCTTAGAGGTGGCAAATGGAGTTTAATGCAGAAAAGTGTGAGGTGATTCATTTTGGAAGGAATAACAGGAAGACAGAGTACTGGGCTAATGGTAAGATTCTTGGCAGTGTGGATGAGCAGAGAGATCTCTGTGTCCATGTACATAGATCCCTGAAAGTTGCCACCCAGGTTGAGAGGGTTGTTAAGAAGGCGTACGGTGTGTTAGTTTTTATTGGTAGAGGGATTGAGTTTCGGAGCCATGAGGTCATGTTGCAGCTGTACAAAACTCAGGTGCGGCCGCATTTGGAGTATTGCGTGCAATTCTGGTCGCCACATTATAGGAAGGATGTGGAAGCATTGGAAAGGGTGCAGAGGAGAGTTACCAGAATGTTGCCTGGTATGGAGGGAAGATCTTTTGAGGAAAGGCTGAGGGACTTGAGGCTGTTTTCGTTGGAGAGAAGGTTAAGAGGTGACTTAATTGAGGCATACAAGATGATCAGAGGATTGGATAGGGTGGACCGTGAGATCTTCCTCCGATGGTGATGTTTAGCACGAGGGGAGCTTTAAATTGAGGGGAGATAGATAGAAGACAGATGTCAGAGGTAGGCTCTTTACTCAGAGAGTAGTAAGGGCATGGAATGCCCTGCCTGCAACAGTAGTGGATTCGCCAACACTAAGGGCATTCAAATGGTCATTGGATAGACATATGGACGATAAGGGAATAGTGTAGATGGGCTTTAGAGTGGTTTCACAGGTCGGCGCAACATCGAGGGCCGAAGGGCCTGTACTGCGCTGTAATGTTCTATGTTCCTTCCCCTTCTCATTCCCCCATTCCCTCCCCCCTCCTCCTTCCCCCAACTCCTTCCCACACCCCATCCTCCTTAGCCCTGTCCTTACCCCTCCCCTAACCACCCCCCCCCCCCATGGGGAATCGCGGCATACGCATCAGAAACCCCTCCCCTCCCCACCCCCTCTCCCACCCCCCACCCGCCATCACCAGCACGACTTGCTGACAAATTTATTTGGGAGGGGTGAACAGTGACGGCGTGACCTAGGGTCACGCTGTTGGGACTTCGGCCCATTCGGGCCGCAGATTAGCGGGGGGCTGGGAGAATTCCATCTATTGCTTGCTCGGGCGATTCTCCGGCATGCGCGGCGCCAACCTCGATGACGCCATTCTTGCCGGTTGGGAGAATGGCAGAATGGCATCGGACTGGCGCCACGGGAAAAAGTGGCGTGTGCAGCGATTCTCCCAAATGGCGCAGCATGGGAGAATCGCCCCGATAGTCTTCAAATGGGAGAATCCCGCCCATGGTATGGAGCTTTTGGTCATGTTAGAAGTTTAGAAGTTCAGGGGGAATGCCTTTTCTGTAGCTTAGTGTATTAGTTGCCTACTGAGGAATGTTTACTTCTGTGTATTTGTTACCATAAAAGTCTTAAAATCTGACTTCTTGACACCGATCCTTTTGAGTTGGTCACTGGGAAATCCATATTCTTTTTACAAGTTATCAGTCTCTACAGAGTAACAAATGTGGGGCTCAACATCACATTTTTCTATCGACGGTTTTGTGACACAACCAAATGTATTTAGATGCAACTATAAATGATGCAACTCACCCCACACCGAGGATGCCACGTGCATTATATTTTAATGCAATAAAATGTATATTGCCAGTCCAATTCAATGCCCAACCACAAATAAGAATGTGGTGAGCTGTGCTTTTGCTCAGTTGGCAACACTCTCATCTCTCAATCAGAAGGATGGAAGTTAAATTTCCACTCCAGAGACCCGAGAACAAAAATCTAGGCTGATAGTAACTGAGGGAGTGCTGCACTTTCAAGAGGTCCTATCCTGGGCCTAATGTGCTCATTCAGTTCGACAAAATATCCCACAGCACTGTTTTGAGAAGAGCAGGGGAGTTATCTCTGGTGTCCTGGCTAATATTTATCCTCAATCACATCTTTAAAACAATCAAACAGTTTGGTCATTATGACATTGCTCTTTTTGGAAGCTTGTGGTGCACTAAATTGGCTGCCATGTTTGCCACAGTATGACATTGACTGCATTTCAAAAGAACTTCATGGGCTGTAATGGTTTTGGGATGCCCTGTAGTTGTGAAACGCACAACATAAATGCAATTTTTTTTTTGAGCTGAAATCCCTTGGCTATTAGCTGTTGAACTCGATGTCAATAAGGTGGTTTTAGTTACTTCCAATAGGGGCGAATGTATGCATTAGAGAAGGTGGCAATGAGTCGTCAAATCACATGATTCCACAGGAATTGAAGGGGGCTGGACATGCGGTGGCAGCAAGTAACATTCTTAATTTAAACAAACCCAGTTCCAAACAGTAGCAAAAGTCGCAATGACAAAAGGTACATTATCTCAATTTTTCAAGCACTCAAAGGAGGTTTCAGCTCCAGCTCTCATCTAAAAAAACTAAAATCTTAATATCATATGTTGTGAAATATAAAAATGCTCCATAGTTCCGGAGATCATGGTTATTCAATTTATTGTTGCAGATTGTTTTGCAGAGCTCAAATCCGGGACAATAGGCAGTAGGTGCTCTGAGGATTAAATGCAAGAACTGCTTTGCACATATTTTGCCAGTCCCCTCGCTGTAGTTTAATGCCATTCTCCTTATATTATACCTTTTGTTGAAAACATTCCCCAAAAAACAGGATCTATGGCTGCAAGTAATAGATGGCAGAAGTGATGAAATGGTTTTGCAAGTAGTAGGGGCTGGTAATGGTGCCCCTTGACCTGAATATATACAATATGTGGGGAGATAATGATGCATAGTGTTAAAACTGTCACCTCTGGTTATTAACATCTGCAGGATATTCTGCAGACTGAAACTCCATTAAGATGTTAATCTCTGAAAACATCATTCTATTTCTGTGCGGAAGGTGTAGGTTTTCCCTTTTTAGAAATTCAAATATGCAAATGACTCATCCACAGGAAAAGATAGAATATGAGCAATATAAGGCTGTCACTTCATCACTTGACCTTATGGCAACATAGTCGGCAGATTCAGGTGTAGAAAATCACACCGTAATGCCTTGAATTTAACTTGAAGCTGAAACAGCCACTTACAATCAGGGAAAGCAAAATGCTGATTGAGAAAAAAAAAATTCGAGTCCTTCCAAGTTGTCGGCTCAAATACATTTAAATTGATTTTTATTCTCCAATTAATAATAGTTAACCAGTTGCTCTCACTTCAACGAACATCTTTCGAAGGAATATTAGCAGTGAAGACAAAGCTACTTAAAAATCTTAATCTTAATAATACTCCAGCCAGGTCTAATTCCTTTTTTGTTTTAGACTAACAGTCACGATTGGCTTGGTCTATGGTTAACACTGAAGGAAGAACAAAAGTTTTAAAACTACCATTTGGCATTTGTGATCATTGAATTAATCACACATTGAAATGCCATGCAAAAAAAAACCTTCTTCGGATGGATACAGAAAATTGATGGATATGCCTCAAAATGTCATACGTGTAAGAAACACATTTCAGATTTGATTTCATAATATTCTCTTTTCCGAAAAGTACCAGTTCAGCCCTTGATAATAAATCACTTTGCATCAGATGATTATGGGTTCAAGCCACAACCTAGAACATGAGCGCGTGTACTGTTCTTGTACTTCTGCGCTGCACAGAAAGAGTGCTACACTGTCAGAACTGTGGCTGTCGTGTTATTCACCCTGGGTAATACAGACTGCAAAATGATGCAGTTAAATGATCAAGCATACATACACCAAACGTAGGCGTTGGTTCAATTAGATTTATTGAACTGCAATTACGAAGCCGCAGCTGCCTGTGGCTTGACTCTCTACGACTCTAAGTAAACTAACATTAACTATCTAGACCAGGCTAGCTCTGATCCACGTGTAGAAGGTGTTGAATGATTTGTACACCCTGACTGTCACTACAGTTGTCACCAGTGGAAAGAGGCAGAGTGCTGATGCCTCGTGTGCCTCACAGTTGGAAGCCCCCCTCTGGTGCTCGGTCTGGTGATAGGTCGTGTTCTATTCTGTATGTTGATTGGATCACCTGGGTGTATGTCACTGCCTGCTTTTACCTCATGATGTGCATGGGTGAACATTATGACATCCCGCTTTAAAAAAAAAAATTGTCGGCTGCTTAGAGCATATACAACATATTTACAAAAGTAACTATATACAGCAATTGGTGAGTGAATGGATATGTACATGTAAGGTGTCTAGCGTGCAGAAACATAACAGTATATACACAAAGGAACTATTTATAAGTCCAGTCGTTGGGGCTGTCATCGGATTCTTGTGGACCGCCTGAGAGGTGGAGATGATGGTGTCTTGACAGGTTGGCATGCAGCCAGATTGGTGGCCTCGTGGAGCGAGGTGTCTGGATAACGACATCTGGGAGCGTGAGATCTGGTGGTGGGCAGGCAAGTTTGCGTAGTGCCCATCTGTTGCGCTGGACAATAGATCCATCAGCCATGCGAACCACAAACGACCTGGGAGCAGCCTGTCGAACAACAGCTGGAGCCGATCAGCCTCCACCAGGTAACTTGACCCGAACAGTGGCCTTTGGAGAGCGCACGGGCAGATCAGTAGCATGAGCATCATATGTCAGCTTTTGCCGGGTTCTGATCTGCTGCATCTTTTGCAGCACTGGAAGGTGATCCAGGTCAGGTACATGAATGGCCGGAACAGTCGTCCGCAGGTTACGATTCATAAGGAGCTGTGCCGGAGACATACCGTTGGACAGAGGGGTTGCCCTGTATGCCAGAAGAGCAAGATTAAGGTCCGAAGCTGAGTCCGCAGCCTTACAGAGCATTTGCTTCACCACATGGACCCCTTTTTCGATCTTCCCATTAGATTGCGGGTAATGCGGGCTCGAGGTGATGTGCTGGAAGTGGTATTGCTTTGTGAAGTTGGACCATTCTTGACTATAGAAACAGGGACCGTTGTCGCTCATAACCGTGAGCGGAATTCCATGCCTGGCAAATACCTCGTTGCAGGCCTTTATGACAGTCCTGGATGTTAGGTCAGACAGTTTCACTACCTCGGGGTAACTGGAGAAGTAATCAATTATCAGGACGTAGTCACGCCCGTTGGCATGAAAAGGTCAACTCCGAACATGGAGAGGTCACGATCTCGTGCTGCTGGAGCATTTCTTTGGGCTGAGCAGGCTGGAAGCGCTGGCAGGTCTCGCAATTGAGGGCCATGTTTGATATATCCTCATTGATGCCGGGCCAATAGACAGCCTGACGGGCCCTGCGCCTGCACTTCTCAATACCGAGGTGTCCCTCGTGTATCTGTGTGAGCACCAAGCTCTGGAGGGAATGACGATGGGATCCAATTTCAGGAGGATCCCCTCGACAACAGTTAGGTCATCCTTTACATTATAGTATTGGGGGCATTGCCCTTTCTGCCAGCCATTCGTGAGGTGATGTATGACCCGCTGCAGAAGAGGGTCCTTGGCGGTCTCTTCTCGAATGATGATGAGTTGTTCGTCGGATGTCGGGAGGGTGCTGGCACACAGTTGCATCTGTGCCTCAATGTCGTGTATGAAGTCTACCTGCTCACATGGCGAGGTGATGGCACGCGACAGGGCATCAGCGATGATTAGCTCCTTTCCAGTTGTGTAAACCAGTTCAAAATCATACCTGCGGAGTCGAAGGAGAATGCGTTGGAGCCTGCGCGTCATGTCATTTAAGTCCTTGTATCTAATGTGCACTAGGGGTCTGTGGTCCGTCTCTACTGTAAAGGTCGGGAGACCATAGACATAATCGTGGAATTTCACGATGCCAGTGAGCAGGCCCAGGCATTCTTTCTCTATTTGAGCATATTGTTGCTCAGTGGGGGTCATGGCCCTTGACGCGTAGGCTACTGGGGCCCAGGACGAGGTGTCGTCCTTCTGGAGGAGCACCGCCCAATGCCACCTTGGCTGGCATCTGTGGAGATTTTAGTCTCCCTCGCTGGGTCAAAGAAAGCTAGAACAGGAGCGGTTCTGCTTGATGTGCGGGTAGCCACTGGAAAGTGGTGGATTTCTTCACCAAGTGCCTGAGGGCCGTGGTGTGTGACATGAGGTTGGGAATGAACTACCCCCAAAAATTTACCATCCCCAGGAAGCGGAGAACTGCCTTCTTGTTCTCTGGGGTCTTCATTGCGTTGATGGCCTGGACTTTGTCCGAGTCTGGTTGCACGCCCTGCTGGGAGATCTGATCACCCAGAAACTTAATTGACGACATGCCAAAGGAGCATTTGGTTTTATTGAATTTCAGGCCGTTGGCATGTATACGCCTGAAGACTTGTTGCAGACTTGAAATATGTTCCTCCGGGGTTGTGGACCATATGATGACGTCGTCAACATAAACCCGCACACAGTCAATGCCCTCTAGCATTTGCTCCATTATTCGATGAAAGATTTTGGAGGTCGAAACAATACCAAACGGCATGCGGTTGTAGCAATATCTGCCGAAGGGTGTATTAAACGTGCAGAGCTTCCTGCTGGACTCGTCCAGTTGTATCTGCCAGAAGCCACGCGATGCATCCAGCTTTGTAAAGAATTTGGCATGTGCCATCTCACATGTCAGCTCCTCCCGCTTCGGGATCGGGTAGTGTTCCCTCATAATGTTGAGGTTCACATCCTTGGGATCGATACAAATGCGCAGTTCTCCAGAGGGCTTCTTGACACAGACCACCGAGCTGACCCAGTCAGTTGGTTCAGTCACCTTGGATATTATTCCTTGATTTTGGAGCTCCTGCAGCTGCGCCTTTAGACGGTCTTTTAGGGGCGCCGGCACCCGGCGTGGCACATGGATGACAGGCGTGGCATCAGGCCTGAGCAGAATTATATAGTGGTAGGGCAGCGTACCCATCCCACTAAACATATCCGGGTATTCCAATAGTAGATTGGCCAGAGCACCGGTGTCCAGCTTGAACCGTATGCTACAATCGTTGACTTGTACTGTGGCATGCCACGCGTCCGCATAATCCACATTGAGGATGGGTGTGTGTGTTGCGGAATGCGAGGAGGCCTTGTCATGCATGGCGATGATGCCCACTCGATATGGGAACTTTGGGCAGTCGTCATCTGGATCCGTGACGGGGTCAGGTTCCAAATAAGGCAGCCCTTGCTGCACACTTCGAACGCACCTGTGTTGGAACTGGGATCACTGACCTCCTATCGGAGGCGCAGACCTGCACAAAGCCGTATAATGGCCAAGCTTCTTGCAGTTGAGACATCGCCTGCCTCTTGCAGGGCATTGCCGCTTTAAATGTGCGGGTGCAGCAGTTGGGGCACGTCATCACTTCGACGTCGTGACACTTGGTGCACATGCGCAGTGCGGTCAGCCGCCGCTCGCACCTGCGCAGTGTAGTTTTCGGCCGCTTCGTTCTCCCGACCGTGGTGCGCATGCGTGGGACTCCTGGAATAGCGCGCAAAATGGCCTCCTTCATCGATGCTCAGGCGCCGCATTTGAGCGATGGCCTGTACACATACAGCTTCGTGGGAGGCAAGTTGGTCCTGCTCTGCCGACTTAAGGCGGGAATAGCGACTTTTCGTCTGTTCGTGGACTTTGCATGTCTCGATGGCCACTGGCAGGGTCATATTTTTTACTTTTAGGAGCTGCTCCCGCAGGGCGTCGGAGTGAATGCCAAACACGATCTGATCCCTGATGAGGGACTCAGCGGTGTCACCGTAGTTGCAGGATTGCGAAGATGAGTGAGTAAAGACTTGAAAGGCTCATCGTTACCCTGAAGGCGCTGCTGGAAGACATAACGCTGGAAGCTTTCGTTCGTCTCGACGTCGCAGTGACTGTCGAATTTGGCTAAGACGGTCTGGAACTTGGTCTTGTCCTCACCGTCGGCAAAAGAGAGCGAATTGAAGATTTGGATGGCCTGGTCCCCCACAGTCGACAGTAGCAGCACGATTTTTCCGGCATCGGACGCGCTTTCGAGGCCCGAGTCCTCCAGGTATAGACTGAATTTCTGCTTGAAGACCCGCCAGTTGGCGCCAAGGTTCCCGGAGATCCGGAGCTGTGGAGGTGCCTGGGTCTTTTCCACGCCGCTGGAAGGCAGTTGCTGGTCGTCAGTGAATTTTCGAAGGTAAATTACTTAGAAGCAGTAGCCACTCCTAGTATCATGTTGTGTTATTCACCCTGGGGTAACATGGACTGCAACACGATGCAGTTAAATGATCAAGCATACACCAAACGTAGGCGTTGGTTCAATTAGATTTATTGAACTACAGTTACGAAGCACGCGGCTGCCTGTGGGTTGACTCTCTACTACTCTAAGTAAACTAACATTAACTATCTAGACCAGGCTAGCTCTGGTCCACGTGTAGAAGGTGTTGAATGATTTGTGCACCCTGACTGTCACTACAGTTGTCACCAGTGGCAGAGTGCTGATGCCTCGTGTGTTTTATAGTTGGAAGCCCCCCTCTGGTGTTCTGTCTGGTGATTGGTCGTGTTCTGTATGTTGATTGGCTCACCTAGGTGTATGTCACTGCCTGCTTTTACCTCATGATGTGCATGGGTGAATATTATGACAGTGGCTTTGCGCACAAGACACCTTAATCTGAATTCACCTCTGCCTACTCAGGTGGATACAAAAGATCCTCCCAGAAGCACAAAATGAAAGAGTTTTCCAGGTTTTCTGGCCAATGACCGTTCTTAAATTAATATTACTAAAAAAAAACAGCTCAAGTGGCCATTTTTTCTCAGTACTTTAGCGGGATCTTATGTGCCAATTAGCTGCTGTCTTTGAATCCAGAAGAATACTGACTGCGCTTTAAGATCATTTAATTGACAGCAGAATTTGGAAGATACTCAGGATATAAATTTCTGCAAAGCCTTTGACAAGGTAGACTGATAAAGAAGATAAAAGCACGTGGGATCCAGGCTAAGCTGACAATTTGGATTCAAAATTGGCTGAGTGATAGGAGTCAGAGGGTGGTGGTAGGAGGAGGTTTGTGTGACTGGAGGCTGGTGTCTACAGGGATCAGTGCTGGGTCCCTTATCATTGGTGATATACATAAACAATATAGATGAGAGTGTGGAGGCGGGGGGCGGAAATGATACAAAGATTGGCCTGGTGGATGACAGTGAAGGTCTTGGGTTACAGGAGGATATAGATGGATTGACCAGATGGGGCGATCAGTGGCAGATGGGCTTTAACTCTGAAAAGTGAGAGGTGAAGCACTTTGGAAGGAGTAACATGACAAGGGAATGCTCAATGAAAGGCAGGACATTAAGAAGCTCAGAGGAACAGAGGGATCGTGGGGTGTATGTCCACAGATGCCTGAAGGCAGCAGGACAGGTTAACAGAGTAGTTAGGCATATGGGACACTTGCCTTTAACAGTCATGGCATAGGTTATAAGAGCAGGGAGGCTATGTTGAGGCTGTACAAAACTTTGGTGATGCCACAGTTGGAGTACTATGCTGAGTTCTGGTCACCACACTACAGGAAGGATGCAATTGTACTAGAAGTGGGTACAGAGGAGACTCACCAGGATGTTGCCTGGGATGGAACATTTGAGCGATGAAAAGAGGCTTGATGAGCTCGGGTTTTCTTCTTTGGAGCAGAGAAGGCCAAGAGGGAACCTGATTGAGGGGTATAGGATTAGGAGGGGCATGGACAGGGTGGACAGAAAGCAGCTGCTCCCCTTAGTTGAAGGGTCAATTACAAGGGGGCATCATTTTAAGGTGAAAGGCAGGAGGTTTAGAGAATATTTGAGGAAAAATTCCTTCACCCAGAGGGTGGTGGGAATCTTGAAATGCCATAACATTCAAGGCTATGGGAAGTGGGATTGCTGTAGGTTAGAGTAGTCTTTTGATGGTGCAGTCTCGATGGGCCGAAGAGCCTCTTCTGTACTGTGAGATTCCAGGATATGGTGTGGTACTATAGCAGGGCAATTTTTTTCTAATCCCCTTGCAGGTATTACATGCCATTTTAAGGGGCAAAGTCCAGTCGGGATGATGGATATTATTTTCACATACACATTCAAGGTCACTCCATGACTGAACATAGTGCCAGGAGCTGCATTTCATCAGCTCTGTTTTGGGTATCTGTGATTTCAGTCTTGGATGCCAGAATTACTTGTAAAGCACCACTCAGAATGACATGATAGAAACTACAAATCTTTACAATATTGCTAGTGGCATAATGCGAAGCTTGTGAAGATTTCACATTGGTTTCTCCTATTCAAGCAAGGAATCGTTTTCAATTTTAACCTCATGGTAAAATGATCTATCCCGCAACAGAGAAGTGGAACAATCAATTGAAGGACTTCAGCTATTCAACCTAACATTATAAAAGCATGTCTATTATTGCTTCGGTTACCAAATTAAATTCAATACTTGTTGCACTGTGCATGCTCTCGTTCGATTCAGAACACCTTTATCATTAAGTATGCATGAATGTGTGTGCGCGCGCATTGAGTGTGCACGTGCAAACAAATGTGTGTACATGCACGAGTGTGCACGTGTGTAGGACGGTGATGGTGAAGGGACAGGAAAACAATTAAACACTTCACTGATGTAATTCGGGTTGCAATAAAACAACCTTTCACCTTCTTGTCAGATGCACACTTTCTTAATGCTCTTTCCAAGGTATAGATTTGCAATTTTAAGTTAGCACTCTCGGAACGGAGCCTCTCAACAGATATTCATTACTGTATTCACCAGAGAACAATTTGAGAGGAATGAACATTGCATTGGTTTCTGGTCATCGGGAGGATCCACCTTAGGATGCTCAGTGCTGGTCAATCATTCAGATGAGCTATGTCACTTGGATTATACATGGTGGGAGAGAATGGTGTAATTTCATATGGAAAACATTTGAACCAGTGGCAAGCCCAGTTTACTAGCACATGGCGACAGTGACACTGTTGGGTGTTTGTGGGGGACAGGTCCAGTGGCTGCCAGGGAACAGTATCCTGGCAAAGGTGCAAGAAAGGACAGAATAAGGAGAAGAAAGAGATTGCAACCCAGGCGGGATTCTCAGTTCCCTGGCAGTAGGATTCTCTCCTCTCACCATTTGTCAATGGGATTTTCTATTGAAGCCACCCTACAGCAGCAGGAAACCCATGGGCGGTGCCAGCAGGAAAAGGAAATCCCAACGGTTGAAGAATTCGGCCCCCATTTCTGTAACACAAATTACAGAACCCTTCACTTCATATCACTTTTTCAGTTTTGACCTGATCAGCACAGGAATGTGGACTCATCCTGTCTTTGAGGTATGAGCAGCATAGTGGCACAATGGTTAGCACTGCTCTCTCATAACACCAGGGACCTGGGTTCAATTCAGGCCTTGGGTGACTGTGCGGAGTTTGCACTTGCTCCCCGGTCTGCATAGGTGCTCCGGTTTCTTCGCACAGTCCAAAGATGTACAGGTTAGGTGGACTGGGCATAGATAGAATCATAGAATTTACAGTTCAGAAGGAGGCCATTCAGCCCATCGAATCTACACTGGTCCTTAGAAAGAGCACCCTACCTAAGCCCACGCCTCCATCCTATCCCCATAAACCCAGTAACCCAACCAAATCTCTTTTGGACACTAAGGGGCAATTTAGCATGGCCAATCCACCTAACCTGCACGTCTTTCAACTGTGGGAGGAAACCCACGCAGTCAGGGGGAGAAAGTGCAAACTCCACACAGATAGTCACCCAAGGCCAGAATTGAACCCGGGACCCTGGATCTGTGAGGCAGCAGTGCTAACCACTGTGCCACCGGGCATGATAAATTGTCCTTAAGGGCAGGATTTACCGAGCAACCCGACGCACGTGTTTATCGACAGCGGAGGCGGCCCGCCAGCAGGATCTGTTGGTCCCGCTGTTGTCAAGGGGATTTCCCATTGACTGCACCCCTTGTTGCTGGAAATCTGTGCGTTGTCTGTGGGACCAAAATATCCCGCCAGCATAACAGCTGGTAAATTCTGCCCTTGTCGAAAAGGTTAGGTGACGTTACTTGGATATGCTGATAGGGTGGGGGCATCGGCCTCTTTGGGAGGGTCAGTGCAGACTAGATGGGCCAAATGGCCTCCTTCTGCACTGTGCTGATTGTATGATGATTTAATTAGTCCCAAATCCCTAAACTCACCACCACCACAATCACGAGTCTAGCAAATAGTTTCTTTTCAAGTAAATGTTCAGTTCCCTTTTACAAGTTATTGAAGGCAGACTGGGACTTAGGCACAACGCAGGAATGAAATATCCAGCTAGTTGAAATATAGGGCTGCCAGAATAATACAATAATAATAATCTTTATTGTCACAAGTAGGCTTACATTAATAATACAATGAAGTTACTGTGAAAAGCCCCTAGTCGCTACACTCCGGCGCCTGTTCGGGTACACAGAGAGAATTCACCTAACAACACGTCTTTCAGAACTTGTGGGAGGAAACCAGAGCACCCGGAGGAAACCCACGTAGACACTGGGAGAACGTGCAGTCTCCGCACAGTCAATGGCGGACGCAAGCCGGGAATTGAACCTGGGTCCCTGGCGCCGGGAAGCAACAGTGGCTGCCAGGGAACAGTATGCTGGCAAAGGTGCAAGAAAGGACAGAATAAGGAGAAGAAAGAGATTGCAAACAGCAAAAGGAGACAAAACCCAGGCGGGATTCCCAGTTCCCTGGCAGTGGGATTCACTACTCCCACCATTTGTCAAAACTTAATAAGAACAATGAACAGATAATGAGTTAACAAAACATTACATTTGAAGTAACACATTCAAGTCTTTCTCAAGTGATACCATATTTACTGTGACTACACTTGTATTTTGCATGCCACAGAAGCTTATATTACTGTGAAAGAATACGGCCTACACGTACAGTAGGTTTCATGCTGACATTACAGTATCTACAGCAGTATTCTTCGTATCCTTCTGTTTTTGTTCAACTGGAGTCAAAACATATTAGTGGAACTAAACTGTCCATTGTTATTTTAGTCTACCCCTCATTTGTTAAAATAAAACGTCTCCTCCAGGCCACAGGCAATCTTTTCCAGATGCTTCAAAATATTTTAAAAGCCAATTCACACACAAATGTCACTGCGTCTGCATGGGGCCATCTTCCTCAGTTATTTGGAATGTGATTTTCAGATGTTCTCTATTTAATTTCTGGATAAGATTTCCTCCTTAACATCCCAACAGGGAGTAATTGATATTTTTCTGACTCTATCAAGGTCCCAGAGACCCAAAACCCAACAACGAGGCAATTTCCTTTCAATAAAATGCAAACACTGGTCAAAACTTCATCTCAAATTATTGAGATCCGTATTTTAGTTGCAAAGAGGCCAAACTGTTTCTGGAAAGATAGAGTAGATAATATCCATTTTATGTAGGACAAAGAGGGAGGAATTTACAGATGTGTCCATTTAGCGCACTCTTTGAAGAAAAACTGTTGCAATCACGGAGCAAAATTGCATCTGTAGATTCTGAAGGTGGAATCTGATAAGTGCTTTCTCTCCTGTGAACAATTCCCAACATTCTTGTTGATTATCAGCAGTACCTAATGCTCTTTATCAGATCACATCAGTGCCCAAGGATAGCTTGCAGTTTAACACTACTGTTAGGGAAGATTTAACGGTAGGGTAGTTACATTAGATTTGATCTGTGTTGCATTGGTGTAGTATGTTTCTCTGCCTATTCTCAAACTGAAGGATTTGGTGCACGTACATGAAAGCTGGTTCATTTTCAGGATGTTACTAGAATCATAGAATTTACAGTGCAGGAGGCCGCCATTCGGCCCATCGAATCTGCACTGGCCCTTGGAAAGAGCACCCAACTTAAGCCCTACTTCATTGGTCCATCAAAGGCAGGGGGAAGGGAAAGTGGAGTTAATGGCATGCAACACCACCCTCATTGCTGACTTCACAGTGAACAAACTCTCAAACGTTGATTGCTAGCTGGTGATTTTTTTTAAAAAATCATTCATGGGATGTGGGCATCGCTGACTGGGCCAGCATTTGTTGCCCATAAC
The DNA here is from genome assembly GCF_047496885.1 of Scyliorhinus torazame. Taxonomy (NCBI): domain Eukaryota; kingdom Metazoa; phylum Chordata; class Chondrichthyes; order Carcharhiniformes; family Scyliorhinidae; genus Scyliorhinus; species Scyliorhinus torazame. Next base: position 30,919,171 of record NC_092723.1, read on the forward strand.
TGCCCTTTAATGAAGTGGCTTTCTGGGCCATTCAGAGGGCATTTAAGAGTCAACCACATTGCTGTGGGTTGGGAGTCACATGTAGGTCAGACCTAAGGGACATTATAGTGAACAGATGGGTTTTTTACAACCAACAACAATGGTTTAATGGCTATTGGACTTTTAATTCCAGATTGTTTTTATGGATTGCAAATTTCACCATCTGCCGTGGCAGGATTCAAACACTGGCCCCCAGAGCATTAGCCCGAGTCTCGAGATTACTAGTCCAGTAACAATATCACCTATGCCACCGCCTCCCCAGATCCCTGATAGAAGTTGCCCGTACATAGATATACAAGGGCAGTCTCATGTAAAACACGCACTTGGGTGAGAGCAATCATCTTTCACAAACCCTAATTTTAACCTGGTGTCGGGGTTGGATTGTGGGATTGGAGAGGAAAGTGAGTGGTGTCCATTTGACTCCTACCACAGCATGAAACCTGGGAGATTTTATTTCCCAGACTCACTTGAATATCATGACACTGACTCCCACTTATGGGGTTATGGATGCACCGCCAGGGAGGAGACGACACCATCCAGGACAAAGCAGTTCAACACCATCCAGGACAAAACAGCCCGCTTGATTACTCCCCCTTCCACAAACATCTAACCCTCCAACACCAACGAAGAGTAGAGGCCGTGTGTACCATCTACAAGATGCACTGTAGTAACCCACCAAGGTTCCTTCGACTGCACCTTCCAAACCCACAACCACTACCATCTAGAAGGACAGGAGCGGCAGATACCTGGGAACCCCACCACCTGGAGTTCCCCTCCAAGTCACTCACTCACAAGTGACTTGGAATAATATCGCCGTTCCTTCACTGTCGCTGGGGCAACACCCTGGAACTCCCCCCACCCCCACCCCCCAACAGCACAGTGGGTGTACCAACACGTCAAGGACTGCAGCAGTTCAAGGTGGCAACTCACCACCACCTTCTGAAGGGCAGCGAGGGATGGGCAATAAATGCTGGCCTAACCAGCAACACCCACCCCCCGCAAATGAATTTAAAAAAAAAAAGAAAATTAACAGAGGATCAGACCCCTCACTGGCAGTAACGGTGCTTGAAGATAGAAATCTCTGGGGCCAGGGTTCCACCTGTCACTAACTTTAGTTGACAGGCCCGAGGCTGAGCAGCTTTCAGTTGGCCCAGTTACAAATTGGGTGTGACTCAATTTAAATTGGGCCCCCTAGTTCTTCACAGGTGGATTGCCTTTTGATGACCAATTTCTGGAGATTTCTTTGTAGGGATTGGGGATGTTGAAGTATGGCACAGATACAGCACTAGCCAGCGTGTGTGTGTGTGTGGGTGTGTGGGTGTGTGTGTGGGTGGGTGTGTGGGTGGGTGTGTGGGTGGGTGGTGATGCAGGGTGCTGTTGAGGGTGTTAAAATGCCCTCTGGAACAGGCAATGCCAAAGAAAGAAAGACGACTGGAAAAATAAAATTTTGAATAAGCCAAAAGGAAATCAGAGACGACCTTATGCACTTTCAACTGTTTTCTCAAACAAAAGTAGGTATCAGCTCAAGGAATGACTGCTTGACTGGCTTCTGGTTTGCAAAATTCTACACATCTTAGGTTCACATATTCATAAAGCTTGGTTTGTCTCCACATGCAATTAAATGAACAAATGTGAGCAGTGTGTGTTGTTACAAATCTAGCCAGTGTTCCATATAGGATAACACACTGAACCCTTAAATTCCTCAAAAAGGACTGTTCAAATTAATGGACAACAGTACATTCATAATGGAACCTACTGCGTCTAGTTTTGTTATGATTCGGCAACTTCGGAAGCCAGAATAGCAACCAAGATTGTGACAAAATAATTTCCTTTTCCTGGGCAAACTATTGCTCCAAAAAGAAACCCATTAATTTCAGGTGACTAACATGCCACATTTTTAGCAAAACGGCAAATCCACTGCTCAGTGGTCAGTCACTATGACAGCAGCTAATAGGTTAAGGCTCCTTATACGCGAACAAATCAAGCACGTAACAAATTGGGCAGCTGAAATGCAGTGCGCACTGCATCTGTGGGCAGCAAGGTAGTACAGTGGTTAGCACTACGGCTTCACAGCGCCCAGGGCCCCAGGTTCGATTCCTGACTTGGGTCACTGTCTGCGTGGAGTCTGCACGTTCTCCCCGCGTTTCCTCTGGGTGCTCCGGTTTCCTCCCACAAGTCCCGAAAGACTTGCTATTAGGTAATTTGGACAGTCTGAATTCTCCCTCTGTGTACCCGAACAGGAGCCGGAATGTGGCAACTCGGGGCTTTTCACAGTAACTTCATTACAGTGTTAATGTAAGCTGACTTGTGACAATAAAGATTATTATCATCGACGGCGGCACATTGGTACAGTGGTTAGCATTGCCGTCTCACAGCTCCAGGGACCCAGGTTCGATTCTGACCTCGGGTGATTGTGTGAAGTTTGTACATCCTCCCCGTGTCTGCATGAGTTTCCTCCGGTTTTCTCCCAGTGTCCAAAGATGTGTAGGTTAGGTGGATTGACCATAGAGTTATGGGAATAGAGTGGGGATTTGGGCCTAGGTAGTGGAGTGATATGCATTAACAAGTGCATGTGTAAATATGTATAGCCTCCGACCAATAGGTGTCAGGCAAATAATAGCACATGACACTGTAGCAGGGGAGGGAGGGGGGGGGATCTTTAGGAGAAACCATCGTGGTCAGTCAGGTGTGTATTAGTTCCAGTTTTAGAACAGTAGTTTCCGACCCACAGTTTATTATACTATAATAAAATTAACTAGTCTTGAACTAGATGTTCTTTACCATGCTGACTCAGCAACTGTCTCTGTACAAGAACATAATGGGTCGGTGCTCTTTCTTTTTAAAAAAAATTTTGAGTACCCAATTCATTTTTTCCAATTAAGGGGCAATTTAGCGTGTCCAATCCACCTACCCTGCACATCTTTGTGTTGTTGGGGCGAAACCCACACAAATGGGACCTCGGTGCTGTGAGACTGTAGTGCTAACCACTGTGCCGCCGTGCTGCCCAGGGTGCTCTTTCAAAGGGTCGGTGTAGACTCTAGGCTGAATGGCCTCCTTCTGCACTGCAGGGATTCTATTCCAAATCAGAATTCTGACAATATTTAGAAAGAAAAGCTACACATTTATTGTTCACGATATCACTAGAGCTCTTTGATTTTACTGTAGCTTTGAGACACTTTAAGAGTATCTAACATTATACACTTGCCCTGTGGTAAACAAAACAATAGTTCCCTAAAATGTAGCCTCACCATAATGAGAGGAATGACAAAGAATGCAGAATTTTAAATCACAAACATATTTTTCTAGGAAGCAGCTCAAGTCAATAGTTTTAAAATACACACAAACCTGTTTTCCATCAATTTTAACCATAAATCTAACCATAAGCATTTTGAAAATGTGAACTTCACACAATACAAGGAACTAAATATGAAAAAACATGATAAACCAGTCTGAGCTCTGGAATATCACAAATAAGAACATGAAAAAAACAAAAATATTCTTTTTTAACCCCACCCAAGTAAATAATGAAAAACAAAGATGGATTCAGCGTCTGAGTTTCATCAGTATCTGGTGGTTGAATGTTCTTGCAAAGTAAAGGGCATGTTGTGTTTTATAAATTGGATTGTGGTTGAGGCTCACATTGTATCCCAGCCCCCTCCAAAGGCCGCAGACAAGCTAAGTGACATAAGCTCATCTGAATCACGGCAATCTGTGCAGACTAATGTTAGTCCACAGCAACTGAAGGTCTCCCTGCTGATCTGAATCTGCAAGAACAAACGAGGCTCAAATCAAAACCTACTTGCGCATGCGATGGACCAATTGTAACTGTACAGATTCCAAATTAAAACTGATCGTTTTACTTTCTCTGCTGACTGAAACTGCCCCACAGTTGGCCCCAATTAAAGGGAATAATCTAAACTGCTCAACGAGAAATTAGGTTCGACTTGAAGACAAGGAGCAAAACATGGGATTGCTGTGTCAACTGGAATAGGCAGAAAAGCGATCACAAACTGCAGCCCTCCTCTTGCAATGCTGAGCATGCTTACATATGGCAAGATAATGATAATCTTTATTGTCACAAGTAGGATTACATCAACACTGCAATGAAGTTACTGTGAAAAGCCCCTGGTCGCCACACTTCGGTGCCTGTTCGGGTACACGGAGGGAGAATTCAGAACGTCCAATTCACCTAATAAGCATTTCTCTCAGGACTTGTGGGAGGAAACCGGAGCACCCAGAGGAAACCCACGCAGACACGGGGAGAACGTGCTACTCCTGTCAATGATGGTGACAATTGCATGTTGGCAGCTGAAATAAAGAGGTTTTAAATTTGAGATGACATCTTCTTAAAAAAAAAAAATAACGTCGGCCCTCCCAGTATCTCAGGAACATGGCACCAAGCAGGAAAGGCCAGGTGCAATCCCAGCTACAGCAGCTAAGAGGGAATTGTGCAAGTGCAACCAGGTTTTGAAAGGAAGAGAGTATCTTGGCGGCTTTGGTCAGATTGCTATGCAGCGGAAAATGTGTCCAGCAGATGCTGGAGTGGCTACGAGGCACTGTCAACATATTATTGCTGCTTAAACTGCTATGGGGAAAGAAGACTTGGCCCAAGGTACTGGAAGAGTAACCAGCAGCAGAAGAGGGGAGGCATTTGGGGAAAGAATAGCCAAGAAAATCGGCTAATTTGATATAGCTGGAAAGTATTTTATTTCTTATTTTATGGAAAGAATCTGTTGTATTCCCTCTGGCCTAAGGAAAACAGACATGTTGAAATGAATTAGAATTGAATGTTTCAGTAACTCAGCAACAAATATTATATTATTCTACCTACAAGTCCTCTCAGGTGACATACTAATTCATGCTTTAGTCATTCTCGATCACTGCTATTCCCTTGGTAAACGCAGGAAAACTGACACTGCAAAGAAGGAAAATCAAAGCTTTACCAAACCTACAGTATTGCCACTCTGCAGCAACAGCAGAAAGAGTGAGGGGATGGGTACATGAACCCGGCACAGATTGGGTACAAATGGAGGAGGCCTCATGTAAAGCAACGACCCTCCGGGCCCTGGCTACAGCAGCACTCCCATCCCCCTCAACAAGATACACAACAAGCCCAGTGGTGGCGGCCAAGCGGAGAACGTGGACCCAGCTGAGACAACGCTTCAGGATAACTAAAATGTCCCCATGGCACCCATCTGCGTAATCATAGTTTCCCCCCAGCCATGCTAGATACCACCTTCAAAAGATAGAGGCGGGGTGGGGGCACATTGACGGCCGAGGACTTCTACGTAGGGCACAGACTGGCGACACTAGATGAACTGACGAGGAAGTGGAGGCTAGCAAAAGGACAGGAAATGAGACCTCCAAATAAACACTTAACCCACAAAGAGGCAGTAGGGTACCCTGGGGCCCCAGAAACCACACTACTAGAGGAGCTGATCGGCACAAGCAGCAAGAAGGGGGGGTATGTGGGAAAATATACGGACAGTTACTGGTCAGAGCTCAAACACCACTGGACGAGACAGACACAAATGGGAGGATGAACTGCGGACAGATGCAGAGTGGGGACTCTGGAGCAAAGCACTGAGCAGGACTAACTCCACCTCCTCCTTCGCAAGGCTAAGCCTAATGCAGCTCAAGGTGGTGCGCAGAGCGCACCTGACCAGAACCCGAATGAGCAGGTTCTTCCCAGAGGTGGAGGACAAATGTGAGCGGTGCCAGAGGGCCCGGCCAACCACACCCACATGTTCTGGGCTTGGCTCAAACTTCCTGAGTTCTGGACAGCCTTCTCCAAGGCAATGTCCAATGTGTGGGGGTGAGGGTGAAGCCATGCCCAATAGTGTCAATCTGCGGAGTATCGGAGCAGCCAAAACTACACATGACGAAGGGGGCTAACGCCCTTGCTTTCGCTTCCATAAAGCACGCTGGAGAATCCTGCTCAACTGGCGATCGGCAGCACCACCCACAGCTGCAGATATGCTCGCTGACCTTTTGGAATTGATCCACCTGGAGAAGATTAAGTACGCCACCCGAGGGCCGGAGGAAGGCTTCCTGGATACTTGGGGGCAGTTTATCGGCCTGTTCCAAAACCTGTTCAAGGCCAGCAAGGCTGAGGAGTAAGTTAAGAATAGAAAACCAAGATAGATGAGGAACTAAAAAGACAAGCTAGATGAGGACTGCGCAACCCAGGGGTGGGGTGGAGATAGAAGGAAGGTGGGGAAACCACAGAAGAGGAGAAGTGGACGGAGGGGGCACCCCCCCCCCCTTTCCCTGAAAATAAAAGCAAAACACAGCTGAAGCCAAAGGGAGGGGGGCAAGGAGGAACTATAAACTGATCCAGAGGGCGACAAAATGTATATAGGGTCAATTAAACAAAAGACAAAATTAACCTCTCTGTACAATGAAGAAAAATTAACACGGGTAAGAAAAATGTGATGTATATATACAATTACTTCTAAATATGAGAAATGCCAATAAAAAGATGTTTTTAAAAAATATCTAACAATATCCTAAATCATTTTTACTTTTGTCAGTGATTTATATGTCAAACGAAGGATCAAATAGGGCTTAGGGAGCCTCTATCCTGTGTTGAACTGATGGAAAGTTATTCCACCTTAGATCAATCTAGAATTGAGTTGATCACAATTGATAATATTTAGTGGCCCTCAGCTATGAAATTGGTTTGAAATGGGTCAGCTGATAACTCTCGCAGTGTAGGCTCACTGAATGTTGCTCTTTTGGGGAGTTCTGTGGCAATTTATTGAGCTACTGAGCAGAGTGTTCAATGTTGGATGGGAACTGACATGGAAAAACCACCAGCCCCACTGAACACAAGAAATTTCTTCATCCAAGTCATACTGCGGAACCACGCTCCTTAGTACAGGAAATCTACATTTAAATTAAAAATCCACAAATTATGAATAAATGGCAAACTGCAATTTTGGCAATATTGCAGCTGCTTTTCAGGTGAAGTGTTAAATAAAGGCTCCAGGCTGCCCATTCAGGTAAACAGAGAAGATCTCACGGCACCATTCGAAGAATAGAGGGGAATTTTCCCATGATCCTGGCCAGCATTTATATTGAGGAATGTTTCAGGCATGCGCAAGGGTTTGTAATACTAATAAAATTAGAATGGAAAACATTTGTGTTAAAACTGACAGCATAAGCATTTTATAATCCTCATGCTGCAGACAAGGAATCTACATGAAGCAGAGCATTATAAACATTCTATAACTGTGAGCAGTCGACGAGTCCGGCGCTTCACTGTTCAAATCCTTTTATCCAGTTTCCTGCAGTGTGAGATCTTAATATAAAACTTCCCTCTTTTTATTGTTTACAGAGATTCTCACGTGGCAACGAGCTAGAAATTGCATACACAGAAAGGACTTCCATTTATACTGCACCTCGGGATATCCCAAAGCACTTCGCAGTCAATAAAAGACTTTTGAAGTGTAGTCACTGTTGTAACGTTGGGAAATCTAGCAGCCAACTCACACATACAAAGCAACGCCCCATAAAAAACACTGTAAAAATGACTCGGTCTTCTGTTTAGTGGTTGTGTAAGGGATAAGGTGTTGGCCAGGACAACCGGAGAATTTCTCCACTCGTCTACGAATAATGCCTTGGGATCTTTTACGTCGACCCAGGGCAGATGAGGCGTTAAGATTCCCTTTATTTGACGGGCACCACGGAGAGTATGGTACTCCCTCAGTCCTACGCAGGTACCAACTTGGATTGCATGCTGAAGTCTCAGGAGTGTGACTTGAATCTTTGACTTCAAGGTGAGTGTACCATAGCACCGAGCTTAAGGTCAACATGATGCGTGTTTTTGGCGCAGTATTTTTCAACAACATATTATTTTTCTTCTTCTGTTTGCTCAAGGAAATCCAATACCAAAGAAAATGTATAATTTTTATGTAGGTTTTACACAATTTTATTTTAACCACGTGGATCACAGCGCTCTCACAGCGGCCTCCCACTGACTCATTAGCCCTCGGGCAACTTCATTTTTGCAATTAATTGGGAACTCCATTTAAACACCTCCCCAGCACTTATACCAGATCCAATCAAGGAGGGGATGGCTGAGAGGAAGCCATGACCAGATGGGTCAGTGGGACAGTGGTCAGCACTGCTGCCTCACAGCGACAAGGCCCCGGGTTCATTTCCGGTCTTGAGTGACTGTCTGTGTGGAGTTTGCACTTTCTCCCGGTGTCTGCATGGGTTTCATCTGGGTGCTCTGGTTTCCTTCCATATGGTCTTCTCCAGTATCTACTCTGCTCCTCACTCCCCGCTCCCACTCGAGTCCCACGCAAGGCACATTGTCTGACCTGGCAGAATCCCCGCCTGCACTCTACACATCTGTCCCTTTGCAGGACAAACGAGCATAACAGGTGTGAGCGGGCACAGCCTGCCGGAGTCATGCTTGCACTCAGATGCCTCACACCCTTTTGGAAGAGAGTCCTTGAGCTGGCCGGGAGGAACAAGACTGTACCTGTGCAGAGGGCCAGGTGGGGTCTGCAGACAAAAATGAGAACCCTCAGGACACACAGTCATTGTCCAAGCCTCACGAGTCAACACTGTTCCATCATTTATCCCCAATATGTATCAATTTCATCCCCCTTGCCTTGCAGGGCAATCAGCCGACCAGCCTGGACCATCCTTCCACCCTTGGGAGACCATGGACACGAGCAGCTCAGAGGGAGATTTCTCGGACATCAGCATTGAAGAGGCTTCACATCTGTCACCCACACCCACCATTAGCACAGATATTCACAACACAGTGGGATTAACTAGCAAGCAGGCTTCTAGGTCACTCAATGATGAGCACCTCACAAATGAAGATCTACAGCAGGCAGAGGACGGAACGTCCCTGGGAACCAGAACTCAGAGGGGTGCCGGAGCCCAGGACTTTGCCGAGTCCCTGGCCGATGATGTGCCCAAGGGTCCGGGTATCCCAGAGCTGCTGAAACTACAAAGGCAGAGTCGTGAGCATCAAGACGCGAAGGCAGCATTTCGCCTCAGAGTGCAAGGCTGACTGGAGGAGTCACATCGTCTTCTGTCCGAGGACATGATGCCATCAGTCCTACACAATGAGGCCAACACTGCGAGAGTGGTGTCCACAGTGGAGAGCAGGTGGTGCACTGCATGGTGGGGGACGTCCACTCCATGCCTCACCTCAAAAGGTGCAAGGCTTCAACTGCATGGTGTAGGTGCTGATGGGAATCCACAAGTGTCTGTGCCAGAGGACGGCAGGGCTTCTGGATCTCACCCCAGCTGCCCCTATATTCCGTGGAGCAGCACAGGGGCCGTCGGGCACCCGAAGAGAAAGGTCAGCAGGAGCCTCTGGGGCCCTCCACCCAGGGGACACTATGGGGTGTCCAGGCCTTCCGACACTCCCCTCCCTGTGAGCAACACACCTCTTTCTAGCCCAGCAAACCAAGGAAGGTAGCACTACAAAACCCGTGCCCATCGGAAGTAGTCCTGGACTCTCGAGCTCCAGGTTCCCCAGGGGATGTACATTTGGCGCATCATCTAGGTGAGTGTAAGAATGACAGCGCTATGTCTCTGCCATACCGATAGCTCAGTAAAGACGTGTTGCTGCTGGCACAGATCCCCTTATCCCCTACCATCAACACTCAAGCTTCCAATTTCTGACACCCTTCTCCCAATGACGAGGAGGCCAGGGGCTGACAAAAGTGTAGAAATGTTGTCCACTACGGATGTTAGTTGAAGGAAAACACCAGGACCTCAGATCTCGGAGGAGGCTGGAGCAGTTGAGGGGTTATCCAGCATCTCAAGACCCCATGTTAAGCCTGTTCATTGACAGGATGCATTTAGCTACCTGTCAGGCAGGAGTCAGACATATCACTGAGGAAGGTGCGGAGCATCGCTCAGTCCTCAATGCAAGTCATCATCATGCGCCACAGCGTCCAGCCTATGGCTTTAGTGCCCTGCCCATGAGCTTGGGCACCATCACGAGAACCTATTGCTGGCACCACAGTACTAATGAGATGTCACACCCCACAGTGGGAGAGCTCTGTGCTCCCTAGCCTTGGTCGTCCTCCAACAGAGAGGCTATGGGCACATCCATAGCTCAACGACCCACGCAGGCCCTGGCCGTGGCCTCTGAGGTCTTTCCTCCTCCAAGGGTTTCCCCTCGCCACCCTTCTCCGCATCGGAGGAGGTGTCGCTTCCCCATCTCCTCCTAGTCCAGTTGGTCTTCCCTCTGCAGTGTCAAGTTGTGGAGAGTGCAGCAAACCACTATTATATGAGACACTGTTTGGGGATTGTACTCGAGGGCACACCCCGACCGGCCCAGGCACCGGAACCACATCTTCAACAGTCCTACTGCCTGCTTGAGCAGCACGTACGTTGATGCATGGCCTTGTAGCATGTATCCGCAGATGTTTCTAGCCTCCACACATCTCCTGAGTGGGTATCGCCTTATCCCCGAGGAGCCATCCCTCCAGATGCTGTTCTCCCTCAAAAATGTCCACTCCAACATGTAACTCTCATCCCCGGGAAACGGGCACACAACGGCATTGTGTACATCGCAGGGTCAGAAACGAGTTGGACGTTGAGGGAGTGGTATCCCTTGCGGTTTGTGAATTATGCTGCATAACGCCATGGAGACCGCAGGGCCACGTGGGTGAATTTGTTTACACCATATACCATGGGCAAAGCCCATGACCCTGGTGTCCTGATCCTGGTCCAAATTTCTATACATGTGGCCCTTGCATAAAAGGCAAGTGCTACCTCACTTATGCATCTGTTTGAGCTGCCCTGAAACGTGTTGCATGCATAGAAGTTCAGAGCAGCGGTAACTTTAAGAGCCATGGCCATGGGTGTCCTCCCATTCCAAGTGGGCTCAAACTCGCCCCCATATTCCTGAAAAACACATCACCCTTCGAGCTTGTAAGGGCAAGAGGAGTAAATATGCTTCTGAAGTTGAAGCACCAGGTTTGACATACTGCAGTTTAAGTGATATTCAGACTACGTTACTGGACACTGTTAAAATCATGGGGCGGAATTCTCCGACCCCCCCTCCGCAGCGCGGGGAATCGGTGCCGGTCGGGGTATGCGGCGACTCTCTGGCCCCGGGCCGAGCGGCCGTCGTCAAAAGGCCGAGTCCCGCAGGCACCATTCTAACATCCTCTGAGCCGGCGGGACCTCAGCCTTGAAGAGTCCGTGACGGCCTGTGAGGGGGGGGGGGGTCCGACCTGGGGGGGGGGGGGGGGGGCCTCCGTAGTGGGCCTGCCACGCGATCGGGGGGCCCACCAAATCGGCGGACCGGCCTCTGTGCCCCCCGGCCTCCTTTCCTCCGCGCCGGCTCCTGGAGCCCTACGCCATCTAGCGTTGGGGTCGCCGCGGGGAAGAGGGCCACTGCGCATGCGCTAGTTGGCGCCATCCCAACTGCGCATGTGCAGACCCCGCGGCGCCGAGTTCAGGCCGGGATCGGCAGCTGGGGTGGCAGAGGCTGCTCCAGTGCCGTCCTCACCCCCTGTGGGCGGCAGAATTGGGTCCTGGAACGGGCGCCGACGACGGAGTAAAACACACCCGTTTTTACTCCGACATTGGCACTTAGCCGCCCGTTGGGAGCATCCTGCCCATGGTATTTTAGGCACGGAATGTACAATAGTCAACTTGATCTATTAAACACTATTCCTTGTAACCAGAAGAGTGACACGCTTCTGCGGTGTGTCAAATATATGCCCTGCCCAAAGAAGGAAAGGGCGGCTGTAGTGTTTATCAGTCTATTGTACGAGTAGAATACTCACACATCTTCAATTATTTCAATTTGATTCACCAAACTACCATACAAGTTACAATCACTTGCACTTTAATTGGCCAGCAAAGTCCTTTACAGTATGTAGCACAGATAATGCACAGTTGAAGGCGCATCAAAGAATACATGACATGACATTATTTGTTGCAGAAGTCAATGGATAACTATGATGTATTGCGGTTACAGGAAATTATTTACTCACATAAAGCACATAAAAGTTTGATAATCACGGAGATAGAATAGCAGCCGTCATGAATCAAACTGACATTTTTCCTTGCATCTACATAGATTAATGTAGCATATCAGAGAATTAGCAAATTTACTACCGTCTCCAGATTTAATGATATCTATCCTTGACAGAAAGTGGCGCCAATAGGCCTATTGCCCTTTTGCGATGAAGTTGTACAGTTATTTCTTGTTTTGATGGCTAATGTTGATTATGCAGTTGTACTTTAATATCTTGTCAAATCATGAACTCCACTTCTTGAGCTAAATAACACATCGCGTTTGTCAGTTATTAGTCATTAGGTTTTCTGGACATTTGATTCAAATCGAGAAATTTAGTGATGCGTCAATATTTTGATGTTTACGAACAAGAATATATTAAAATTGCAATTCATTTAAAATAAATTGTTTCTCTATTTTTATCCCTTTTGCAACCTTAGAAACAACCCCATAATCTGCTCGAGCTATACTGAAGTTAAGCGGCTCAATCTGTTTTTGCCCTTTGAACACAGGGGGCGCGATTCTCCAACCCCCGGCAGAGTGTCCACGCCGCGGTAAACGCCGTCGCTTTTTACGACGGCGTGAACGGGCTGCTCCCACGACTAATTCTGGCCCCTACAGGGGGCCAGCATGGCGCTGGAGCGGTTTGTGCTGCTCCAGCTGCAGATCCCGGCGCGAACTGTGCGGCGCAGGATCCGGCAATGCGCAGTTGCGTTGGTGCCAACAAGGACATGCGCAGTGACGCCGGCGCCAACGCATGCATGCACAGTGTCTTCAACACGCCAGCCCGACGCAACAATGCACAGGACTACAGGGGCTGGCGCATAAGAAAGGAGGCCCCCAGCCATAGAGGCCGTCTCGCCGATCAGTGGGCCCTGATCACGGGTCAGGCCACATCGGAAGGGCCCCCCCAGGTTGGGCCCCCCCCCCTCCGGGTTGGCCCCCCCCACCCGGGTTAGGCCCCCCCCCCCCACCCCCCAGGCCGCCACTCGACCCTTCAACGCAGAGGTCCCGCCGGCTCAGAGCAGGTTAGAACGCCGCCGGCGGGACTCGGTTCTTTTCATACGGCCGCTCGACCCATCCGGGCTGGAGAATCGGCGGGCTGGCCACGCACAGCAGCCCGCGGCGCGCCAACCACGCCGGCACCAATTCTCCGCAATCGCGTGCTGGCGCCGGAACGGCATGGCCCAGTCGCGGGGATTCTCCGGTCCGGCCCAGGGCTGGGAGAATCCCGCCCAGGGTGCCTTAATGTTTAGTGACGAAAACAAGGACGGATTTAATTCACTGAAACCAAGTAGGTAGGATTGGAATGACAAGAAGCCCTTGCAACTAGGAAAGCAAACATATGCTTTGGTAATCCAATTTATAGTTGGGAATTTACAACAAAAAAAAAAATAAGTATGTATTGATTACATGAGGATTTGATTTTTGAAGCTAATGCAATATTTCCATTTTTGTTGAATTTTATCTTGCCCATTTTCTACACTCTAATTTTTTAGGTAGTCAGATGAGCAAGCTTGCATGTCTCACGCACTTAAAGACACTTCTGTTTAAAGGTTAATCAAGAGCAGTGCGTGTTACTAGATACTTACAATGTGTCAAAGTGCTTCTTACCCTCAAGCTGAGATACTGGCTGTCCAATTAATAGCTGTAAGAACTCATTTTGTGTCATGCAGCTTTTGAATTTGAGCTTAGAGACACAGGGGAATGAGTTTCTCTATCATTGTGTTAGCTGGCATAATACTGTCATTTACTTAACAACCTAACCATGGGACTTTTCTCTCTTTTCTCTCACCTGCGAAGCAACAGCTTGGGATGGTTCTTGCTCTCAAGGTTTTTCTCAATAAGATCAGAGAGTAGCCGCTTTAGAACATCCGTGGCATATTCTAGCTTGCCTTGCAGTGCCGTCATGATTAGGGATGCCACATTTCCACGGTCCCGCATCGAAAAGCTCCGCTGTAATTCCAGTGTTCGAATGAAAGTCAACAAGAAAACCTTGTTGTTAATGAGTTGCCCGAAGAGCTTCAGTGCTTTCTCCACATTCTGCTGCCCATTTCCTGGCACCTGGGACGCAATGGTTAAAGGAGCATAATTAGTGCCTTTTCACCCAATAACATTTCATTGCTACACCCATTCACGCTACCATCAGTCTCCAGAAACATTAATAATGCATTGTGTACATCAGACCATTTTCAGTCTTTGTCATATCTTTATACATACAAATTACTTTTGTTCCAATTTTAGAATCAATGGGGAACGATATTGTCTCCAGCTGTCTCCAGGTAGACAGTGGATATTCAGGGTCCAGTCTATATTGAGCGCTATATCACTATGATACTGATGAAATACACAGCCAGATTGAGCAGCCTGCTGCTACATTCAGGCCTCCACAACATTGTGGTTAGCCACAGTTAGCAGGCAGGTAGTACCATGGATGGGGTGGCCCATCAAGTGGTGAGTAAGCTTGTTCATCCTGCTCCACACAAAGTAATAATCGGCTCTGTCCAGTCATTCCTGTAAATTATATTAAAAGATCCTGATGTACTTAGAACCATAGAATCCGTATAGTGCAGAAGGTGGCCATTCAGCCCATCAAGTCTGCACCAACCCTCTGAAAGAGCACTCTACCTAGTACACTCCCCCCACTCTATCCCTATAACCCCACCTAACCTGAACATCTTTAGACACTGTGGGGCAGTACTTTAGCATGGCCAATCCATCTAACCTGCACATCTTTGGACTGTGAGGGGAAACTGGAAGAAACCAGATTCAAACAGGGCCACAGTGAAAAATGTTGGGAGCGGGGCAAGTAATGTTAAAAAGACAAGCTTAAAGACTTTGTGCCTCAGCGCACGGAACATTTGTAATAAAGCGGATGAACTAAATTGTGCAGATATAAACGGGTATGGCATAATCGGAATCAAGGAGACATGGCTGCAGGGTGACCAGGGATGGGAATTGAACAACCAGGGGTATTCAATATTTAGGAAGGACAGATTAACAGGAAAAGGCAGTGGAGTTGCACTGCTGGTTATAGAGGAAATTAACGCAATAGTGAGAAAGGATATTAGCTCCGACAATGTGGAATCTGTAATGAACGAGCTGAGAAACACCAAGGGGCAAAAAACATTAGTGGGCATCGTATACAGACCCCCAAACTGAAGTGGTGATGTTGGGAATGGCATTAAACAGGAAATTAGAGAGGAATGTGATAAAGGAACATCTGGAATTATGGGTGACTTTAATCTGCATATAGATTGGGCAAATCAATTAAGTCACAATACTGTAGAGGGGGAATTCTTGGAGTGTATACGGGATGGTTTTCTGGACTATTGTGTTTGAGGAACCAACTAGAGAACAGCCCTGGACTGGATATTGTGTAATGAGAGTGAAATCATTGGCAATCTAGTTGTGCGAGACCCTTTGGGATGAGCGACCATAATCAGATTAAGATGTAGAATGAAGTAGTTGATTCCAAGACGAGGGTGCTGAATCTTAATAGAGGAAACTACAATGATATGGGGCGTCATTCTCCAACCCCCCCCCCCCCCCCCCCGCCGGGTTGGAGAATCGGCGGGGGCTGCCGTGAATCCCGCCCCCGCCGGTTGCCGAAGTCTCCGGTACCGGACATTCGGCGGGGGCGGGAAACGGGCCGCGCCGGTTGGCGGGCCCCCCTGCTCGATTCTCCGGCCCGGATGGGCCGAAGTCCCGCCGATAAATTGCCTGTCCCGCCGGCGTGGATTAAACCACCTTTTGAACGGCGGGACAAGGCGGCGTGGGCGGGCTCCGGGGTCCTGGGGGGGGCGCGGGGCGATCTGGCCCCGGGGGGGGTGCCCCCACGGTGGCCTGGCCCGCGATCGGGGCCCACCGATCCGCGGGCGGGCCTGTGCCGTGGGGGCACTCTTTCCCTTCCGCCTCCGCCATGGTCTCCACCATGGCGGAGGCAGAAGAGACTCCCTCCACTGCGCATGCGTGGGAAACTGTCAGCGGCCGCTGACGCTCCCGCGCATGCGCCGCCCCGAGATGTCATTTCTGCGCCAGCTGGCGGGGCAACAAAGGCCGTTTCTGCCAGCTGGCGGGGCGGAAATTCCTCCGGCGTCGGCCTAGCCCCTCAATGTTGGGGCTCGGCCCCCAAAGATGCGGAGCATTCCGCACCTTTGGGGCGGCGCGATGCCCGTCTGATTGGCGCCGTTTTGGGCGCCAGTCGGCGGACATCGCGCCGTTTCGGGAGAATTCCGCCCCTGAGGCATGACTTGGCTATGATCAATAGGGAAACATTACTTAAAGGGATGAGAGTGGATACAATAAAGCAGGAAAGGTGGCCAATCCATGGCTTACAAGGTAAATTAGAGATAGTATTCGATCCATGGAAGAAGCATACAAATTGGCCAAGAAAAACTGGTCTGAGGATTGGGAGCAGTTTAGAATTCAGCAACGACGGACCAAGGGATTAATTAAGAAGGGGAAAATAGAGTTCATGAGTAAGCTTGCAAGTAACAGAAAAAAAAACTGACTGTAAAAGTTTCTATAGGCACGTGAAGAGAAAAAGATTGGTGAAGACAGGAACAGGGAAATTTATAATGGGGGACAAAGAATTGACTGAGCAAGTAAATTCATACTTTGGTTCTGTCTTCACAAATGAGGACACAAATAAGTTACCAGAAATGTTGGGGCAAACAGGGTTTAGTGAGAGGGAGGAACTGGAGATAAATATTAATAGAGAAATGGTGTTGGCAAAATTGATGGGATTGAAGGCTGATAAATCCCCAGGGCTTGATAATCTACATCCCAGACTACTTAAGGAAGTGGCTCTAGAAATAGTGGATGCATTGGCGGTCATCTTCCAGGGTTCTGTAGACTCAGTAACAGTTTCTACAGTTTAGAGGATAGCCAATGTAACTCCTCTATTTAAAAAGGCGGTAGAGAGAAAACAGGGGAATATGGACCAGCAAGCCTGATTTTATAGCAGAGCACTAAGAAAACAGTGGCAGAATTGCACAGTCAGCATGCATTTATTAAGGGAAAATCATACTTGACAAATCTATTCGAATTCTTCGAGCATGTAACTAGTAGTGTTACTAATTATATCTACTGGAATTCATCGAGTACATAACTAGTAGGGTTGATGATGAGGAGCCAGTGGATGTAGTTTATTTGGACTTTTAGAGGTTTTTTGACAAAATCCCGCTCAAGAGATCAGCGTGTAAAATTAAAGCGCATGTGATTAGGGGTAGTGTTTTGAGATGGATAGAAAACTGGTTGGCAGACAGTAAACAGAGTAGGAATTAACAGGTCTTTTTCAATTTGGTAGTCAGTGACTAGTGGGGTATCGCAGGGATTGGTGCTGGGACCCTAGCTATTCACAATATACATTAATGACTTAGGTGAGGGAACAAAATATCTCCAAATTTGCAAATGACACCAAGTTGGGTGGGAGGGTGAGCTGTGAGGAGGATGCAGAGATCCTTCTATGTGATTTGGCCAAGTTGAGTGAATGGGCAAATGAATGGCAGATGCAGTATAATTTGGATAAATGCGAGGTTCCCATTCTGGTAGCAAAAACGGGAAGACAGACTTTTATCTGAATGGCCATAAATTAGGAGAGAGGGATATACAACGAGATCTAGGTGTCCTCATACACCAGTCGCTGAAGGTAAGCATGGAGTACAGAAGGCTTTTGATATGCTAGCCTTCATTGTGAGAGGATTTAAGGGACAGGAGCAGGGATGTCTCGCTGCAATTATACAGGGCCATGGTCAGGCCACACTTGGAATATTGTGTACAGTTTTGGTCTCCTTATCCAAGGAAGGATGTTCTTGCTTTATAAAGGGAGTGGAGCGAAGGGTTTACCAGACTGATTCCTAGGATGGCAGGACAGACATATGGGGAGAGATTGATTCAGTTAGGATTGTATTTGCTGGAGTTCAGAATAATAAGGGGGTATCTTGTAGAAACTTAGAAAATTCTAACGGAAATAGACAGGGTAGATGCAAAAAAGATGATCCCAATGGTGGGGGTGTCCAGAAGCTGGGGTCACAGTCTGAGAATATGAGGTAGATTTTAGGACAGAGATGAGGAGAAATTTCTTCACCCAGAGAGTGGTGAGTCTGTGGAATTTGTCACCACAGGAAGTAGTTGAGGTCAAAACAAAACATGTTTTCAAAAAGCACTACGGGTGAAGGGGATCAAAGAATAAGAGAGGGGGGGGGGGAAAAGGTGGGATTAAGCTATTGAGTAGGTTGATCAGCCATGATCATAATGAATGTCGGAGCAGGCTCAAAGGCAAAATGGTCCCCTCCTGCTCCCATTTGCTATGGGGGCGATTCTCCGATATTGAGGCCAAGTGTTTGCGCCGTCGTGAACGTCGTCACGTTTCACGACGGCGCAAACAGGGCCTGGACACGACCTATTCTCCAGCACAGCGCTGGAGTGGTTCACGCCGCTCCAGCGTCCTTACGCGGCGCCAAATGGGCGCCGCGCCAACCCGCGCATGCGCAGTTGTGGCAGCCCAATCCTGCGCATGCGCAGTTGGGCCGTGCGATACTGCGCATGAGCGGGGAACGTCTTACACACGGCGGCCCCTCACCAACATGGAGCCAGTGTTCTGGGGCCGCGCGCGGAAGGAGGTAGGCCCGGGTGTGTGTGTGGTGGTGGTGGGGGGTGGGGGGGGAGAGGACGGCCTACCGATCGGTGGATCCCGATCAGGGGCCAGACCCCATCCACCCCACAAGCCGCCCCCGCCCCCCGCCCCCCGCCCCCCTCCCCCCCCCCCCCCCCCCCCTCCCCCCCCAGCGTTCCCGCAGAGTTCCCACCGGCAGCGATCAGGGGTGGACAGCGCCAGCGGGAACCTCCTGTGTCGTAGCAGCCGCTCGGCCCATCCAGCCGGAGAATCACCGCTCGCCAGTTCTCCGAGCGGCCTGGTGCGAATCGCGCGGCGCTGGTTTCCGGGGGGTGGGAGAATCGCGTGCGGGGGTCGGGGCGGCGGGGTCGGGCAGTGTGGTGCGATTCACGCGGCGCCCCGGCGATTCTCCCACCCGGCGTGGGAGGGGTGGGGGAGAATAGCGCCCTATGTTTCTATGTAAACCCACAGAGATATGGGGAAGTGCAAACTCCACACAGACAGTCACCCAAGGCTTAAATTGATCCCGGATCCCTGGCGCTGAGGCATCATTGCTAGCCACTGCACCACTGTGTGTATCCTACTTTATTTAAGCTTAGAGAAAGACTCCAATAAAGCTGGTCAGAGAGCAGAACCACAAGTGGTACAACACGAATATTTAACACCACTCCCATCCTCTTTTTGTGGCAGAGCTGGGTTATCACCAGCCATAACATATTTGAAGTTTGGCCATACCTCCAACTCGCGTAGGACAGGATGATCCTCAATTCCAGGGAACAAAACTCGCATTGCGTATGTCCTGTAGTCTAGATAGGGAATGCCAGCTCGATCCAAGTCACTGGTTAACTCATTAATATCTGTCTGAAGTTCTGCAAAAGCTATCAAACAAAACAGAGCAATGGTTTACACGATTTCCCCACTATTGCTTCAATATAAATAGCTGTTGAAAAAGTCAAGAACAGTTATGGAAAATTTCCTAGATGGAACAATGAAAACATTTTTAATGAAGCAGAAAATACCTCACTTGAGAGAATACACACTGAGGGCTGGATTTCCCATCCTCCTTGCCATGAGCTTTTCGGTAGCGCGCTATTCGCTAGCAGCGAGAATGCACACGGTTGAGGTGAATGTACCTCATTATAGGCAAAGTACAGCCTTTAGGATAGAAACCCACAATACAGCCTCTAAAACCAACAAGCCAAATCCAAAATACAGTAATAAAATTTAACAAATGGATACAAATGGCGACCTCTTAGTATTTTGGACTTGGACACAATCAAGACTGACACCCTGGAAATATAAGCGATAGCATCTCAACATTATATTTCCAATTCAGTAACTTTCCACTGACACAATGGAGTCTTGTCAGCAGTGATTGCTTGCCCAATATGGTGCATTTTGCAATAAGAAGCCAATCTTTGGCTATTCCGCTGATGATCGGGGCAAGCCTCACTCTAGCTGCAAACGTTATTTGTAAATCCAGCAGTAGATGTCGCACTTTTATTCTTATCGCTCACTAGTGTACCCTACTGCTCGCGAGATAAGGCTGACATCTTAGTTGCACAGCTAGATTTATTTGTGGCTTAGCTACATGTTCATTGGTGCATCGACTCTTGAGGTGCTTTTATCTAATTCTTTTGCACTGTAAAACTTTTATTGTCAACTCCGTTTCTCCATAAGTCTCTTGCTTCCAGTCTTTGAAGTGCAATGCTAAGATCCTGCAGCTTTCCTCGATTTGGAGGAAAGTGATCAGTTCTTCGAAGAGGACAGAAAGGCTGATCTTTCATGTGTATGTATGTTCCATAGAAGTGTGCGTTCTCAACTCTGTGTGGGGGTGGGAAGAATGGATAAGGGTCAGCATTTATTGGCTACCACTAGTTTCCCTTCTTGCATCAAATTACAACAAAGAACCCCCCCCACAATTAACTTCAGTACAACGGGTAGCTCATCACCACTTTCTTGAGGAAACTAGGGATGGCAAATAAATGCCAACCATGCCAGCAAAGGTTACAGATACCAGTGTGCGCTACCCAGGAAATACTGATGTTTCTGAGAATAACTGAGG
Organism: Scyliorhinus torazame; assembly: GCF_047496885.1. Classification (NCBI taxonomy): domain Eukaryota; kingdom Metazoa; phylum Chordata; class Chondrichthyes; order Carcharhiniformes; family Scyliorhinidae; genus Scyliorhinus; species Scyliorhinus torazame. The sequence goes on from NC_092723.1 coordinate 30,939,904, forward strand.
CTCGGGTATTGTGATTGATCAGCAAGAACTAAAGTCCCAAATTAAATCTGAACTTGGGTTATTTTGTGAAGTAACCTCTAGATGTCATATTTTCACATTTTGAACATTGAGGAGTGTACCAAAGTTGCTGATTCTCTTAACATAAGGACATTAGTGTTTAGCTGTAATTTAGGGCCTAGTCTTCTACGATATCCCATTTTCAGCAAGTAAATTCCCTTTGAAGAAAACTACTTTTACAGTGCTGGTATTAAACGAATAATGCATCATTCGCAGTCCCAAGGCAAAGCAATTTTCCTTTCTCAGATTGGAATCTGAGCTGAACAGCTGCTACACAGTACACTCTTGCCCACAAAGAAGTATCAAAGTTAAACTACTAGCATCTTAATAGTTGGTATCAGACTGTGCAACTTTAGCTATCCCCTTTGAAATTACTCAAAAATGATGGTGTGTTGGTTGAAGTCTGTCCCCCTTCAGGAATTCAACCCTATTTAGAATGTTTTCAACATTTGCCACACATTTTGACTTCATGCAACTCCACTACCAAATATCTGATCCTCGAAAGGTTACTGGATAGGCACATGGAGCACACCAGAATGACAGGGGGTGGGATAGCTTGATCTTGGTTTCGGACAATGCTCGGCACAACCTGGAGGGCCGAAGGGCCTGTTCTGTGCTGTAGTGTTCAATGTTCTAAATGTCTGCACAAAAAAAAGCACTTTTAGCAGGAAGATATTTCACATTATTGGGTGCTTATGGTACAATCGAAAACATCTACTGGCTCTGTGCTGGAAGAGAGCATATTAGAGAACTGGTGATAAATGATTATAGTTCCACCTCCTGACACTCCCCTTAACTGCCACTTCCTGCAAGGAGTGTGGCAGAATTTACCCTTCGAATTGGCAATCTAAATATAGCTTCCCTCCTTCAGTCCCTTGGAATCAGTTTAACAAATTATAAGTATGTACAAGTGTCACTTCAAGTAGAAAATTCAACATTTAAGATCTCCAAAAGGGAATCCCTAAACTCCAGCCACTCTAGATACCAGCCCAAACCAATTTAGTAAACATATTGTTTGTTGTCAATAAAACCTTAGCCTGGTGTTTACCTTCTTTGCATTCCAAAGCGACACGTGATTCGAGGTTATCCATTTGCATCTGCAGGCGTTTCAGGGTCAGATCATTCTCCCTTGATTTCCGTTTGTAGGCGATCAGGACAATGATAACGATGACGAGCAGGAGACCGCCGCCTGCTGCGATACTGATGATGGCTGGGAGGGTGAGCAGGCTGTCAGATATGACATGGACCATACCAGGGGAGAACTGCAGTCCACCCACCTGGACCTGTTTAACAAGGCAAAATGCACGTCAAGAAACAAATGAAAGGTAATTTTTAACAGAAGTTAATGGGAAAGAAGATACAACTGAGTGTAAAAAGGCACGGCAAATTCAATAATCTCCTTCATGAAAATGTACCCGGTTGAGGAGTTTTTTTTGAATGTTTTGTCAGGGCAGTGATTTCTTGTGATGGGCTGAGGAACACTTTTCTACTTTGGTATTCAATGATGTGGAGATGCCGGCGTTGGACTGGGGTGAGCACAGTACGAAGTCTTACAACACCAGGTTAAAGTCCAACAGGTTTGTTTCGATGTCACGTGACATCGAAACAAACCTGTTGGACTTTAACCTGGTGTTGGTATTCAATGACAGCATCAAACAGTTCCTGTACATATACTGGCCAGGGGAAAGAGTGCAACCCTCTCTATTCTGTTTCAACAATGTATGCCAGCATTAGCCTCAGAAAAGAAAAAGTGCGAAGAGTGCAACTCATTTCTCCCTTTCCCAAACCTCCAATTATAATTTTTTTAATTGAAGGCACACGCAATTAGAGAATGGGGTGTGATCTTCATAACCCGAGAGGGGAGACCTTGATGAGCTCATTCTATTTTAAGAGAACATTAGGCTTCACAATAGGGAATTGGGGCAGCACGATGGCTAGCACTGCCGCCTCATAGTGCCAGGGACCGGGTTCAATTCCAGCCTTGGGTGACTGTCTGTGTGGAGTTTGCACTTTCCCCCCCTGTCTGCGTGGGTTTCCTCCGGGTGCTCTGGTTTCCTCCCACAGTCCAAAGATGTGCAGGTTAGGTGGATTGGCCATGATCAATGTGCCGGGTTACAGGGATAGGGCAGGGGAGTGGGCCTATGTAGGGTGCTCTTTCCAAGTGTCGCTGTGGACTCGATGGGCTGAATGTCCTCCTTCTGCACTGTAGGGATTCTATAATATTTCCAAACTTTGATTTTTCCCTTCAAATAATAGAAATTGCTTATGCAACTTTTTAAGATGGGTTAAAATGTGCTAATTTTTCTGATTTATAAGTCAACTGGCCAGAGAATTTGATGATCATATTGGAAATTGACAGATGATTTTTCTGCCATGTATACAGATTTCTGAGAAGAAAACAAAAATAAATTGCCAATGCATACAGAAAATCTTTAGCAAAAAAGGCTGCATAAAATTACCCACGTAGGTACTAAAGTGGGAAACTTTTAAGGATTTCAAAAAGAAAATATAAATTCTTGGCATTTGAAATTATTTCTAGCTATTAAGATTAATAAACAACGCAGAAAGATCTCAAAGGGAAGAAAGGGCAGACAGGCTGGCTGGCTGAAGTGTTTTCCCTGCCCAGAAGGCATCTTGTATTTGGCCCTTGTAAGACAGGAGCCCAGATGTTCATCAAGACGGGCTCTCCAGTTTCGCCCCCATATTCAGCATTTACCATCTTCATGGGGGTGGAGGGTTGTGGAGTGAGGCTGAGGTTCGCTAATACATGACTCACGGTGGCAACCGGCCAATTGAATGACTAGCTTCCTCCATTAAAGTGGAATTTTGGTAGACCAGAAGTGTGAAATCTGGAGTGTACAGATTAGGCCAGGTAAGTGGTTGTCTGAACTTGGTGGCTTCTTTCGGATAGCTAGGGCACTCCTTTGGGAGAGCCAATTCGCCATTTTGGATTGGTAAAAGTGAAAACCATGATGCATTTTTTATGTACAAACTCATTGGAATTATCCAACACTCACACAACTATCTAGCTGTCATTGTAGTGTCAAAGCTGTCAAGGAAGTGTCCAAGGATACAATGTGAGTTGGCATGCAAGGAATAAAGGCGAATAATGGGTGGGCACACGAGTTGGCACTAAGCTGGCTTAAGGCATATGAAGGGCTATGGGAGTTGGGTAGAGGGACTGCCGCTGTGCTTAAATAAATGTGTTGATATAGGGGATATGAGAACTATGTGGTTTGGCATTGGCTGGGATGGGTGAGGCATAGGAAGTGTTTGGGGGTGGGGCGTGGGAGTGGGGGAAGAGAGACATTTTTAAAGGTCGGGTTTGCCGATTGAAAATCTCCTGACTCTGCATACCTGACCGGGGGATGGAAGTCTGGGGCCCCTGTGAAAGTGAAGCCCAGTAATGCAATTCACTGTTCAGACCAAAATCTGCTGACTCATTTTACAGTTGAAATAAGCAGGTATGGAATCCAAGTTCACCATCTGGCTGCATCGTCCCTGTATATAACATTATGTTTGCTCTAAGGCTTTCACTTTCTTGTTGAAGGGGAGTTAGTTATGATTTTCAGCATGTTTAGGTAAGGTACAGAATTTGACTGGAAACCAAAAGACCATTATTGCGTATGACCTCCAATTACTCACCAGGACTCGAAGCTGTCCACTTAAATTTGGAGGCTCACAGAGTAACTGTGTTTCAGAAACGGTGACAGCACACGGTGTGTCACCGATCAATACAGTATAGTTCAGCTTTGCACCACCAGCAGCAGGAGGCAACAGGTTCCGGCCCTGTCAAAAGACAACAAAAAGCTTGATATTCTGTCTTTGAACAAAAAAGACTCACAATCAAGTCTAATTTAAATCAGAATACAGACAAGTATTTTATCAGAAGTGTTAGAAGTTTATTGCCAAAATAAATAGTCTTGGTTGAAGTTAAGCTTTCATACACAGTCACGAAGAAGGTCTTTCTCTTTTAAAATATGAATGGACACTTGGATAATGATTGATTGGGCATATTCAACATGGATTTATGATTGGGAAATCATATTTGATAAATCTGTTGGAAGCTTTTCGTGCAGTTGTTACCAACAGAATTGATAAAGGAGAATTGGTTGACATAGATTCTCAGAAAGCTTTTGATAAAGCCCCCAACAGGAGGTTGGTCAGCAAAATTCAAGCACATAGGATAGGAAGTAATTCACTGGCATGGATTAAGGATTGGCCAACGGGCAGAAAACACATGAGTATGAATAAAGGGGTCACACTCACATTGGCAGGCCATGACTACAATTGAATACTGCAAGGGTCAGCACTTGGGCCCAACTGTTCACAATATTTATCCATGATTTGGATGTGAGGGCCAAATGTAATATTACCAAGTTTGCAGAGGCCACAAACTAGGTGCGAATGTGTGTTGTGGGAAAGATGCAAAGTGGCTTCAAAAGGATTTGGGCAGACTTATTGAATGGGTAAGTTGGAATATCCATTTTGGTAGGAGAAACTGAGGTACAGGGTATTTTTTTTAAATGCTAAAAGAATAGAAAATGTAGATGTACAAAGGGGCCTGGGTGTCCTCATCAATACATCACTGAGTGCGAACTTGCAGGTGCATCAATTAGGAATGTAAATGGTATATTAGCCTTCATCACAAAAGGATTTGAGTGCAGGAATAGCATAGCAAAGTCCTGCATCAATTGTAAAGAACCCTGGTTAGACCACACCAAGAGTATGGTGTGCAATTTTGGTCTCCTTACCTCAGAAAGGACATTATTGCCAGAGAGGGGGGTGCAATGAAGGTTCACCCGACTTGTTTCCAGGACGGCAGGACTGTCCTATGAAAAGAGATTGGGGAAACTGGGCCTATATTCTCTAGAGTTTTGAAGAATGGAGGGGCGATCTCATTAAAACCTACAAATACTTAAACGGGACGACAGGGTATATGCACGTAAGAATTTGCCCTTCATTGGAGAGTCGAGAACTAGGGGACAATTTCAAATTAAGGGGGACGCCACTTAGGACCGAGATGAGGAGAATATCTTTTACTCAGGCGGTTGTGAATATTTGGAAATCTCTACCACAAAGGGCCGTGGAAGTTCAGTCATTGAACATGTTTAAAATAGAGATTGACAGATTTCTAACTACCAATGAGATAAAGGGATATGGGGGTGAGTCTGGGAAACAGGCATTGAAGTGGATGATCAGCCATGATGGTGTTGAAAGGTGGAGCAGGTTCGATAGGCTGAGTGGTCTACTTCTTTTCATGGTTAGCACACGTTAATTACTTTGCAAAACCTTTAAATAAACCTAATTTTATTCAAAATATAAATGGTTTCACTTTTATAAAACTATACTGCTCAAATGCTATTAACCTCTTGAATATTGAACGAGAATTACAGTTTCAAGTCATAAAATATAACTCAGTATGGAAAAGCCTTTCGTACTTTAAGATAAATCAACTCTTTTGTAAGTAAGATTTGACCTCCCATAGCTAATTATTAAAATGCAATAGTTTGTCAGTTTACAGGACAACATCCACATAATTACTCTATACTTAACTTAATACTACATTTTAATCAACGTAGCATTTCTCTACCTTGTAGTCCATGGATAGATTCCAGTTAATTGCGGTCATCTCTTTGGCTTAATCATAATTGGACCAATGATCAACCATTAAATTAATGTCAATGATACAAATCGGTTAATGATACAAAAGTAGTGTAAAAGTATATTTTAACATGCCTCTATCAAAAGGTTAGAAATATGATTCTAAACTAAGTTTGCTGCTATAGCCTGCAACCCTCTTTGACCTAGTTCTATGTTCCCTGTGAGCACTGGTTCGAGAATCTGCTGCTACCCTATTCATGAGCACAACTCATTGCCGGGCCACGGACAAGGATTACTTCTCACTTTATCCAACAGCTATAAGATTATGGAATGAAATTGTGCAACATTTCATACAAGGGCAAACTTTACAAAAAAACATTTTATGATAACTACTTTTCGATATCATCATTCTGTAATACTGAAGAAATTACATTTCATTACTCAGAGTATTCAAATATCATGTGGTGAGGTCCGCTGAAAGTTACAGAAAGATTACACCATAAAACATTATTGTTGCCACATTGCTATGCACCTTTTCAGTTCAGAACATGAAGACATCTTAAAAATCCAATCACTTCAATTTTAAGTTCTACAAAGCCCGAAGTGTGTGCAATGATTTAAATAAAACCGTAAATAAAATGTCTCTCCAGTTAGTTAAGTGGATACTTAAAAATAGACAGTGAGACACCTTGAAACTGGTAAGGCTCAGGTTCGAGTCTTTGGCAGCGCCAAGGAAGTTGATTCCATTTTGTAAATTAGGAAAGCAACAATATTAGGAAGTACCAATAAAATGACATTTGAAAAAAATCAAAGACTTTGTACAAACACATTTCTGCACACTATGTACCTGAATGCGATTTTCTCCAGAGCCAGCCAGCCTCAGGGAATGAGGGGAGGGGGCACAGTGAATGGGCTGGGGGTTAGGAAGGGCCATTATTTTTCAGCATTACGTTTGGCTGGTATAGCTATCATTTTTTCCAAAATCTCTCTTTCCTGACCTTTAACACTACTCCATTGTTCAATAATTGCTGCTCGGTTATTAGCCAAGAACGGAGGAGAATTGGAGCCAAAATTTACTGTCAACATCATGAAACTGGACAAGGTTAAATAGCATAGATTATAAGGTTAGATTAATCATCGAGTTTCATTAGATTATTTTGCTGATTTAAGGGGAAATTTCAGGGACCTGCGTCTTCTCGACAGTTTGACCTGTCGTTATTCACCTCCCTCGGAGGATTAATTAAATTGGGTAGCGATACTAATACACGGGTCTCATTTAAGAATCTTGCAATATAAGGAGTTTCTTTTAAATGCTCGATACTCATGCCGGATACTTAAGAGCTACCAGCCTTGAGCATTAGAAACAATTCAGTTAATCTTAGGACTTGCGAGTGAAGCTTGATGCTCCAATGCTGTTCAAAACAGTGCAAAGAACACCAGAGAATATTGGAAAGCTCAACATCACTCCAAAATGTTTCGTTCTTGCTCTACATTTTCATATCTGCTAAAGGATGATGGAATAAATTCTGCGACCCCCATGGATCTGGAGACAGGAACACAACATTTACTGACCTGCATTCACTATGAGAGAGACTGCATATTGGAAGCATGGATCACTGAATGTGCCAATCTCCGTTCTCTCGCTTTTGTTTTCTTATGTATTACATACTATGGCAACAAGCCAGAGCTTTCAATTTCACCCCAGGGTTTGAAGTGGTTGTGAACCACTAATAAGTTGTTTTTGTTTTATATCATGCAGAACGGTGGCACGGTGGTCAGCACTGCTGCCTCACAGCGCCAGGGTCCCATGTTCAATTCCAGCCTTGGGAGACTGTGTGGAGTTTGCACATCCTCCCAGTGTCTGCGCCAGTTTCCACCGGGTGCTCCGGTTTCCTATCACAAGTTCAAAGATGCGCAGTTTAGGTGGGGTTGCGGGGATAGGATGGGGGAGTGAGCTTAGGTGGGGTGATCTTTTGGAGGTTCGATGCAGACTAGATAGGCCGAATGGCCTCCTTCTGCGCTGTAGCGGTTCTATTCTATGTTTATGAATTCGGAGATGCTAAATTGACACAGATATAGCCCAATCTGTAGATTGGCCATAACCATTATTGAAGCCGATTTGTTAGATTTTAAAATATGGCATGTTTAGATCAGTGAACAGTTAAACATTAAAATTAAGTGCTCACACAGCATTTTCCATATACTCCAACAAGCCATAAATAAGGTGCAAAATGATCACTTGAATTCTGCCCAGGTATAGATTATTTTCAAGAATAACCAAGCAATGGGAAATTGGCCAAAAGGCAGGTTCCAGCATAATGCTTTATATCTGTCTTGCCAAGATTATGAAAGGATTAAAGGCACTGTGCACAAAAGTGTCGGCCTCAGCTCAGTCGACAGCACATCCACTTCTGTGGGTTCAGGATGCACCTCCAGGACTGGAGCACTCAACCTCGGCTGACACGCCAAGGCAGTACTGAGGGAATGCTGCAGCCTTGAAGGATGGGGCTCTAAACGAAGGCTCCGACTGTCCTCTCAGGCGTACATCAAAACATTCCACCTGCACTAGCTGAAGGGCGGGTGACTTCTTCCCAGGTCTTGGCCAAAATTGATCCCTTATCCAAGTCTTTTGCAGAGCAGGTGAGATGGAATACAAAGAGGAATTTTGTTTCGCAGCTGTGTGAGATTTGTTGCGGTCATGAAAAATCCTAATTTTAAATTAATTCTAACACAAGTTGTATTGATGCAGCACCTTTAATGTAAACATCCTAATGTGCAGCACAGGAGCCTCAGAAAATAAAATTATACCAAGCCACACAAGGAGATATTGGTTAGGTGACAAGGCTTGGTCACAGAAGCAGGTGTTAAAGAGAATCTTAAAGGGGCAATGCCAGTGAAAGAGAAATGGGGAGGCATCGGGAGGGGATTCCACCATTGTTGGGGCGGTTAAAACTAGGGGAACGCAGGTATCTGGGAGGCTTGAAAGACAGGAGAAAATGACAGAGATCGGGAGGGATGAGGACACGGTGGGATTTGATTTCAAGGACAAGATTTTTTACAATCAAGACGTCATTGGACCAGGAGCCGACGTAGGTCAGAGAATACAGGGGATGACAATAAATAATTCAAAGCGTGGAGAGCAATTTAATGCACCTCGCTCTCAGGTTCCTGATGCTTCAAAAGTAGTTTGTTGTCATGCTGCAAGAATGAAATATTAAATTATTAAATCTCTCCAAATATTGCTTTTAAGAGGGAGTTGCAGATCTATTTGGATTCTTTGGCTTTGAATCTCCTGAGAAAAACAAATGAAAATAAGAAACAGATGCTGGCAGGTTTGCCTGTGGCCACAAAAGAAAAACATTTCATTTTCAAAACTGCCCAACCAATCCAGCCTCCGTGTTGTTTGGAACCACTGGAACACGGTTTAAACAGCGGGAACCATTGAGGTGCCTCTTCATGATACTTTTAGGCCTGCCACACGATAACATCCATTTGCCTCAGTTAATTTATCTTAATATCAACGGTAAAAATAAACACTAGAACCTTCAAGCCATCAATTACAATTACAGTTAGGAAATATCACCACTGGAGTTAAAAGGTTGTAAAATGCTTTTAATAAACAAACCCTTAATATGTTTTAATCAAATATTTTCAATTAGTGTTCCCTTCCTTTTTGCAAAAGGGTGGGGGTTCCCCCCCCCCCCACCCACTGACTCATGAAAATTAAATGTTTTGAAAATAGCCTACAGTGCAGGACACGAGCCCCATTCAGTCCCTCACCCCTGTGCCAGTGCTGTCATTTCAACTGGGGCTATCTACTTTAATCCAATTTCCCTGCCTTATTCATTCGAGACATATTAATCCAAATCCCCTTTACATAATGTTATGATCTCTTTCTTGAATAGATTTAGTAAAGCATTGCATGTTCTAATAATTTGGGTTAAAAAAATCCCACAATCCTGAATTAATTCTCTTTTTTTTTTGAATTTGCCAAATAATATTTTTCACAATTTGTCCAGTCTCTTGCTCTTTTGAGCGAACTAATCAGGTTTAAGTCCTCTCTCATTGCATATTAATTAGACCATTTCCATGCCAACATTTTAATTTTTGACTTTTTTTCTTACAATATTTATCTATTTTGAAAGGTTATGGTTATTTCCTTCCAAAAATTCCTCATTGCTTTGGGTCTCCCCTCCACGAGCTAGTTTGACAAAAACTGTACTTTTTAACACCCAACATAATCATGTGTGACGGGGCACAAAGAACCTCCACATATACAAATGCAGCTTTGCAAATTTTGGATAAAATAGTTTGTAGTTTGGATCTATTATTAGGTATAGTAGCATAGTTATGTTACTGGACCAGTGACTAGAGGCCAGAGCGAATAGTCTGAAATTAAGTGGCATTTTGAATGCAGTCTTTAAGAAAGAAAACTGGCAATGAAACTCAGGAAAAGTGATCATGGAACCATTAGATTGTTCTAAACACTGTTCAGCAAAAAGAACCCTGCTGTCTTTACCCGACCCAGCTTATAAGCGACTTGAGTTCCAAATAATCACGGTGGACTCTCAGCTGCACACTTAAAGTTGTCCAGCAAACCAGTCGGTTGTATGAAGCCGCTAGTGGCAGTTCATGACAACCTACTGCCTTCTCAGGGCAACGAAGGATGGGTAATAAAGCGCTGGCCTGGACAGCAACATTGACATCTACGGGGGGGGGGGGTTACAGAAATGTCTAGATCAACCCATCATCATCAACGCCTGTCATTTGACCGCTGCAGCACCAATGAAAATCATGATCTGAAAATGTCAGCGGAGGGGTTTATAATACAGCACTCCAACTTACGGATCTTAGCACATACTTTCAGTATAATGGGGGAGCCCGGCTTCTGTTCCAGCATGCCTGTTGGACTCAGAGGTTCAAAGGTCGGGTTGGGGTAGAAAATGAAATTTGTATTATTGTAGATAAGCAGCGTCTGCACGTTGTCAAAGACAAAACCAAACTCATCTGGCCGCTCTACAGTATCTACCCCAGGTCGGTACTCGTGCGTAAGAGCTGGGGCACGGCATGTCATGGTGGTTGAATTCTGTGCTTCACACACCTGGTGGCAGAAGGGAAAGAAAAAACAAGTTTTAACTTTTAAAATGCTTTCAAAATCCAGAATATTTTATTTTATAACCTGGACTTTGCATAAATGTGGAAGTCTGATTGAGACTTACGGGAAATGCGCAGAAATGCTGCAAAAAATGCTGACACTTCATGCTTCTGGAATCATTTGCTAGCTCTTAGAAATATAGACCTGCACAAGCTTTATTCAGAGAGAATGTAATACTGAAAGTGTATTGAAACTAACAGTTAATAATTAACAGTACAGCAACAATTATGAAGTGTCACTACAAACCAGAGGATCAAGTGTCTTGGAGGGGGTCGCCTCTGCGGGCACCTCCTGCAAGTTTTCGTGCAGTACAAGGGTGTAAATGGCCACATCCAGAAGGAGTCACAATTACAGAGAAGATACAGCCCATTAAACTGTGAATCGGGGTAGGATTTTAAACACCCGCTATGGCCAGGATTGGTTGTGGACAGGTGCTCAAGCAGCGTCACCGGCTGACATGTGGGGTTTTCTGGTCCATCTGCCTCAGGGCCATTTTGCCAGAAGGGGGGAGGGGATAACCAGTGGCTTGTACTTGTTAGGTGAGTTAACAGCCACTGAAGGAGGCCCACAAGGATTTTCCAGTTGTCCTCCAGGGTAGCCAGCGGCCGGCATTCTAGACAGGCTTAAAGGCCCTCTCTGTACAGTGGTGGCCATATTGAAGAGAGATTTTGAAGACATTGGAATGGGGCTCCTCCATTTTGACATTCCCTCGCCCTCACTGACCTCCCATGACATTCTGCTGAAGCTTCTGAGCTGAAAGGCCTCCGATTGGCCCTCCAGCTTTGAGAGCCCACCTTCCATCTTTAATTAGACGGTGAGCTGGCTCTCTGGCCATTTATTGGGAAAATCACAATGAGTGACCATTTCCCTTACAGTGCGAGCTTCAGAACATCAGATGACCCTGACAGTGGGGTTCAGAAGCTCACAAGGAAAATTATTTCCCTGGTGTCCAAATAATGACCAATACTTTGTGCACAATGACACCTTAGAGGGAATTACAGGGTGGAATCTTGTGGAGGTGATGGGGTCTCAGCCGGAGAACTGTGAAACCCCACGTTGCTTCTTTTCAGGAAGGCCAGCCACAGCTTATGACACTCAGGCACTTGCTAGGCCAGCAGCAGGCCTTGGTCTGGGGTTAAGGACCCTGGAGACAGAAGTTCCAAGAGCTGCCAGCCAATCAGAGATTGCTTTCGACCATCTACCACCTGAGGCCTTGGATCAAGGAGGGAGACTTAGGCCACAGATGAATGATGGAGGGAAGGGGGGTCACGGGAAGGGTTTGCTTGTTATATTCCCTACATGGTGACCCCTGCCTGCCGCTGGCCTAATACGAATGGAGGCTATATGAGGCCCTTAAGAAGGTATTAATTTCCTACTTAGGGGCCTCAACTGGTGACAGGGTGGGAAGGTCGACCATGGGCCTTCCCACCCAGACTTACTCAGGGTGGAGGGATGCACACTCCCACTCGATTGATTGCTCCTCTGCCACCAAACCGAGGGGTGGGGGGGGGGGGGGGGAAACATAGTGGTTCCCATAATGATCGTGTTTTATTATTAAACCATAGGAACGAAACTGTCCCACAAATTACGTGAGCTTAAGGGTACTCTTTGGAACAACTCATGTTCCCTCTGGTCTTTTCAAACATTGCAGTGATACCTTTCTTTTATATATTAAAGAAAATCAATATCCTTACAGACTACAGGGATGTACCAGAGTATAGTTTGATGTACAGTAAGCTTTATTTTTCATTTCACTTTTCCTCCAGGGACAGTTAATTTGAACTAAATTTCCGAGCATGAATACACTCCACAAATGAGCTCCTGTGAGCTGAAGCAAAACTGAACATTCCAGATATTGAATTGAAATTCCATACGGTCAATTCACCCGAGTCAAGCAGACTCCCATGAGTTTTTCCCCAGTGAGGAAATGGCTAATTTACGTAATTAAAGAATGACCACAGATGAAATACAAAATTAAATCTATATAGATTTCTCTTTCTCTTGTTCTCCTTGTTTTGTTTCTCTTCGTGCTGACAAAGGCTCTTTTGTCTAAAGTTAATCTTCCATTAAACACCATTAAGGAGATTCAGAAATTCCATTAACCCTCTCTGTGTGACTTTAAAAGTGAAGAATTTTGCACAAATGCATTAACTTTTTTTGCATTACCACACGTTTGCACTGTATCATCCTGAAATTGTAGTTCATTGTTTTTGTTTTACTGGATTTAAAGATTATTGTGGCATAGAATATTTAAAATGCCGTTTCTGAATCCTTCTCTACATTTGTTTTATTCATAAGTGAAAATAATGATGATTTCATAAATCCACAATGCCTCATTATAAATTTATTGGAATAGGCAAAATGTTTAATATATATATATAATTATATATTACACAGTGTAATATAAAATATATTATATTGCTGGTTGTTTAGGCAAACACATGCTGTAGAGGTTCTAAATTGTTATTTTTTTGTTGAATATTGTACTTCTTCGCAATTGACTAATTTGGATTCTCACTCCCCATCCCAAATAGATAACAGCCGGGATTTTCAGTTTCCAGCCGCTGCGATAGGGAATCCTGATCGGGCGGAGAATGGAGCGTTATACGAAAAACCGCCATGTTCTACCCCCAGCGACCCATTGTACCCACATACTTTACCTTCTCCCTGACGTCTCAAAGTGGCTGCGGCATTTAAACCCACCTGCTTCAGGGCAGAGGGTGTCTTTAAAAGGCTTCATTGCCTCCAACGTGCCACCATGCACTGAAGAACCCAAGGAGCTGGTAGAGCCGGCACCTCTCTCACCAGGTTTGAGTCGGAAGATCGTGTGAGAAATGTGGAGCTCCCGGCTAGGGCAAGAAGAGTGGAATGGCATTGTGTTTGTGATTACCACTCTGTTATACCGTCAATTCACTGTGAGACCGTGAGAACGAGCAAACATTAGGCTTTAATATCCATGAACTTGCCTGCCAGAGTCGGCTGTACAAATGAGTGTCATCCACAGGTGGCCGGACTATATATGGCCCCGGTGAGGGCGGAGCCACAGGCGGAGCCCACCGGGGTTCCAGTACAGTACCTGGAAGTAGCCTGTATCATCACTTCCAGGTCATGGGTCACATCATTATACAGACAGTACTGACAGCTCATGCATTAGGTGAAATACATTCACCACACACTTCTCGGAACTTCTGCCTCAAATGTTCTTGTTCTACCCATGGAACACACAAATGTGTAATAGAAGAACTGCAATTGACACCAATCCAAGACTTACGTTAAGTGATTCTCGGCTGTTGTGCTTCACACGAATTCTGGGTTCCTGGATTATATCCAAGTTCGTTCCAAACACAGTTAGAGAAGTATTGCCACTGAAGCAAAAAAGAACAGAAGAATTTTGTATTCAAATACACTGAATATATTTGACTGTTAATAAATATTGTTTCCAATACATAATTTAGTTTTCAGAACTTCATACTAAATGTCATCAAAATAAAACAGGAATGTTTATTTGTTGTCTTCAAATCTTCATTAAAAAAAACCAATTTGTCATTTGACAGAAACGGATGCAAATCACATTAAAGGACATCATTCTCCCACTTGCACAGAACAAAAGCTGTTGCAGCCCTTCATTCTGTGTTGGCTAAAACCTCAATCGGAAGATAGTTGCTCCAACTAAAAGACTAGGATCTTTAAAATTATTTGTTTTCGTCCTTGGAATAATCTATGTTGTCAACACTGGAGAGTTCAGCAACATTGTATTCGGTTTGTCAATATTTTAAACTAAAGTAATCTTTATTGTCACAAGTAGGCTTACAGTAACACTGCAATGAATTTACTGTGAAAAGCACCTAGTCGCCACACTCCGTCACCTGTTCGGGTACACTGAGGGAGAATTCTGAATGTCCAAATTACCCAATAGCACATATTTCGGGACTTGTGGGAGGGAACCGGAGCACCCGGAGGAAATCCACACAGACAAAGCTCCAGAGTCCCAGGTTCCATTCCCAGCTTGGGTCACTGTCTGTGTGGAGTCTGCACGTTCTCCCCCGTGCTGCCCAAGGTCTGCCTTTTTGAGGTCTGCCTTAGATATTCTCTCAGACCCAGTGATCCTGACCACCCTCTTTAGTTGAAATGCCTGCACTGCCCAAAACGTAAATATACCAAAGCATAACCCAGAGTTATTACAAAAGGATCCTCTTATGATTTGATACTGCGTCTTACACACACTTGACTAATCTTTCTGAAGGTGGCTGAACCAAGATAGTGAGAAAGGCCAGATAGGAATAATTAAGTTGCTTAAATTTATAGAAGGAAGTGACGCAAATGGAATCATGGGCGGACATGTCAGAGATGGGTGAGCGCATAATATTGCACCAGGGGCCAGGATGGCGGTACCACCCCTTCATCAAGGTATGTTCCAGAGGCGGTATTAAAGATGGAAGGGCTATCCATCGTCATGGTAGCAGGTAGTCAATTAAAGTTAGTTAAGGTCAATTATCACTGGGCAACTGTAATTTTCCAATCAGCCTGCTGGCCCTACTCCCCGCAGTGAGGCAGTCTTCAACAATGGTGACCAAATCGCTGTGGCCATTTAAAAAATTCCAATATTTTTAAAATACAACCTTCACACCCCCCCCCCCCCCCCCCCCCACCCCCGCCCAACCTGCAAAGACAGCTTTCAGCTCATTTTGTGCCTCCTGGCCTTCCAGCTTAGAGTTCAGTTGCCAAATTTATTTGGGCAGCAAATGGGCCCTGTGGCCAATCATTGGTCAATTTGGGAAAAATCATTGCCTGGTGATTGATCTCCATGCGAGTGTGTGTGTGTGTGTGTGGGGGGTGGGGGGGTGGGAGGAGGAGGAGGAGGAGGAGTCAAGACCTCCATTTGACCCCAACGTCATGCATGGATGGGACCCAAAATGGAAAATCGTGCCCCAAATTTCACTTTAATTGGACAGCACCCCCAGCCCCACCTTGAGAAGAAAGTAATGTGAATGTAACTGCCCCTTGCCGGGGACTCAACCTTTCCTGGCCAGCTTTCCGGTTTTGCAAATTCCTCTTCACTCGGTTTTCTAGTTTGCTGCCAGCATACAAATGTCGCCCAGATTTGCAGGGAAAATTTTATTCCCTAAAACGCGTATGCCTTTGTAGTAAAGTCTTCAGTTTAAATTGAATGTGCCATTGGTGTAACAGGTCTTTCTGCCTAGATATTGCATGATAAATTATTAAGTAGTCTGAGGCACAAATATTACAAAAAAGCACAGCCTAATGAAATCCTCTTCCAAATATTGCAATGCTGATTGTGGCAGAATTTCCTTTCTTGGCAGACTGTTCATTATTTATTAGGAATCACCTGCTCTGTCAAAATGTTAATTAGATGCAAAGAGCTGAATTTCTCACATTACGGACCATGAGAAACGAAAAACAGACCCATGGAGTTTACAGACAGTAATGAAGAAACAGCTGCAGATTTAAAGAGAAGTTTGTTCCTCCAAAAAAACACAGCACCTCAGCAATTTCTTGGAAACTATTCTGCAAGTCAAACATCCCTAGGAATACTTGTCAAATGTCTTTGTTTTATGCTGTACGTTGAAGAGCTCGAAAACCATAATCACAGCAGTTTTTGTTTTAAAAAAGCAGTTTTAATGTGGCATTGCTAAATAAGTGCCGATCGTTTGAGAGGTGATAACAATTTGCACCACATCAAATTTTGACTGTAATGGGCAATGTTACACCGGTAATGCAGCACTGCTGGTTTTATGCTTCAGCATCTGTTCTGCTATTTGGAGTGCTTCCTCCTTGTGCTATTCTGCACAGAGCAATTATACTTTCTTCAGGAGTATGGATATGCAATTGCAGCATGTGGCAGGACCACGGAGTGATATTTTCGCATGTGCAATATTTCCTTTCTCAGTGTCATGAAATATCACCGATAGAAACTGTGAAAATAACATCAACATATGTTGAATAAAGAGCTTAATTTAGACGTCGGCAAGGTACACCCAAGAACCTTGGATCACGAGTGATATTGTAGGCCTCGTCAAAAAGAAAAAGGAGGCATTTGTCAGGGCTAAAAGGCTGGGAACAGACGAAGCCTGTGTGGCATATAAGGAAAGTAGGAAGGAACTTAAGCAAGGAGTCAGGAGGGCTAGAAGGGGTCATGAAAAGTCATTGGCAAATAGGGTTAAGGAAAATCCCAAGGCTTTTTACACGTACATAAAAAGCAAGAGGGTAGCCAGGGAAAGGGTTGGCCCACTGAAGGATAGGCAAGGGAATCTATGTGTGGAGCCAGAGGAAATGGGCGAGGTACTAAATGAATACTTTGCATCAGTATTCACCAAAGAGAAGGAATTGGTAGATGTTGAGTCTGGAGAAGGGGGTGTAGATAGCCTGGGTCACATTGTGATCCAAAAAGACGAGGTGTTGGGTGTCTTAAAAAATATTAAGGTAGATAAGTCCCCAGGGCCTGATGGGATCTACCCCAGAATACTGAAGGAGGCTGGAGAGGAAATTGCTGAGGCCTTGACAGAAATCTTTGGATCCTCGCTGTCTTCAGGGGATGTCCCGGAGGACTGGAGAATAGCCAATGTTGTTCCTCTGTTTAAGAAGGGTAGCAAGGATAATCCCGGGAACTACAGGCCGGTGAGCCTTACTTCAGTGGTAGGGAAATTACTGGAGAGAATTCTTCGAGACAGGATCTACTCCCATTTGGAAGCAAATGGACGTATTAGTGAGAGGCAGCACGGTTTTGTGAAGGGGAGGTCGTGTCTCACTAACTTGATAGAGTTTTTCGAGGAGGTCACTAAGATGATTGATGCAGGTAGGGCAGTAGATGTTGTCTATATGGACTTCAGTAAGGCCTTTGACAAGGTCCCTCATGGTAGACTAGTACAAAAGGTGAAGTCACACGGGATCAGGGGTGAACTGGCAAGGTGGATACAGAACTGGCTAGGCCATAGAAGGCAGAGGGTAGCAATGGAGGGATGCTTTTCTAATTGGAGGGCTGTGACCAGTGGTGTTCCACAGGGATCAGTGTTGGGACCTTTGCTGTTTGTAGTATATATAAATGATTTGGAGGAAAATGTAACTGGTCTGATTAGTAAGTTTGCAGACGACACAAAGGTTGGTGGAATTGCGGATAGCGATGAGGACTGTCAGAGGATACAGCAGGATTTAGATTGTCTGGAGACTTGGGCGGAGAGATGGCAGATGGAGTTTAATCCGGACAAATGTGAGGTAATGCATTTTGGAAGGGCTAATGCAGGTAGGGAATATACAGTGAATGGTAGAACCCTCAAGAGAATTGAAAGTCAAAGAGATCTAGGAGTACAGGTCCACAGGTCATTGAAAGGGGCAACACAGGTGGAGAAGGTAGTCAAGAAGGCATACGGCATGCTTGCCTTCATTGGCCGGGGCATTGAGTATAAGAATTGGCAAGTCATGTTGCAGCTGTATAGAACCTTAGTTAGGCCACACTTGGAGTATAGTGTTCAATTCTGGTCGCCACACTACCAGAAGGATGTGAAGGCTTCAGAGAGGGTGCAGAAGAGATTTACCAGAATGTTGCCTGGTATGGAGGGCATAAGCTATGAGGAGCGATTGAATAAACTCGGTTTGTTCTCACTGGAACGAAGGAGGTTGAGGGGCGACCTGATAGAGGTATACAAAATTATGAGGGGCATAGACAGAGTGGATAGTCAGAGGCTTTTCCCCAGGGTAGAGGGGTCAATTACTAGGGGGCATAGGTTTAAGGTGAGAGGGGCAAGGTTTAGAGTAGATGTACGAGGCAAGTTTTTTACGCAGAGGGTAGTGGGTGCCTGGAACTCACTACCGGAGGAGGTAGTGGAAGCAGGGACGATAGGGACATTTAAGGGGCATCTTGACAAATATATGAATAGGATGGGAATAGAAGGATACGGACCCAGGAAGTGTAGAAGATTGTAGTTTAGTCGGGCAGTATGGTTGGCACGGGCTTGGAGGGCCGAAGGGCCTGTTCCTGTGCTGTACATTTCTTTGTTCTTTGTTCTTTGAACTACACAGAAATCCAAAATGGAAGCATTCAAGAAGAACATTTTCAAACCAAAATTATCAGTGGAAATTCAACGGGATAGCAAAATGCATTATGTGCCTCAATAAATCCCAAGCATAAAAATAATGCTGACACAAAGGTCTGGCAGATCAAGAAGTAAAATCAACTTCAGCACCATGCCACTATGACCTAGGTTAGTGCTCACTTTACAGCCTGAGCTTACGATATTTGCCTACATTTCTCTCCTGAAAGAGTCATCTACCTTTGATTTATCGCAGGTGGCATGTTTCCACCATAACGTACTGGAACCAAGGATATACTGAAGTCTAGTCGTTGTCACTTTCGAGTACTGTGCTCCCTTGCAGCATTCTCCAAATACTGATGTGAAAATCCACAGATCTGCATCATTTGCAGGATGCACCTGGATAATCTGTGGCAACATCAACACAACACAAGGGAAAAGCCCTTCAGGAGAAAGGTGTTCAAGTTTGGTTCACAATGGGTCTCAACTCTTCCATTCTGTTGGGGCAACAAATAAACAGCTGCAAAATCTCCACACTTCCAGCACCAAATGCCTGTTGGCAGAGTCATCTTGCTAAAACTTCCCCCAAGTCCTGAAGACAATTCAGGCATCCAGCAAGGCATCATTCCCATTTACAAGATAGACGCCATTACGTATGGACAAATCTCTCAAGTGTTGAGAATAGTAATAAGCTTGAATCACCACACGTAGCACAGAGGCAGTAGCGGAGAGCAATTTTTCTTTTTAGGATTCATCTGGCCCTCTCTTCTTGATTCTCTTGAACCCAGGCATAAAATCTCCTCCATTTGAGTCTGATTACCCACCGAACAGGTCAAGCCACAAAAATTAAATTGAAGTGGGGATGGTGTGTGGTAACGTCACTGGACTAGTATCCAGAGGCCTAGACTAAGGATGTGATTTTTCCCTCCCACTGTTGGGATCTTCCTGTCAAACACATTGCAGTATTATCTGCTGCAGCTTTCTATTTTTGTTGTTTTGGCATTTAAAAAAATGACCCAGTAGTTTTGTTTTTCTGGCATTGGAGTGGTGAACTTCTTTCTAAGCATATTGTAGCCTGATAGGTATTCGCAAAGACGCCAGAAAAGTAAAGACACCAGCAATGCCTGATGGTTAAAAATGTAAACTCTGTATCAGCATAAACAGCGGGAGTCTGCAGTGAGAACAGGATGTGCCGTCAGGGAGTGAGAAAAGGAACTGGTAGGACATTGGTTGTTGTTACGCCTTGGGCAGATCGTAATTAAACACAGACCTCAGTGTGTCATACTCCTGCGATGAAACACGACCCTTGAATGAGGCACAACTCTTACACATTCGTGACCAGACATTGATTGATTGATTAGTGCTGTCCTGAGAGTATCTGACTGGAAGCACGAGATCAGTGCCAACGACATCAGTGTAAAAAGGAAAAACAAAGAGACTTCTGAAGCGATAGCCTGCAGGAATATCCATCACAAGAAGCCGTGCTTTGGGTCTGGTAACCAGAGAGGACATCGGGATGCACCAAGAGGGAGTCTGATCACCGCGTTTCTTAATGGGTGGTATTTTGGTCCAAGAGTGTGTTTTAACAGCTTTGTAGAACAGAGTTTTGATACTGTGTGTAACAGAGCTTTTGATATTGTGTGTAATGGAGTTTTGATACAGTGCATGATAGAACCTCATTTGTAGTAGTGATAAGCATTGGGATTTTTGTATTTTGTTTATAAAGAAGTGATGTGATTCAAAGTTAAAATTGTTGTGTCTACCAATCCCCTGGAGCAAGGATTTCAGTCAACAATATGAAGGGTGAAGAAATGAGAAAGAATCTTTCACTTGGAGCGGAGAATTTAAGAAGCTGTTTCTACTGTCTCAAAATATTTGAGTAATGATATTCTGCATTAATAACGACATCAGTAAAGTTTTTCTTATTGTCTTTTAATTGCTTTCTAATTAATGCACTGACAATTTGTTCGGATTTTGCAGGCATCGGCAAAGCAACAGAACTCACTGTTGGCCACGAAGGAAGCTCCCACAAAGCTGTAGCAATCTCTGGGGCAAAGCTTCCCCCTTTCCAGACAGTAGCTTAAAGTTGAGGGGCATGTAACAGCAGTCCTGTCAACAAGCAGGGTTGCAGCCAATTGCATTCGCACAGATAAGGAAACCAGGAATTAAAAAACACAGAATTATTCTACTTAAAAATTTCAGATATTCAGCTAGCACCGGCCGGCGGAGGCCCTTCGGCGCCAGTTGGCGTGCGCCAAGCCCCTTCCACGCCTGCCCATGCGGCGCAAACCACTTCACCGCCGGCCTAGCCCCTGAAGGTGCGGAGGATTCCGCACCTTCGGGGCAGCCCGACGCCGGAGTGGTTCACGCCACTCCTTCACGCCGGAGTTGCCCGCCCCGCCGGTTTTCGAAGAATCCCGCCCATGATATTCGCTTCTCAGGGCTAGTTGGTGGCTCACAATTATTAAGTTAGCATGGCATTAAAAACCCTGTTGCAGCTCGGTCAACAAGGTGCAATCTTTTCAAGGGTTTTTACAGTGAGATTAACATTGCAGAAGTGGCTATTCTTCTCAGTTCAAGATTTTCCAATGATTGTAGTCAGGGATTCTTCAATGGTGCACCTTCTGGAGAAGCACAGAGTCACCACAACATCTTCTGAGTTCCAGGGTATTCCGTACATGACAATGAACATGAACAGTTTTGCTGTTCTTAATGTAGTAGGATCTTGGCTTATAGATTTTGAAAAAGTTGACGAGTCTTTTATGGTCCCAAAGGATTGCAATATGATGCACCGTTAATTACCACAAGACGAGAATGGTGGAACAATCGAGGCTTTATTGAACAAGATGTTGTGCCTCCTGTAGCTGGAACCAGAATGGCTGCAGCATCGGAGAGCACACAGATTTATACGCCGCCTGCTGGGCGGAGCCAGCAGGCAGGGATTTACTATTTTACCCTTAATATACGGACAGTGCCGTAATACATATAATATGCCACTAGTGGTGACTACCACATTCACCCTCTGTTTAAAAAAAAAGAAGAGAGTCCGGCGGGGGTGGTGGAAAACATTACAAGTTAAGTCTGTCGGGGGCCTTGACCCTCCTCTGCGATCGCCTCAGTCATGGTGGTGATGTGGACGCCGACTTGGTCATCTGCGACTCAGGGAGCTTATTGTCCTTGCCTTCGTCACCCCTGAGTGGATCCAGTGGGAGGACAGATCCTGCTGGGATGGGGGCTGCGGTGAGGTTCGTTGGGAGGGAGGATGAGTGGCGCAGGGGTGAATGAGGCAACTGGGGGGGAGGGGGGGGGGGGCGATCCAGCGGGTGCCAGGTCCCAGAGGGAGACTGTGTCCTGACGCCCGTTGGGGTGTGCCACGTAGGCGTACTGCGGGTTTGCATGTAAGAGGTGGACCTTTTCAACCTAGGGGTCCGACTTATGGGTCCGCACATGCTTCCGGAGGAGGACGGGTCCAGGAACTGTCAGCCATGTTGGGAGCGAGACCCCGGAGGTGGACTTCCTGGGGAAGGCAAACACATGTACGTGAGGGGCCTCGTTAGTCACGGTGCAGAGGAGCGATCGGATGGAGTGGAGCGCGTCGGAGAGGACCTCCTGCCAGCGGGAGACCGGGAGATTTGTAGACCGCAGGGCCAGCAGGATGGCCTTCCAGACTGTCCCGTTCTCACTCTCCACCTGCCCGTTTCCCCGGGGGTTGCAGCTGGTCGTCCTGCTCGAGGCAATGCCCTTGTTGAGCAGGAACTGACGCAGCTCATCGCTCATGAAAGAGGATCCCCTATCGCTGTGGTCACGTTCAGAAAGTACGTATTGCAGTCGGAGGGGGGGGGCCTTTGAAGTCCATGCTGAGACGTTCAAAGGGGCAGGAGGCCTTCACCATAATATGCCACTAGTGGTGACTACCACACAATACAAGTAGGTCGTGAAATGTACATGTTGCCTATATGTCCAGTGTGCTGTACACGAGTATATCCTAGTCATTAGCATCTCCGCCAGTGTTTGGGATTTACGTACTAGCTGCTGCTTAAAAAGTCAGTTATGTGAAGTGTTTGTCACCCTGTGATAGATCAGTGCTTTAAATTAGCGATGCAATCAAAATCTTGATAAACTTGCAGTGAAAGGATGTGCGAAGAGGTGAAACATTGCACAGTAATTCTTATAGCTGTACATGATGCTTCTCCGGCATATCCCAGAGGAAAGCACTCTGTGGAAGTGAAAATCATATCGCAGAAAAGTCCTGCTGCTGCCACTTCCTACTGATTAGTCACGTTTTTGTGTGGCAAATTAAAGAAAACAAAAATAGCTTCACCGCACTTATTAATAAAAGTATATAAAACAGCATAATAGTTTTATACATAAAATGCATTTAAGAAATAGAACAATCACCATTGTTTGTCTGACTAACCTTAACTAG
The DNA here is from genome assembly GCF_047496885.1 of Scyliorhinus torazame. NCBI lineage: Eukaryota > Metazoa > Chordata > Chondrichthyes > Carcharhiniformes > Scyliorhinidae > Scyliorhinus > Scyliorhinus torazame. The sequence continues at coordinate 30,963,191 of NC_092723.1, forward strand.
TACTATGTTAAATCCAAGCCATTTATAAACACGTTCTAGCTTCTTTGCTTTGAGTACTATTGTTTTACTTTGACATATATACCAGGTTCATATATTTAAGAAAAATGGACAGCTGCTTGAAGTTCTATATGTGGCAGCTGAAAGGAAATACCTCATGTTTTCAAAGCCTGCATTCAGGTTTCTACTCTACTTTGGTGTGAAATTGTTCTAGCTCCACTTTTACATTAAACTTGTGCAGGTTTATACCAGATATTAAGTCTCGACCTGACTGATGGGAAACAAAGAGAGTCCCTCCTCTGGAAGTCTCATTCTGCTTCACTCTGAGGTTAAGTCAGACCGATTCAGGCTGCACTGACAGTGTAACAATACTGTTGATACAAAGCAAAAATATTTTGTACTGACGATACAATTGTTTCAATTCACCCAGAGTAATACTATAGTTTTGAGCATCAATGCCATATGAAGTTTGGATGATAAAAGATCTAGTACCTGGCAATGCTCCACTCTGGTTCAATCCGTAGGACAGTGGGATCGTCAATAAATTCAAACTGCAGGCTATCCTCCATCTGAGCTCGATCGACACTCACCAAAACACGCACAATGCCAGTACCATGAAGGGATGGAGCAGAAACGCAAACAACCTCCGATCCAGACCTCCTTTGAAGAAAAAGGTGGAAAAAAGTTAATTAAAAAAAAGCAATGCAGTGTGTCTTTGGCGGCAGCCCTGCAAAAACAAAATGTGGCCATGATTTTTTTCAATACAGCTCCTCAAGTCTGACAGTGTTAACTATGCCAAGTAACCACACTGAGTATTACATACAGATTTTCTTTCACTATTGATAACCTGCATATTCTAACAGTCTCCGTCACTGTAATATTCCTATACTTTTAAGAGTTGAAAGTGGTGTTTTTTTGCTATTATTTTAGGACTGAGTTGTGCTTAACGTTTGATTGATGAATTAATACGATGCACATATATTGCAGTTCTGAATTAGGACAGCCTAAATCTGTACATATCCACAAATTTGCAACTAAAACATTTACATTTCAGAGTAACTTAATTTAAAAGGTAGCATTATTGTATTATGTATCGATTCTGAAATCCAACACTTAAGGCTAAATCTGTCTGCATGATTTCATCAATCTTAGCAGCTACAAATGCTAGAAGGAATTCTTGTGTAGCACATCTGCCATTAACAGTGGGCAATGGTCATGTTTTCACCCCTGCTTGTTAGTCTGTTTGTCTGGAAACAATATATCTCAGAAACGAATGGATGGTTTTCAACAAAACATAGCAGATAGGGTATGGCCCGAGGAAGAACTGATTCTTTTTGGCGAAGGTGTGGATTTGGATCCTGGAATTTTTAAAGGCTCGGTTAAGACTGAAAAGATAGGAACATCACAGCAGGAGAAGGTCATTCAGCCTCTTCGGGCCTGCTCCATCATTAAAATAGATCTTAGCTAATCATCTACCTTAATGCCATTTTCCTGCACTGAGCCCATATCGTAGAAATCATAGAATTTACAGTGCAGAAGGCCATTCGGCCCATTGTGTCTGCACCAGCCCCTGGAAAGAGAGCTCTACCTACCTCCACCTATCCCCGTAACCTCGCCTAACCATTTTTTTTGAACACCAAGGGTAATTTGGCATGGCTAATCCACCTAACCTGAACATCTTTGGACCATGGGAGGAAATTGGAGCACCCGGAGGAAACCCACGCAGACACGGGGAGAACGTGCAGACTCTGCATAGACTCAAGCTGGGAATAGAACCTGGGACCCTGGAGCTCTGAAGCAACAGTGCAACCACTGTGCTACCGTGCCACCCAATCCTTTGATGTTAACAGTATTCAGAAACCTATCGATCTCGGAGTTGCACATACTCACTGATTGGGCTTCCACAAACCTCTTGAGGTAGAGAATTCCAAAAAAATTCACCACCCAGAGTAAAGAAATTCCTCCTCATATCACGGCCTCCTGGGCTCGTGCACGGTCACTTCCAGCGCCACTTGGACGAGGCAGGAGTCGCAGTACAAGTAAAATTAAATGTTTTTTTAAAATACATGAGATTCTTGGTTGAGCCCAATAAACTGCAGTCATCAGGTTTGTAACTTTAACACAAGTAACCTTTTATTATGTACAGTATTATAATTAAATAGGGGGAAAAATACAACTGACTATCTAATACCCTTTCATAACTACAGCCCCTTTACTTACACACACATACAAAAAATTGGTTGAGAGAAAATATTAATAAAAATACAAGGATAAAGGATCTTTGATGCACTGGGAAGACTTTCTGACCGTTAGGCCTTCAGCTGGGTATTTGTAATGATCTTCACTGCAGACTCACGAAGACAGCAGGCAACCGACAGCAGAGAGGGAGAAAACTTAGCTTCTCTTTTTTCGAGGGTCTCGAGCCTTCTGGCAAGATTGTCTACTTTTTCTGGAGATTCAGGATCATTTAAAGATTACAGCAAGGATGTGCCAACCACTCACTGGTTTTAGAACAATAAAACAGTTCTTTACTTCTCCAGCGAGAGAGAGACTGTTTTGCCTCCTCATCTTCCCTCAGACTCTCCATAATGATGGGTGAAGCTATGAACCACACTCCTGCTAAATCATTCCCCAAAAGTAAGCCTACTCCATCTACTGGTAACTTCTTAACCTCACTGACAACTACTGGACCTGGGAATAACTCACTGCAGTTACACTTTATAAAATGAAACTGGGATATTATCTCCATTTACCTTATTCACCAACACAACACCGTAGCTTTCATTGAACTCTCCGGAAGGAAATCCAAATCCCTCTCTAGTAAGAAAACCTTTCATAGCACTTGTATCCCTTCAAATAGTTATGGATTTGGCTACATCATTTAAGACTGTAGTTTAGGAGGAACTTCTTCACCCAAAGGGTTGTGAATCTATGGAATACCTTGCCCGGTGAAGCAGTTGAGGCTCCTTCATTAAATGCTTTTAAGATAAAGATAGATAGTTAAGTGTTATGGTGTTTGGGCCGGAAAGTGGAGCCTAGTCCACAAAAGATCAGCCATGATTTCATTGAATGGAGGAGCAGGCTCGAGGGGTCAGATGACCTACTCCTGCTCCTAGTTCTTATTATCTCCCATCTACCTCATTTTCCACTCCTGCTCCCACAGTAGTGTTTACCTCAGTTCTCAAAGCTCTAGCTAGAGCTACAGTCTGCCCTGTAGCATTCAGAAATTTTGTTCCCTTTTCAGAATACTCCGTATGAACACCAACAAGTCCCATGGGCTTTCCTCGCAACTTCCAACAGGCTGAACGAATGTGTCCCACTTTACTGCAAACGGTGACACCTCAGCCTTCATGTCTCACCTCCACCCTTCCTGGTCTGAGGAGATCATCTCTGAGCATTCCCAGCTATCCATTCCACACCTTGGCTTCCCACCTTCCTATCACTCTCCCACTTCCTATCCTTTTCAAAATTATGGGGGTGAAGGAGCAAAGGTTTATATTTATGGATCAGCTCATAATCATCAGCCATTATCGCTGCTCGTCTCGTGGCCATAACCCTTTGGTCTTCAAATTGGGTTCTTGTCACAGAAGGTGATGAATTCTTAAATTCTTCTTATAAAATTGATTTCTCTCGGAGCTTCAGAAGTAGATTCAACTCCCAATGCTTGTACCCACCTATTTAAATTGTTCTGCTAAACCCTTTCAGGTCCCGGCTGTTTCCTTAATTTCCAAAACTTTCACCTATATGTCTCTGGAACCACGGGCGGTATGGTAGCACAGTGGTTAGCACTGTTGCTTCACAGTGCCAGGGTCCCAAGCTCGATTCCCAACTTGGGTCACCGTCTGTGCGGAGTCTGCACATTCTCCGTGTCTGTGTGGGCTTTCTCCGGGTGCTCCGGTTTCCACCCACAAGTCCCGAAAGATGTGCTGTTAGGTAATTTGGACATTTTGAATTCTCCCTCAGTGTACCCAAACAGGCACTTGAATTAGCCCCCACCCTTCATCCCCCGTTAATGGGGATGCTTCCCCTCAGGCCACAACCCTTCGCACCCAGGTTGGCGCTGCCAGGGTGCTGCTCTATCCTGTCCCAGACTAGCCAGGGGCCTCCAATGGCCTCATATACCCCCCACTGTGATCATCAAGCCTGGTCTCCGCTTGTGGGGACCAGTACTAATTAGCGCCCGGATAAGGCCTCACCGGTGTGGCCAGTGACCCCTGGGAGCCGAGAGAGCGCAGCCTCAATCCGATCGCGCATATTTAAATGAGCTATATGGATTATCTGGATCACGCCTAGCGGGGTCGGGTGACTTGCGAGCAGTTTCACACCTGTGCGAACCCCAATTTGTGCCTCTCCCACGATACCTCCGCCGCAACGAGATTGGCACCAGATGCAACGCAGTAGGAAAATCGCGGTCCTAATATAGGTTTGGAAATTTCATTATGGTTCATTGATTGTACATTTGTGCCAATCGTACAAGTGAACTTCTCTTCCCATATATTTAACCAAACTCTGAGAGATAGTGTCCAGTCTTTTATTCTCAATCAGCTACGTTATTTTATATTGTTTTCTTGAATCTCCCTGGGAATCGCTCATGGTGTTGGAGACTGCAGCATGTACATTGCTACCTTGGCTTGTCCCTTTAATGATACTGTTCAAGTTGTCTCGGGGGTGGGGGGGGGGCGGTGAGAATTTCAAATAATTACGGTAGCTTGTAGGTTGCTAAAGTCAATTTTGTGTCAATAAATCGCTTGAAACTTTCAGACTGTGGGTATTAAGAACCCAAGATGAAATATTGACATTCACCCTCTCTTTTAATGTTCATAAGAAAAACATTTCCCACTGCTTATAAATTGGACAGTTGCTTACATTCGCTTAAGTGCCACCGAATGAGATCAGTGGTGCATACTGATTGATGAGAATTGCAATTATTACATTCAACAAAAGCAGACCACAGCCATGAGCACCGTAAAGGGAATCATTAATGTAATGCAGCATCACAGTGATAGTTCTATTATGTTCCAAGGCTAGTACAGTGGTGCTGGGGTTTTCCACTGTAGCATATGAGAAAGAACATTTATATATTTGGAATGCACGGAACATACTCCAGCAGAAGAGCTAAGGTACCCTGCCAGCCTCAGGTGATCCATATGCAGCATTAGTCGGATGGGATATATAATAGACTGTATTCTGTGCTGGTAACACCCGTCCGAGCGATTCCGACTTCTCCAGTAATTAGCTATTCAGATTATTATTAGCCTGTCAGGACTATTTTCATGTAATTCTATTCTGTTCAACTCCATTCATCAGAGGAGATTGAAAATAGAAAGCTGTAATTAGTGTGGATCTCATTAAACTCTTCCAGCCTGTGGCACTCAGCCAGAAATCAAACCACATTATTTCTAATGGAATACAGATCGGTTCTATATTAAGAGCTTATTGACTAACATACTGTTCTGTGCCTGTGTACAGACTGAATCTTTCCTCAATATGCTGCTTTGGTCAATAGCTTCATAGTGTACACACAGTATTTCTTGTTCTGAATCAGCATTGGCCAAGGTAGACTGCATCTTGCAAACAAGTAAAACTCCCCTCACTTACTCTCTTCCACATTCAGGTTGCTTTTTTAATTGCTAAGCAATAAACACATCAGGTCCTGAATATCCTTGTAAGTTGGCTGGACGGCTAGTTCGTGATGTGGATGACAACAGCGCGGGTTCAATTCCCGTACCAGCTGAGTTTGAGGCCCTGCCTTCTCAACCTTGTGTCTTGCCTGAGGTGTGGCGACCCTCAGGTTAAATCATCACCAGTCTTCTCTCAAAGGGCTCCTCTGGACTGTGGTGACTTTTACATTTACATTCTTGTTAGTCATTTAAATCCTCAACTTTCTCAACATTTTCCACCCGCAAAATCGTTTTTTTTTTGCCATTTTCCATTGCTTGAAGTCCAAAGAGGGTGAGAATTTTTAAAACTATTTTTCTTTTATCTTTGTAATTGTGTACCGGCATATCGTACATGTAGAATTCCTGCAATCCCCAAAATGTAAATTTGTAGTAACGATGTCCAAAAAAGCGAGACCTTATTCCGATCAGCCATGATTTTATTGAATTGAGGAGCATCCTTCAGGGGCCGAATGGCTCCTAATTCATGTGCTTAATGGTCATCGTGCACTGAACTAACATTGGAACTCTTTCAAAGACAGCAGAGCTTTCAACCCAAGCACTGGCAAAGCTACAACCCTAACTGGGAATCAGGTAAAGGTTAAAATCGAATCACTGAGTTTAAATGACATCATGATCAACACAAGCTCTCCTCTAATGATATTTGATAGCACCAGAATAACATGGTTTGGTTACAGCCTTTTAACTTTCAAGTGCCCAATTTCAGTGTGTTGTTGCTGAAATATAGCTGCAATGCTGAAAGCTACCAAATTGAATATCTGAAAGCAATTTGTGTTTCAATACAATTAACAATAATGTGTCCAAACACAGCATGGATTTTACTTCACAGCAGTGCCAGAAATGTCTTAAAAATCCTGTGCCCATTGACATGCCTGCTGATGCAGCCATTCATAAAGCTTCAGCGCAGAACAGTATAGGCATGTTCGCCACCGAGAGCATGTTCCCCACCGGTCCCATGTTCAATAGCAATCGGGAGCTAAAATAAAAAGGTGCCTCACTTGCAATGTCATTGGCCAGCTTCACCAAGTCTGCCAAGTTCAGTGACTTCCACCTGCTCTTTCAGACACAGGATGGAAGATCAATTCCCTGTAGCTGGTGGGGATCTTTTGAACTTAGAACAAAGAAACAGCAGTTCCAAGATCAAGCAGCCCTGCCGACTGTAAGAAGTCATATGAAGATAAAGTCTTCCATACAAAATGGTGAAAATATGGTCCTCACCCGAAAAGATCAAAGCATTGGCTCTTTGAAGCCAGCAATCAGATGCACTCTGGACTCCCACTGGATTTTCTTCAAGGCAGCATACTTTATCTCAAATTTACAGGAAGATGCACCAGCTATTAAATGGTCAACTTGGAATACAATTTGTATTGAATTATACCGACAGGGGACTGGATTGAAATCAGCCTAACTCATTTTATTTCGGCTGTTGAACAGACAACAAATGGCCATTGGAGGAGCTTTTGTCCGTCTGTCTGCATTGGATCTGAATTTTGGACCCAGAAATAAACGGGCATTGTTGAAATTTATTACATTTAAAACTTAGAAATTAAAATATATTTAACTTCATGCAAAGCTTGTGTTTTGCCGAAATGCTTGTAGTACAGTGCTAAACTCTGATTGACAAGTTAAATTGACAATAGAACAAGAAGAACAATAGAATATTACAGCGCAGTACAGGCCCTTCGGCCCTCGATGTTGCGCCGACCTGTGAAACCAATCTAAAGCCCATCGACACTATTCCATTTTTGATAATCCTGTTCAAATTTTAACTCCATCGCATATATGCTTTGTGTGTTATTTCACACGAAAGGACAGCTAAGTCTGCTACAATGACACAAATTGTGGAGGCTAAAAGGATTAAATATGAACAAAACATGTGGGAACCACGGAGGACAGGCAGCATCTATGGAGAGTGAAATAGAGTGAATGGACACGATTGAACGGCCTTGTTGCCCTCGGCTCGGTGACTCAACAAGGCCGTTAAATCCCACTAGAGGCCTCTTGCGAGATTTGCGACGCTCAAAATGCATCGAATGAGATCTCGTGAGACGTCGTTATCTGGATCCCACTGGGCGAGATCCAGATTTACATATTTAAGTGAGCCGTTAGGTTCATTTAAATATGCAGATGCCTGATTCTCCCGAGGCCAGGAACTAATGCCTGCGCCGGAGAGATCTCACCATGACGCCGTTTAGCACTGGCCTAGGTAGTGCCAGAATGGCACCTTGTCACTGCCCAGATGGTACTGCCGAGGTGCCCAGGGTGGCACTGCCAAGGACCTAGTCCTGCGGGGTATCATGCCCATGAAAGATGGGGATAAAGGGTGGGGGGGTGAAGGGCAGGTATGGAAGGAACCTCTGGAAGGTTGGGGGGGGGGGGTGTGAAGCTAATGATCCTGAAAAGGTGGGGGGTTGCCCTTAGCGACCCCATAGCAGGTTGTCCTCAGCGCTGGAAGGGGGTTTGGGGTAATTGTGGTGTGTGTGGGGGGAAGGGGGGGGGCATTGCCCGTGAGTGGGGTATGTGGAGGTGGCCCAATCTCGGGTTGCTGATCTCACCAGCGAGATCAGCTTCCCATTGCTAAAAAGATTTCTTAGTGTGGGCTACACTGGGAGAAATCCCCTCAGCCCAAACATGCAGGTTAATACCAGTGTGGATCTCACTGAAAAAGCCAACGAGAAACTCCCGCCAAACTCACCAAAACGACACTTAGAAATGTTTTCGTTAAATCGAGCTAATGTATCATGACGATAACTTTTGGTAGATGATGTGGTGATATACATCACTGTAAGTACACAAAGGGTTAATGTACATACACTACACCTAGTTAGACACTAGAGGGAACATCAGAGACATGACACACAGACAGTCAACCAATAGGTCAGTAAGATAGGACACGACCAATGGGCAGTCACGATACACAGAGGTGACACTACCACAGGAGGGCATTACACCAACCCATATAAAAGGACACATCACACATGCTCAGTCTCGTTCCAGTGGAGACACTCAGTGAGTACAGACACAGGGTTGATTGAACATCACTCCCACCACGTGGATTGTAGCAGTCTGGTTAGGCAGTCTGAGTATCTATAGCAGGATTAACAGTAGCGTCGAATCCAAGTAGGAGAATTGTTAACAGTAATAACGTGTTAAAGTTATCTCCAAGTCTGAACCTTTCTTTGTCAGAGTGCACATCAGGGAAGCAGCTTATGCTACATGGGACTGGAGAATGGCACCACCCACTGAGATGTATGTAGGCACATGGGGCGGGATTCTCCCAGCCCTGGGCCGGGCCGGAGATCGGCGGCTGGCCTCTCTAGCTGGGGGCTTCCTTTCCTACGCGCTGGGCCCTGTAGCCCTGCGCCATGTTGCGTCGGGGTCGGCGCGTTGAAGGAGGCCACTGCGCATGCACTCATTGGCACCGGCACCACTGCACATGCACGGATCCCGCAGCGTGCGCCGTGCTGGCCTCCTGTAGGGGCTAGAATTAGTCTTGGCAGCGGCCCGTTCATGCAGTCGTAAAACGCAATGGAGTTTACGACAGCGTGGACACTCTGCCGCGGGATTAGAGAATCCCGCCCATGATCAGAGAACAGTCAGGAATAACACTAAGTTGCTAGGCTGCATGGTGGGAGGAACACCATGCACCATTCTTGGAACTTTAATTGGCCAAAGGCTACCAATAAAGGTGTTTGTGTTTAAACACAAAAGCCTCAAGATCTCATCAACGAGCCACCATCACCCATATTGAGTACATAACATGACTTGATACCAGAATGGGATACCGGCTGCTGATCGTTGGTGATCAACAGCGATAAGATGTCAACTAAATTAAGGAACACAGAATGGTACCGAAGGTATGGAACACTGAAGCCTAAATAGAGAGACACGCACCTAAGAAGAGATATTGCCAGAGCCCAAGTAATGTGGAATCAGAAAACATAGAGGGTTATGAGATAGGCGAGCAACAGAGAGACCACAGCAAGACACCTGGTCAGAATCCGCAAGGGTGAGCTGAATACAGAAAAGTACCTGTGCTTACATGTTAGACCAGGTGGAGGTCCCGGGAGGCTTAGTGGCTTGAAGAAACTGAAAGACAGGCACAGCAAAACTGTGAAGAAAGAAAGCTGGTAGAAAAGAAAAATCCCTGTAAAACCGACCAACTGAGTCAAAAGTTTAAAAATGAAACAGAGTAAAAAAAGCGAAACTAATCCTGGGCAGCAGGAAGCTAGATTTTTAGTTAAAAAAACGAAGGAGAGTTGCTGCAAAGTTCAAAAACCAGAGCACACAGAGAATGGTGCTACAGCTTTAAGCGTGGGAAAAAGGTAGTCCCGAACAGACAAACAAAATGGCTCGTTTGAAAAAATAAACAAGCCCTGCAAATGGCTGAAAAGAAAATAGCAGAGATTGCTGAAATGGCCTCCCTTTAGAAAAAGTATAAGTTTAAAAAAAGTTCAAAAAGAGCAGCCACATTCTGGCCAAAACACCAAAAGTGCAGAAAAACAGAGACACTGCCGGCAGCTCCAGATAGCTGCGTGAAAAATAAACAGTGACAGTCTTAAAGTGGCAATGCACTCAGCGGTAATATCTTTAAAGTGGAAACACACTTCAAAGTAGCAACCCAAAGAAGAAATGAACGGCTATGGTCATGAGGGAAGACCCTGGATAGAGGGCAACGCTCAAAAAAAGATCCATAGACAACTGAGTCTCCATGAGGAAGGCAACAAAAGACCCCACAAAGAGGGCAACGAAAGACCCCACAAGGGAAGAAGTATGTCGAAGAAACAAAGCAGTGCAGTTCTTATAAAACTGAAATAGAACAACTGAATTTGGAACTGTCAAGTCTCAACAAGGAAACAGAAGAAACCATTCACAGCCTTCAAAAGGAAGTTGCAGAAGGGAAGCTTGACAATGAGAAATTAACTGAAGAGGTAAAAAAAATATTGAAATTGGCAGGAGAATCAGCAATTCAGACACACAGAGAGAACCTGAGATGACGTGCCAGAACAAGATTGCTGAAATGGTCACTATAATGGAAAAGCACAAGCTTTTATGTGATAAAATGTTCAACGAAAAAGATGCCGATTTGAAATTCAGGAAATTCACTGTCAGGGCACCCGCCTAGGTGGTCTTCCTAGAGGTGGTCAATTAAATGGACGGTGAGGGGATGTTCCCGAGGCCGCAGGTCCAATTGGAAGGCCTGTAGCCTTAGAAAGATGTTAGTTCCCATAGCAGAAATGGGCATTGCCCCTGCATGAGGGGAAACATAAATCTCCATTTGAAAAAGTATTCAATTTGATAAAAAGAATAATAGCCCCAACTTCTAGGTCTTCTATGTGGAGTGGAATGGCATGGCTGGCAGCCGCTGTTGTGACCTGCTGATCGCTGCTTCTCTGGTGCTGTGTTCCGGGAAGGGAAATAAAAAAGTGCCACAGTCTTAAGGGGCCCCTTTTCCTTGGCCAGCCACTAGCAATGTCCCTCCAAGCACCAGCCAGGTTTGGACATCAAACCGGTCCACCACTGGGAAGATCGTGATAACCTCATAAATGGCCACGTTAGTTTTGCACCTGCCACTGCTGGACATGTAAAGTCTGCCAGTGGTGACCTGCCTCTGGAAGATGCTGCTGGGTGGGTAAACTCTGCCAGTGGTGACCTGCCTCTGGAAGATGCTGCTGGGTGGGTAAACTCTGCCAGTGGTGACCTGCCTCTGGAAGATGCTGCTGGGCGGGTAAACTCTGCCAGTGGTGACCTGCCTCTGGAAGATTACCCAATGCTGATATTTCTGACTTCCCTCCCAGTCCTGCCTTTAAGTCCGCCCGTGTTTCAACAGGAAAGAATGTGTTCAATTTTTTAGAACATCGTTTGCTCCGTTACCTTAAGCATATACTCCGGGTTATACCTGAATGCAGGGCCTCTCTGCATTGTTGCCTGAACATACAAAGGAACAGAAGTAGGTCATTCAGCCACTTGAGCTCGTTAGCCATTCAATTTGAGCATGTTTTATCTATGCCTCAACCTGATTTATCCATCTTTGCTCCATATTCCTCAATAACCTCAGCTAACAAAAATCAATCAATCTGACTCTTGAAAACCTCAACCGACCCACTATCCATAGACTTTTTTTTTTTAATTTAGAGTACCCAATTACTTTTTTTTTTCTAATTAAGGGGCAATTTAGCATGGCCAATCCACCTAACCTGCACATCTTTGGGTTGTGGGGGTGAAACCCATGCAGATACAGGGAGAATGTGCGAACTCCTCACACACAGTGACCCAGGGCCGGGATTCAAACCCAGGTCCTCAGTGCCACAGTCCCAGTGCTAACCACTGCACCACATGCCACCCCTCTATCCACAGACATTTGAGGACAATTCCAAATGTATTCTATCGAACGCGTGATCAAGCATTTCCTTATTTCATTTCTGAATGGCCTGGCTCCAATTTTAAGATTATGTCCCCTTTTACTTAAGCTCCCTATACAAGGAAAAAGCTTTCCTACTGTACCTTATCAAATACTTTTTATTATTTTAAACATCTCAATTTGATTATCCATCAATTTACTATTACTGGAGGGAATACAAACAGAATTTGTGCTCCATACAACTGAAGCATAGCTTTCTCTCTTTTCATTCCAGCCCTTTGGAGACGAAGGCCAACATTCCATTAGACGTTTTGATTGATTTTTGTAACCTGGCCACTGGCTTTTAGTGATTTGTGTACGTGGGCACCCAAATATCTTGCTCCCCCACAGATCTTAGTTCCTTACCATTTAGCAAATACTCTCATTTATCTTTTTTGATGCCAAATTGGATGACCTGACAATTCCTCTATTAGCTCCTTTTGCCATAGTTTAGCCCACTCACTTAATTGATCCATATGTTTCTTTGTGACTTCCTGCTTGCATCTATTCGCACAAGGCCTTCTTATCTGTCATTGGTTTGAATCCAATGCAGGCTTGAAAGGTTAATGCTTCCTTTATTTTTGCTAATTGAGGGCAGCACGGTGGTGTAGTGGTTAGCACTGCTGCATCATGGCGCTCAGGTCCCAGGTTCGGTCCCAGCCCTGGGTCACTGTCCATGTGGAGTATGCACATTCTCCCCGTGTTTGCGTGGGTTTCGCCCCCGCAACCCAAAGATGTGCAGGGTAGGTGGATTGGCCACGCTAAAATTGCCCCTTAATTGGAAAAATGAATTGGGGACTCTAAATTTTTAAAAAATAAAATAAAAACTTTTGCTCATTGCATATGTTTACATGATCAGTATAGCTGGGATATGTCTGGAAGTACCGACAGCTCCATTTTATATGATCCTAAGTTGATACAAATTATTCGAACGCATCATCATCTGGCTGCCATTGGTTGCAATAACAGAGTATTGGGCAAATTTTGTCCCTTTTAATTTATGACATTTGAAATTGCTATTTATGCGATGCATCAATTTAGTATTTTCCTACAGCCGATGATAAATTATAGCAGGAGATACTTGCCCTAATGATATCAACCATGCCAATTATTTTCAGTACAAAACAGATCTGGAATAGGCATAATAAAAAATAATGAATAACGGTAAAGTTCACACCTTATGATTGCGACTCAGTTCACTCAATAAATTAAATGCCTCCGCTAAGAGCGAAAGGACAGTTCCAACTCAATGCTGAATGATCTTCTAGCTTCTAGAATGTTGGGCATCGCATTTGCTTTTTTTTCCCCCTCACCTGTAAAACTCACAGGTTTGATTCCCAAACAGTACATTGACACTGCTGCCGGCTCCAAGATATTTTCCCGTAATCGTTACCATCGTCCCCCCAGACTCAGGACCTCGACTCGGGTTCAGTTCCTCCAGAGAAGGCTTCTGTCGAAAGGAAACGAGGAAACAAAGACATCATTTAAAGAGAAATAGAGACAAAGGGCTGATTAAAAAATAAAATTACTTCTCCAGTTTGTTCTGACTGATGCTATGAAAGAATTTTTTTTGCATGATGTATCGTTCTTATGATAGCATAGCCAAAGATCCTTGACTTACATTTATTTAACTCCCCTTCTTCTCCCTTCCCAAGGGCGCGCTGTAGAATCTACATATCTCTGAAGGCTGTCATCTTTGAAGGTTTGAAAAGAATACCTTCAATGACTGCCCCCCTTTTCATTCATTTAACTTTTACCGCCAGCACTATCAGCTTGAATTATACAGTTGGTTTTGCAATGCAGTATTTCAGAGACCACCTGAAAGGCGTTTGGAACTGCATTAACTTTTGGAATAACAAAAGGCAATAAACAAATTACCATAAATGCCTTGGGCAGTGGAGCCCATTCTTCAAATAAGTGAGCTTAGCCCCCCCCCCCCCCCCCCCCCCCCCCCCCCGCTGAATGGCTAACCAACAAAAATAAATAATAGCTTCTGATACATGTTGAGAAAAGGTGATTTTTAAAGGAATCTATTCACTTTGCTTTCGCTCTCACAACATGGTTCCAGATCTGGTGTACATTACCAAAGGCAGCCTGAATAATATTAGCTCAAACAGTGTCAGTCAAATTTGCTTCACGAGAATAGAATCAATCCCTCATTGTGATGCTAATCAAATAATCAGAATATTCTTTGATGGTTGGTGAAACACATTTTGTATGAAGGAAATAGAAAACTTGTGAAAATGTTTGGGGCACTGCGGTAAAAGAAGTTGGGAAAACGGGAGTCCAGCCTGTTTTTTGACAAATGTTAAGAGTATAAAATGCAAACAAATTACTTATTTAAAGCATCAAAAATTGTAATGATAATCTTTTTTTAATAAAAACTGAATTTAGGTGAGACAATTTGGTTATTTAGTAATTTGGTATTGTCCAAAAGTGATAGATTTCAGCTTTCACAGAAATTTCTGAAGGCAATATTCGGAAAAGAATGCCTTCAATGATCCTCAGGGAAATCAATATTGCGGTACATAGAGACATTGATGCATGTGCATACCCGCGCAGTGTGTTTATACATACCATACACCATTATATCTGCCAGCAATGAACTGCAGTACCTTAAATAAATTCAGTGAAACCTTCAGCTTTCAGACCAAATCATACAAATCTTTGTGCTGCAGGTACCCCAATACACAAATTGAAGTTCTCTTATTTTGAAAGGTTCGGTATTTTCCATGAAATTGTGCGCACGAGAACTTTATTAGGGCAAAATATTCCCAGCTCACTTGATCTACAAAATTCCCAGTGTTCATGGAAACTCAACTATTTCATGATGCTCAGAGAATCTTTGGAGTCATTTGAACAAACCATGGGTGCACTTCCCTTGAAGTTGGGATGACGAGAACATGAGACAAATAAATTAAGTAATTAGAGATGGGAAATGCAGGAGTGTAAACAAACAAGAATAATGCAGAGAAATAACAGACAGGTAGATAGAGAATAGGTAAGGATAGGGAGATACTAGCACACAGAGTCAAACAAGTGCCCCACGGAAGTACAGAAGACAAAGGCAACAACAGTAAAGACCGAGAGGGAAAGGAAGATATTGTCCTTGTTCGTGGCTGGGATTTTCCGCTGTCGCCGAAAGCGAATGGAGCTTTGCTGGAACACCAATGTTCAGAGTCCGAATTGGGTACTACAATTGTGTGATCGGAAAGTCAGAAATTAAGAACATTTTGAGTATATTAAATTCTTATGCCAGTTGGGAACATCAATAAAAAGTTGTAACTATGTCTCTTTTTCTCAGTGATTATGGTTAGATTTGATCCTGACTATTATGCGAGTAGAGTAACTGAAATGGAAATGTAACAGACAACTAAGAAACCTAGGTAGAAGGATTAAAGCCGGTCACTGAAGGAGAGAAGATAAATCAGGAAGCACTTATTAGGTAACGCCACATCATGGGGCGATTATAAGATAGAAGTGAATTCTAAAATATAAAGTAGATTGTACAAAAGTGACAAAAAAATCTTAATTTTTTTTTATACCCTGGGATGGATTTTGTGGCAGAATGACATTTCTCAGCTGGTCACTGAGCAACTCATTCTCAGATTAACTCACCACAAAGGTATACTGCTGTGAAGACTCGGTCATAAATTCAGGTTTACACTCCCCGACACAGAGCTGCACGGGACCAGATTCTTTGTGAGGCCTCGCCTCCCCCATTTCACACACAATTCTGGCAAAGAAAGCATGAAAGTAAGAACACAGAATTAGAACATATGTCACCTTCCAGCACTTATATGCGCATCTGCCGTTAAATGGCTGCGTTCTAATTTTACGCTGACATTTTCTACTGAAATAAATGAATGCTCCTTGGCAGAGAGCGGGACAGATTAAGCTGCTGTCACACTCCTGCACAACTAACAAATTGTCCCCTACAGCAAAGTAGCACATGGCGAATTTCAATTATACGGGGTAAAAAGAAAACATGAAAATATAATACTAAGATTAACTCCGGAAGAAAGAGAATGCCGTACAAAGCCATTTATTACAATTAACCATCACTTTGGCTCTCATTTTGTAATATTCCATCATTCCACACAACAAAGTAATGGCAGATTAGATGAGCAAACTGAACAACAGTAAAAGAGAACTCCATGTCTTTCACAACCACTCTAAAAGCAATTTTCCAGAACAAAATGCAAACATCATTGGGTGCAGATTTTTTTTAAAAAGTGTGATTCTAAGACAATTTTTTGTTAAAATGTTACTGCCTCTTTTAAGCTAGCACAGTAATTCCAGAATGATTAGCATTCAACCCCAGACAAAATGTAATACAAAGGAAAGAATAATATGCTTTAACAGCACACAATTTGTCAAAAATATAAGTGTTTTTAAATTAATGAAATAGAATTAATGATGTACAGACATTTCTTAATTTTCTCACTTTAGGTAGAACTAGATGCTGATGAATGACATAATATTTGCATGAATCAATATTAGCAATGATTCTTTATTGTCACAACATTGCTCCTTCCTCGTAAAATCCCACAAACATATTTTCAAGGGGTGATGCACTAAATTGGAACGGCCTTAAGCACGCAACTCGTTAACATGGAAATTAATCACCGCCGATGTGGCTTTGCACGAGCCATTGGTGCCATTTCTACTGCCATTAAGCAGCTAAATCAGATAACGTCTCCCCCCCCCCCCCACACCCCCACCTCCATTACAGAGCTGAGCTTTGACAACTGAAGAGGGTTTAATCTCTGCAAGCAATGACTTTGCTGATTTTAGTGCATAATTAATATTAAAAATAGAAAGCAGTCATTTAGCAACATCCCATTGTGGTATTTCTCCAAGTTTAAATCAGCTCCAACTAAAATTGACAAAACTGCAAGTTGTTGGCAGAGAAGGTCCTTTCTTTTGGAAAAACCAATGAAGCACATGAATGGTCCCTCCCTCTTGTTGTTGAGGTGAGGGGACCATTCAGACCATCTGCACAAAAAAGTTGATTATTAGAAGTGAAAGTTAGCCAAAAGAAACTTCAAAGATATGGATATATTCAGCAGGTCTGGCAGCATCTGTGGAGAGGGGAACAATGTTAATGATTCTCAGGCCTGAGATCCTTCAACAGAACTTAAATCAGAATCAATTCTGATGAAAGGTCGGTGACCTGAAGCGCCAGCTCTATTTCACTTTCCACAGATGCTGCTCGACCTGCTGAGTATTTCTAGCATTTTGTGTTTTCTTTTTATTTAGACTTCTGGCATCTGCATTATTTCACTTCAGTTTAACAGGATTTAAAGTAGTGGGTCTTACTGCAATTATACAGGACCTTGGCGAGACCACACCTGGAGTATTGCGTGCAGTTTTGGTCTCCTGACCTGAGAAAGGATATATTTGCCATTGAGGAGTGCAGCAGAGGTTCACTAGGCTGATGCTGGGGTTAGTGGGTCTGTCTCACGAGGAAAGATTGGTTTGACTGGACCCGAATTCACTAGATTTTAGAAGGATGAGAGGAGATCTGATGCAAATGTATATAATTTGAACAGGGCTGGACGGACTTTATGCATGGAGTATGTTTTTCCTTGTTGGGGAATCGAGAACCAGGGGACACAGTCAGAGGATCCGGAGTAGACAATGTGGGACTGAGTTGAGGAAAGGTTTCTTCACTCGAAGGGAAGTGAACCTATGGAATTCTTTACTTCAGAACGCTGTGGAGGCCAAGTTAGTGAATGTATTCAAGAGAGAGATGGATCATTTTTTTTTAGCTTTCAATAGGATCACGAGTTATGTGAAGAAAGCGGGAATATGGCATTGAGATTGAAGATCAGCCATGATCATATTAAATGGCGGAGTAGACCCAAAGGGCTGAATTGCCTACTTCTGGTTTCTATGATACTGGGCGAGATTTCCCAGCCATCCACAAGCCAATGTTGGGTTTGGGACTTCATGGTGATATCCTTGCTTTAAGTATCTGTGCAAATATTCTAAAATGTCCCCCGTGAATCTGCACAGGTCTTAGTGTTTTAATTCTGGCCCAATTGTGAAACCTACCATTAGTGCTACACTCCATACTGCCTCCTGAATCAATGTCCTCTTTTTGCCATTTCTTGTTCGTTCTATGTTTTGTTCATGTTATGTTTCAAACCAGCACATTCAACATCCGCATGGACTTGATGGGCCAACTGACTTTGTGCTATGCCATAATAACTCACCCCCACGGCAGTTAGGAGTACTGTTAATTGTTTTCAGGTGAAGTTTCCGCCCCTTTCTCTAGTGAGTCCAGAGAGCAGCTGACCAATCAGATGACGGGCGGTTCTGTAACCCCAACACACCGAGATGCCCAGGCTAGTCAGGAGTTAAGAATCCTGGCAAGGAAGGCAAGAGGGACGGTTTCAAGAGGCTCGGGGCAGAAGGTTAAATGGGGAATTACCTGGGAGAGGGAGGAGGCAGCTGCCTACAATTAGCCCAGAAAGCTGCTAAAGGAGATTTCCCACTTTGCCGAACAGTAGCCTCCACAGCTAAAAGTACCGAGCCTCCCAAAGACATGGGTCTCCCTCCACCAGTGGTAAATTACCATGGCTAGTGGTGGATTAGGCTCTTAAGTGGCTAGAAATTGGTTACTTGATCTCAATAAGTTGGCCAAAGGCAGGAACGACACCTCTCCTGCCACACCCCCTACCATGTACAATTTCAAAAAGTCGTGGAGCGGGTAGGTATCGGGAAGACCGCCTGTTGGATTTACTGTGCGTCCAATCATCCCTTTAAACACGCCGCCCTATGGATCTGTCAACAACTAAGATGGTGACACCCTGAAGGATAACAGCAATATCCATGAAGAGAGGCACCTACTGGTTGGATGGATGAAATGGCAATACTGGCAAACCTGGATGGTTTCTCTTCAACCTTAGCTCTGCTTGTCCATCAAAAAATGACTCTGTTACTTCAAATAGTAGTAGAATTAAGGGCAAACATGCATTAATCACAGCGAATGTTAAACTTATCCAGCAGAATTTTGCAGGAGCTATCAGACTGTATATATTGCACCAAGTGTTGGCAGACCAATCTGGTTCATTTCATTTATTACACAGCTTGAATGCTTCAGACAAAGGTCTGGCCAAGGACCAGCGCATTTCTAAAGGTCAATGTGTAAATGCACCAATTGAGTGTTCAGTCTGGCTGCTTCGTGACAGCTTTAATTTTGAACAATGGAGTCATAAATCTTGCAGGATAATTTACTTCAGCACATGAAATATTGGGAGAAAATTCAGATAAACGGGAGAGGAGAGTGAATCTATTGCTTTAAAAGATATATATTTCCTAACTAACAAGTTTTGAAGAACAGATTCTGAATTAACAAAGGTGTACAGAACATGGAATTTGAGACTATAAGAAGATATTGTGTGTGCACTGTTCAACAGAATTATAAACTGGCTTCTAAACACCACATTTCCAATTTCACCGTGCACCTCAAGAGTTCAAATCATCGCCAATAACCCTACGCTCAATTGAAAAATTAATTATAGAGCTAGAAGTCATACTGGCAAATGCTTAAAATGTTATGGATGATCTTTTGTCCTCTAACTTAACAAAGGATATATTTTAACCTGTAGGTTAAAATAATGAGCTGGGGAATATCGCATATGTACTTTTAAATGTTTCACTGACAACAGCAATTTCGAGCCAATAATGTTCATATTGATTTTGAAATCTTATCTCAGAATTCAAAGCGTTAATCGCTGGTTTTCATGAATACAAATGTTCAATTGGTTAAAATTTATTGAGATTAGTTCCCAAAGGACTAAGCAGGAAACTGGTCTAAAGATGGAAGTCTAAATAAATCACTTCCCTCATATAGAAATTATTTTTTTATGAGGGAGTTAACTCTTACAGAGCTCAATTTATTTTAAACATGTTAAATGTTCGATTTTTGGCACTTGTCTGTAAGATAGCTTATTAATACCCACATGTTTAACAGTCCAAGGCCAGAGAGTATTCACTGCAACTGGAGAAGAAACTGTGAGTATAGATCTCTTTCACCCTCTCTACATGTGATTCTTTTACATCTGTGGCATTCTAATAGACAGGAAAGTGTAACAGTCCACAGGGGAATGCCAGGGCACAAATACCACGCAAGATTCAAAACATTTTTTTGAAATTAAAAATTGTCTCCGCTTCGAATTATGTTGGTTTCTCATGGATTACAGTTTTACAGAGTACTGGATGAGCTAGATGGTCTTTAGTTAGTGGGTGTCTTCAGTATATTTGGTCAAGGCCAAGTCCAATGTTGTCCTTTGTCCACCATTGGGGCATTTCTGCTGTGGCCCTGATTAACTGGACGACTCATGGGTCCTGCTTGGCCCGTCTAACTCACCCATTCAGTCAATGACATCAATCAATCACAAAGGCAAGTGTTCAACTCTCATTTTGAAATTTAACTTTCTTGAGCAAATTTTATATCAATACTGACCCGTTTCCAAGACTGTATTATAAAATAAATTAAGTAGAAACAATAAAATGCTCTGATTTACATTAGTAACAAATAATCTAATTAAATGCTCCTACAGTTACCAGTGCCTTTGCTACCTGCAAAATTACCAGTGGTAATATGATCACTGTCCTGTGTTCCATTGTATATATTTATTTTAAAAAGAGTTGGGTGTTAAAAACTTTAGAGTTGCATTATCATAGTTGACAAGCATTAACATAGTATTAGAATAGTTCAGTTTTGCTCATTATTCGGACACGGAATGCAACTGAAAAAATAACACTTGGAACATTATATATTGATCTGGATGCTCTGTTCTGGTGGCTAAAGACTAAGTGCTCCCGCCAGCAGAAAATCGACTGGTCCCCACTGGCGCTAGAAGCGGGACCCAGGTGAGAGTCTCACTTGTTTACCATACAAATATATGCATGAAGGAGAGCTCACCTGAATCCTGGCATCAGGCCGCCACTTTGATCTGGCTGCAGGCACCCCCCCCCCCCACACACACAATACTAATTCCGCCCCCCCCCCCCCAAACCCCTGGTAAGTTGCGGCATCCTCTCCCACCTCAGCCCCCAACCACGGGAATAACGGGTCCCATCCCACAACACATCCAAGAGGGTGCCCCCCCCCAAACAATCAGGGACTCCTTGCCTTCATCAGGGACCCCCCCATCAGTCATGAATATCAGTCGCCCACATCAGCCACCCCTGCCTGAAAGCTGAAGAGCAGTCCAAGCAGCACAGTGAAAAATCACTGCATTTTTATTCACCCGTGCCTACCATCTGCTGCCTCAGACAAATGTGTTTAAAGCAGTAGCTGCTACAAATGTCAGAGGGTTCCTCAAAGGACAAGCACATCTGAAAAGCCTTCAAATCCCGAGCCTTTGAAATTTCACACATTGCGCTGGCCAGTAATTGACAGCTTTATTAGTCCAAAGACAGGTGCTTGGTGGATTGTTTATCCATCTTTCCCTTATCTTATCTCAGACGCTTGAATGCGTCTCAAGTACCCTGCTTTGATACTAACCACAGAGTGTTTATAAACACTCTTGCTATGATTGACAGCTCCTCACGACATCAAAAGGAACTAAGTGATTTCACTTCCTCTTGTATAATAATAATTGTTATAATTGTCACAAGTAGATTTACATTAACACCGTCATGAAGTTAAAGTGAAAATTCCCTAGTCGCCACACTCCAGCACCTGTTCAGGTACACTGAGAGAGAATTCAGAATGACCAATTCACCTAACAGCATATCTTTTGGGATTTGAGAGAGGAAACCGGAGCACCCGGAGGAAACCCATGCAGACAAGGGGCGAACGTGCAGACCCCGCACAGACAGTGACCAAGCCGTGAATTGAACCTGGGACCCTGGCCCATGCTAACCACTGGGCTACCATGCCACCCAAAATATTTTCACCGCAGATAGGACTCAAACCCACAATCCCTGGCTTAGGAGGCCAGTGCCTTATCCATTAGGCCACTGGGGCTCAGGTCATCCTCACATTTGACTCTTACTCCCAAGGTTGGGGCGGGCAGCCCCTACTTGTCAGCCGGGGGGAGGGGAGGGGGGCAGTCCTCAAATGCACTTTGGAGGGCAAATCCATTTTGTACTTATCCCCTTGACAAACCTTGTGGTCCACCGCGTCAGGGCCATGCTTGGGCAGTCTTGCACCAAAGCCCAGTGGGTGGTTTTCCTATTCTGGGGGTGGGGGGGGGCGGAAAGGACCAGCTTCCAGCCCATTAATTACATTGAAATCAACGCAAATCACCGATTTTAACTGATAAAATATTGAATAGAATATAGATTTTATCCAATTCATACCTGTTAGAGCCAGATGATGCGAAGTAATAATTGGTAGATTTACATACATTATGAGGTAAAACATGATAGACTATTCTGCTCATCAATCATACTAGCAGCAATGGGTTCAAACTGATTGTAATCGTAACACAACACAGCTTCGTAATGCATTCTCTTCCTCCATGATGTCCAGGAACTATACAATCAGATAAACACTGGGCCTCACACAACATCAATTTAGTCATGCTGAAAGATCGAAAATCAGTAAAATCTTTTTCATTTGTCTCCTTTTTCTTAAATTTACAGCAGATGTGTTCGGTTTCCAGCTCAAAATAGTTTACAAAAATTTTGGCAGGAAGGAACATTCTCTGATCTTACCAAATGACATAATAGTTCCTCAACTGGTGCCCAGATCTGGATTTGATTTTAATGTGAGTTAGGAGTTACTGCATTCTGAAGCCAGAGCACTATAGCAGAGTCTAGTTGTTCATTGCACAGATCGCTCAAAGGACACAGTGAGAGACCAGGATGGGAAAGATGCACAAATGATAGAATGCAGTAATCAGAACATCTTTTGTTCAATTTCAAAATAATTTGACCAATGACATTCTTGAATGTAGTAAATCTCAACGTTATTACCAGAAATGTAAGGCACGTTTAAAAGGCTTTAATGTAGTCTTTTGTTACCGACCAATCATAAGCATAATTTACACTATTATAATGTACTATAAATTAGGAGAACACAAAATAGTGGGTGTAACAGGGGTTTTAATCTCCAATCAGTTTTCTGCCCCTGCCAAGTCATGCAACGGCTATTGTCAAAATCACAAATTACATCCCATCAGAATGTGACAACCAATCCTTCCAGGTCCTTCTCGACCGGCCTACAGCTTGCCACACATTCCTCCTCCAATGTCCAGCTGGGAAATTCTGCACTCTCCTTCTTCCATCCTACATATCAGAGAATCATCTACAGCGGGACTTTTCTTGCCATCCTGTATCGCTGGCCATGAATTTGGGCCTGCGAGCGGGGAAACGGGAGCCAAATCTCACGAGAATCGGAAAATGAGATTCTCAGCCACAAGATGTCCTGTTCAGATATTCCCCGTCCGCCTTTCACTGGCGACATAGCGAGGTTTCCACCCTTTAAATACATTTAAATGTAATTAGCAGCTTCCGCTCCATATCGTCCGCCCCCCCAATCTTTAGAATGGGGATTTACAACTGCTTCTCGCAAACGTACAGCAGGTGAAGGGAATCCTCCAGGGGTGCAGCTGTAAGCATAGGCCCCAGGGCGGGGGTGGGGGAAGAGAGACATTCCCGGGTAGCTAGGGGGAAGGCCCCTCTGGAGAGCTCCATTGTGATGGTGATGGTTAGTTGTGATGGGGGGGGGGTCCCTTGTATGCTGGGGGAGGGGGGTTTCCTGTCTTTTTAATATTGGAGATCAGGGCACCCTTTTCACCCCACCCTGCTAGTGTGAAGCCGTGAGCTATGCTTTCAAACATTTTTCTCCTCCCAAACAATTTTCAAAGTATGGCAGCAAAAGCCAGCTGTGTAGCCGGCGAGCTACACACAGTCCCCATTACAAACTCCATTCCCTAGCCACTGATCAATCCCTCTGCTTACTAACCTGGTTTGATGAGGGTATTGCAGCTGATGTCATGTGCATGGACCTCCAAAAGGTCACATAACTCGTTTGTCAGCTAAGTTGAAGCCCGTGGGATAAAAGGATAGTGGCAGCATGGATACAAAGTTTGGCTGAACAACAGGAAGAGGTGTGGCGAACAGCTGCTTTTCCAGACTGGACAGGGGTGTATAGTGAGGTTCCCCACAGCTTGATATTAAGGCCACAGCATTTCTTGATTTATATCAATGACTTTGACTTGGCATGCTGGGATCGATTTCAACATCTGCGGACTACACAAACTTGAACATTTTGTGAATTGTCAGGAGGATAGTAATAGACTTTCACAGGATATAAACAGGGTGGTAGAATTGGTAGACACGTGATAGTATAAATTTTGATGCAGCAAAGTGTGAAATGATATATCTTGGTGGGAAGAATGAGGAGTCATAGAATTTACAGTGCAGGAGGCCATTTGGCCCATCCAGTCTGCACCGGCCCTTGGAAAGAGCACCCTACTTAAGCCCACACTTCCACCCTATCCCTGTAACCCAGTAACCCCAAATAACCATTTTGGACACTAAGGGCAATTTATCATGGCCAATCCAATACACATCGATGATACAATTGTAAAGGGAATGAAGTAGCAGTTGGACCGAGGGTTTATGCGCCCAAGTCACTGAAGGTGGCAGGATAGATTGAAAATGCCATCATTATGGCATATGGAATACTAGGTTTTATAAATATTTGGTAATATAAATATAAAAGCAAGGACGTTATGGCAAACCTTTATAAAACATGGGTTCGGTGTCAACTGAAGTAGTGTCCCCAATTCTGGAAAACACATGTTAAGAATGGGATGCAAGCTTTAGAGAGGGTGCAGAATAGATTCGAGAGATTGGTTCAAGGGATAAATTATCGAAGAGCTGGGGCTGCTCTCTTGGGAGAAGGGTTGGTTGAGCAGAGGTTTGTTAGAAGTGTTCAAAAAGACAAAGGGTCTAGACAGAAAAGGCAGAGAGGAACCGTTCCCATCGGCAGAAAGTTCAAGAATCTTTTTATGTTGTGAGTGACCAGGGCCTGGAGTACACGGCCAGAGTGTGGTGGGGGCAAGATTTCATTGTGGCTTTCAAAAGGGAATTGGGTCATTAGCTGAAAGGAAAAATAATTGCAGGGCTATAGAGAAAAGGCAGGGAGGTGGCACGAGGTGACTTGTTCCTGTGTACAGCGTTAGATGTGACCTACAGCTAAATGGCCGACAGTATTGCTGCTAGCATTCTATGGCTTTATATGACTTGGTGTGAATATTTTTTGAGTAACACTCCTGTGAAACATTGTGATGTTTCACTATGCTAAAGGCGCCAGATAATGCATGCTGCTGTTTAGATGCACAATAATCGCTGGTGGAAAGAATAAGAAATCGCAGGGCATAAGATCAAACGCTGCATCTATATTGAGGTAAACAATGAAAGAAATTTGCAGAGTTGACTTCTCTAAATCTGAGCGCGAGAGAATAGATATGCAAAAAAATATATATCACATACAATGACAGCCCTTGACCTGCAAGAACCTTATTTCAGCACTTGATTTAAAATCTCACATGCGGCTGGAGACATATTTACTGCACTGTACAATGCGATTGCCATTGATTTGATGTGAGCAAGTTCAGTCATGCTGCTGCCAAGCCTCAGGCGCCACAGCAGTGGCTCAAAGAATTGGAGAAGAAGTTTAAACGTACCACTAAATCAAATTCCAGAAATCTACAGCACAGACCCACTATTCCCCAGGGCTAAAGGCAATTGTCAATAAGAATGCACAAGTCCGAATTCATAAGCAGCTCATCGCAGGGAGAAATCAGAAAGTTCTGAACATCTTCTGACAAGCTCAATCCAGCTGTAGGCACATGTGGAGATTTTCATCCTCTTCCCCCGAGGTGGTTACTTGGCCCATTACCTCTGATGGAATTAAAATCGGGTGGCTTCAATAAAGGGTGGGTGGCCAACTCGACTACTGTGATTACTGTGCAGGTAACACTCTACTCTATGTTACCAAGATACAGACTCCATCCTCGCTTGTGGCCCAGTAACAGCCAAAGTTCTTATGTTTTTTTGTGTAAATTTAGAGTGCCCAATTAATTTTTTCCAATGAAGGGGCAATTTAGCGTGGCCAATTCACCTACCCTGCACATCTTTGGGTTGGGGGCGAAACCCACACAAACACAGGGAGAATGTGCAAACTCCACACGGACGGTGACCCAGAGCCGGGACCGAACCTGGGAACTCGGCCGAAGTTTTGTGTGAACACTTCAGGTGAAATTAAAAAGAACTATAACAAGGGTGGCCATTAAGACGGCAGAACACCATTAAAAATGAACAAGTCTCTACACAATTCAGTACTGTGCTTGACACAATGTCTAGGCCCAGTTGCTGTCTGGTGACAATTTCAAGCTCTGTAACACTATAAAACTCATCACAGGAACACGAGTGTTGACTGCAATAATGACAAGGTCACTCACTTGGAATGCAAGCATTTAAAATTAATAATTCAATCTCAAGTGCTGGCAGATATCAAGAGTAAAGAAGCATCAACTTTGGTTCAGCTGACGTGCTTTATAAATTCCTTTAATGTTAGCACAAAACTCTGCCAGGCTGGACCACTGGTTAATGAACCTGGGAAGGTTCTGATCAAAAGTCAAACCAGAAAAGAAGAAAGTTTGCTTATGAAACTCATTATTTCCTAAATTGCAGATTGAACTTACTGTTCAGCGATTATATACCCATCTAACAGTGGGATACATTGCACTCCTGCCACACGTACACTGTTGGCAATGTCCAGGAAATCCAGGCCCAGATTGACTCCATGAATGGTCACCTGTGTTCCCCCTTCCTGTGGGCCGGACACTGGAGTGACCTGAAAAAGGCAAATAAAGAAATAAATTCAGAGTAATCGATCCAAGTATTATTTACTTATTCTGTCAGCATCAGGCATTTGAATGGGATGCCTGATTGTGTTCAGCTTCAATGTAATTAAAAAAGATACTAAGATAAGCACACAGAAATGCAGGGAAAGAGAAATGCCTACAGATATTTGCTGAGGGTGCATTTACAGACTAGTTCTATTGGAAAGCTTGACTGAAGAATCAAACAGTTCTGACAGTTCTATGATAAATAGCGCGTAGATAACCTATTGTGCTTTAATTTGCCGCAAAGCCAGCATTCTGCTTATCCGCATTGTAGAACTAACAGTTGCCAAGCAACAATAACACACACGTGTACAAAATTACAACAGAGATCAGTGAATTAAAAATGCTGACAGTTCGTCCTCAGGATTACATAGAGCATTTCAGTAATTGGAAAGCTAAAAACAAAATGCTTTTGTTGTGGGGAAGAGGGCGCGGGGGTAGGGGAAAAAAAAGCTTTCTTCCAACATCGAAACAAAAGAACCTTATTAATAGAAGCCTCTGTTTACCTAGATGCTGTAATTAAGCCCAGTTGTATTGGAGAGATATTAGAGAGATATACAAATTAAATTAAGATTGTGTGAGAGCAGGGCAAGTTATCCAAATGGGAATGTGCTTGTTTATCTCTATTGTGCAGGCCACCTGGTTTGCAAAATTTGTTTTGAGACAAGCCAGCGATCATGTTGACTTGTTTTGTGTAACACTGTAATTGTACACAGAAATATTTTGACTAAGCACATGGAGGGAACATAAACTTCCAGTTGCAAATTATCCTTGTGCATTAGTGACTGGTAAAAAGAGAAAGCACCGATGGTTGATTTCTATTGAAAATTACTAAAATCACGTTTTCCCAATGAACAGCCACATCACACAGGACAGTTTACTTGTTCAGTGTCTGGGCCACCAAACTCAACATTCTCCCCCTCCATCACCAGTGCATTAGTGACTGTTGTATGTTATGCTTACACAATGCAGAAGCACTCTTGCCAGCATAATCCAAATTCGGACTGCAAATAAAAATGCATGGTGCAATATTATATACATATTTGAAGAGTTTAAAAAAAATTCTCTTCACGGGATGTGGACATTGCTGGCTAAGCCAGCATTCGTTGCTCATCCTTTACTGCTGGAGAAGTTGGTGGTGAGAAGCCTTCTTGATCCACGGCAGTCCATCTGGTGCGGGTATATCCACAGTGATGTCGGGAATGGAGCTTCAGGATTTTAACCCAGCGACAATTAACGAGCAGTGATAAGAGTTCCAAGTCAGGGTGGCGTATGGCTTGGAGGGGAACTTGAAGGTGGTGGTGTTCCCATGCGTTTGCAGCTCTTGTCCTTCTTGATGGTAGAGGTTGCGGGTTGGAATGTGGCATCAAAGGACGCTAGGGAGTTCCTGCAATACATCTTCTAGACGGTGCAACTGCTACCACTGTGCAACACTGGTGGAGGGAGTGAATGCTGAAGGTGGTGAATGGGGTACCAGTCAAATGGGTTGATTTGTGCTGGATGGTATTAAGGTTCTTGAGTGTTACTGGAGCTGCACTCATCCAGGCAAATGGAGAGTATTCCAGCACATTCCTGACTTGTGTGATGGACAGGCCTTTGGGAGTCGGAAGATAAATTCTAGTCTCAGAATTGCTGGCCTCTGACCTGCTCTGGTAGCCACAGTGTTTATACGGTTGGTCCAGTTCAGTTTCTGGTCAATGGCAACCCCCAGGATGTTGATAGTAGGGGATTAAACAATGCTAATGTCATTGAATGTCAAGGGAAGATGTTTAGATTCTCTCTTGTTTGAGATAATCATTGCCTGTGTCATGTGAGAGTACCTTTAAGAAATGGGTGTTTATCAAATAGCTGTAGCGGGTGTACCTTTAAGAAATGGGTGTTTATCAAATAGCTGCAGTGATTTCAGAGTGTAGGTGGAGCTGGGTTTTGGTTGGTGGCTTTTTACTTTCGCTTTGAGTAAAAAGCTGGCGTGTGTCTGTTTTAGTTTCGTTTTCAGAGTTGGAGCTGCATCCAGCCAAACAAGGTGTAATTTTGATCTCTCTCTTCATGAAACAGAATGTCTCCAGATCACTTGCTAATTTAAAAGCGATAACTGCTCTCAGTAGAGAATTTAAACCTGCTATCTTTGACAAAGAGGGTATTTGTCTTATGGATGTTAACTGGATTCATAGAATAAACATTGTTTTGTTTTAAAAGTACTTTAGATCTCTGTTGCATCACACATGTAGAGTGGGCCCTTGTGCTCCCCATAACCAGAATCTATTAAAAGCTGTGGGTCAGGTGAACTCCATGATACACTTTGGTGTCCTCGAAACCCTGGCCCATACCTGACATTTGCAAGGCACAAATGTCATTTGCCACTCATAATAATAATCTTTATAATCTTCATTAGTGTCACAAGTAGGCTTACATTAGCATTGCAATGAAGTTACGCTGCAGAAGCCTGAAATTTGAGTTACATTTAAGGTAAAGCTTCATCAAAATGACAGAGGAATTTCATAACATTGCACAGTGCAATGTCAATGCATGTGAACTTTTTACATCCATCTAAACTTGTTTTAACAAAGAGTTCCCTCCTTTGGAGCAGCTTGTTGATGCCATATTATTTTTCTGCATTTAACTTTACTTAATTCAACCTATAACACACTGAAACCTTCCCGTTTGAATTGCATACTTTAGATTTATTATACTTACAGGCATGCTGTGCGCAAATCAACATGTAGCGCAATTGTCTAGTATTAAATTCTGGGTTACAATCTGATTAGCAGTGCATTATCTGGTTTCTTATTAGTGTGCTTCAAATTTGCAAAAATTAGATGGATCCTTTTATTGGTAAACTGTCCTCTGCAAAATCAGTCTGTATCTTGAAAATAGAACAGCACATTTAGCTGTGCGCTGAAAGGAGAAAGGCCAAAAGATCTGGGATTAGAAAACACTGAAATGTATGAAAATCATGCTCTGGGGAATGGAACAAATGACACTTTCCATGTGCACTGCTACAAACTGGAATTCACTGCAATTCAACAGCCCACGGGTCACAACACTGGGGAGGTGACTGCATTGGCAAGTAAGGTGCTGAAATTTACTCAAGTTCTTTCTTAATTAGGATCATGCCTGACCTCTCCTTGAATTATAATAATTTCCAGTAAACCACTATTTTCAGCCTCGTCCAAATCCGTGGTATATCAGAAATGGAGCGATCTAATGCCAGTGCCGTTTGGGACTCGGTGTGCGACTGGTAAAACTCCTGAGAGGCGTCTCGCGAGATTTAATGGCTCGTCACAAACTGTCGGATCTAATAAGATCTTGCCTGTTCTACCTATAGTGGGCCTAAATTTGCACATTCAAGTGATCAGTTCTACCCAGCGCTCAGGATTGAATCCCCTCGCCTTGGAGACCCAGGCTGGACGTCTTTTAGCACTGGTCTCCACAAACGTGGACCAGGTGGAATGGTACTTGGGGGGGGGGGGGGATTGGTTCATTCAGGCAGTCTCGGGGGCAGCACGGTGGCGCAGTGGGCAGCACTTCTGCCTCACGACGCTGAGGTCCCAGGTTCAGTCCCGGCTCTGGGTCACTGTCCGTGTGGAGTTTGCACATTCTCCCAGTGTTTGCATGGGTTTCGCCCCCACAACCCAAAGATGTGCGGGGTAGGTGGATTGGCCACACTAAATTACCCCTTAATTGGAAAAGAAATTGGGTACTCTAAATTTATTTTTTTTAAATTCAGGCAGTCCTCTCTTCCAATTCATCGTCTAGTCTTATCTGTTTAAATGCTGATGTGGCCTTCTCACTTTGAATTGCTCTGCCTGACAAGTGCAGAGCAGATCAGGCAGATCATTGACGATTCTAGCCAAAAATACTTCCCTTTTCCTTACACCCGTTCCCTCAATGTTCTGATTGTAAAACTGCTGATTTTCGAGGTGTCAGAGCCTTCCTGGAAAGCTCACAGCACTACAAAAGCATGAAATCCCCAGAGATCCCCAGAAACAGGGGCTGGGTTCAATTCCCGTTCCAGCCTCCCCGAACAGGTGCCGGAATGTGGCGACTAGGTGCTTTTCACAGTAACTTCATTAAAGCCTACTTGTGACAATACGCAATTATTATTATCCTTTGAAATGGTAAGCGTTTGTTCAATTTCAGTTAGTACCTTTACCTACCTTTTGATTGACTGCTTAATGGTTTCAACACAATTGCCAGCAGGTTTGTTTATTTATCTTTCCCATCACATTTGAATGTTTCTGAAGTAACACCATTGATTCTAAGGTATGTTTATAAGTATTCTTGCTATGATTGACAGCGCCTAACCACTACAAAAACACTAAAAGCTTTCTGTGGTTACAAAAGAGGAAGCAAAACCAGTAAGCTGCTCTGAAGTGGTCAGGAGCTGTCATTCATTAGAACGGTGTTTATTTATTTTTATAAATTTAGAGTACCCACTTCATTTTTTCCAATTAAGGGGCAATTTAGCATGGCCAATCCACCTAGCCAGCACATCTTTGGGTTGTGGGGACAAAATCCATGCAAACATGCAGAGAATGTGAAAACTCCACACAGACAGTGACCCAGAGCCGGGATCGAACCTGGGACCTCGGCGCCGTGAGGCAGCAATGATAACCACTCTGCCACCGTGCTGTCCTCAGAAGAGTGTTTATAAACACTGTGGCTCAGATTGATGGGGGGGGGGGCAGCGTCGCAGTGGTTAGCACTGCTGTCTCACAGCACCGAGGACCCGGGTTCGATCCTGGCCCCAAGTCACTGTCCGTGTGGAGTCTGCACATTCTCCCAGTGTCTGCATGGGTCTCATGCCCACAACCCAAAAATATACAGGATAGGCAGATTGACCATACTAAATTGCCCTAATTTGGAAAAAAAAAGAATTGGGTACTCTAAATTAAAATTAAAATAAAGAAAAGATTGATGGAGGGTATTTGGGATGCTTTCAAGCATAAAGGGAAAGTTAAATAAACAAATCCCCTCGCAGCTGTGTCTGAACTAAACTGTCAATCACAGTGAAAGGTACTGCTCTGCGAAAATGAATGAATGCCTAGCATTTCAACAGAGCACAGGGGACATGAATCCTTTTAAAGTATTGAAGGCTTTCTAGGAAGGCTCTGACACTTCAAAAAGCTGCAATCTCAAGGACATAGGGCTCAGGGAGCAGATGTTAGGAAAGGGAAAGTGTTCATGTATTGTTTCTTCACTGGACTGCCTGGAAGGCTCATCAACTGTCAGGCAGAGCTGTTCAGGGGAAGGAGGCCACTTCAGAGTTTCAAAAGTCTGACCAGGGTGATGCTCTTGAGCAGAGGGCTGCCTGAGATCACCATGCCAAGGGTGATCTTCAGGTTTCCAGACACAGGACCCCCCCATCCCGGGAGAGGGTCCTGGAGTCAAGCCTCACCCCATAGCCCACATATACCCAATTCCCAGGGTCCTTGGGCTTCTACCCCATTAATTGCATGCAGATGTATGTGAATCAACACTCTGCATGTTCATGTCTGCCGCGAGGCAGGTAGCCCGCAATGGGCAGCGGTGTGGGAGCGAAGACTGGGACCAGGTGTACCACCCGACGCAATCCCATTTTTCTTTTGTTTAAAAAATATTTTATTGAAAATTTTTGGTCAACCATCACAGTATATTGTGTATCCTTTACACAATAATATAACAGTATAAATAACAATGACCTGTTTTATAAACAAAGAATAAATAATATATAACAAAAACGAAAACGAAAACTAAATGGCAACTGCCTTGTCTCAGATAAACACTCTCCAAAAATATGATTTAACAGTCCAATATACTTCTGGCTCTCCCCCCCCCCCCCCCCCGGGCTGCTGCTGCTGCCTTCTTCTCTTCCATTCCCTCTATCTTTCTGTGAGGTATTCGACGAACGGTTGCCACCGCCTGGTGGAACCCATGAGCCGAACCCCTTAGGACGAACTTAATCCGTTCCAGCTTTATAAACCCTGCCATGTCATTTATCCAGGTCTCCACCCCCGGGGGCTTGGCTTCCTTCCACATCAACAGTATCCTGCGCCGGGCTACTAGGGACGCAAAGGCCAAAACATCGGCCTCTCTCGCCTCCTGCACTCCCGGCTCTTGTGCAACCCCAAATATAGCCAACCCCCAGCTTGGTTCGACCTGGACCCCCACTACTTTCGAAAGCACCTTTGTCACCCCCACCCAGAACCCCTGTAGTGCCGGACATGACCAGAACATGTGGGTGTGATTCGCTGGGTTTCTCGAGCATCTCGCACACCTATCCTCTACCCCAAAAAATGTACTGAGCTGTGCTCCAGTCATATGCGCCCTGTGTAACACCTTAAATTGAATCAGGCTTAGCCTGGCACACGAGGACGATGAGTTTACCCTACTTAGGGCATCCGCCCACAGCCCCTCCTCAATCTCCTCCACCAGCTCTTCTTCCCATTCCCCTTTTAGCTCATCTACCATAATCTCCCCCTCGTCCCTCATTTTCCTATATATATCTGACACCTTACCGTCCCCCACCCATGTCTTTGAGATCACTCTGTCCTGCACCTCATGCGTCGGGAGCTGAGGGAATTCCCTCACCTGTTGCCTCGCAAAAGCCCTCAGTTACATATACCAGAATGCATTCCCTTGGGGCAACCCATATTTCTCGGTCAGCGCTCCCAGACTTGCGAACTTCCCATCCACAAACAGATCTTTCAGTTGCGTTACTCCTGCTCTTTGCAATATTCCAAATCCCCCATCCATTCTCCCCGGGGCAAACCTATGGTTATTTCTTATCGGGGACCCCACCAAGGCTCCAGTCTTTCCCCTATGCCGTCTCCACTGTCCCCAAATTTTCAAAGTCGCCACCACCACCGGGCTTGTGGTGTATTTCTTCGGTGAGAACGGCAATGGGGCCGTCACCATAGCTTGTAGGCTAGTCCCCCTACAGGACGCCCTCTCCAATCTCTTCCACGCTGCTCCCTCCTCTTCTCCCATCCACTTACTCACCATTGAGATATTGGCGACCCAGTAGTACTCACTTAGGCTCGGTAGTGCCAGCCCCCCCCTATCCCTACTACGCTGTAAGAATCCCTTCCTCACTCTCGGGGTCTTCCCGGCCCACACAAAACTCATGATACTCTTTTCGATCCTTTTGAAAAAAGCCTTCGTGATCACCACCGGGAGGCACTGAAACACAAAGAGGAATCTCGGGAGGACTACCATTTTAACCGCCTGCACCCTCCCTGCCAGTGACAGGGATACCATGTCACATCTCTTGAAGTCCTCCTCCATTTGTTCCACCAATCGCGTTAAATTTAACCTATGCAATGTACCCCAATTCTTGGCTATCTGGATCCCCAAGTAACAAAAGTCCCTTGTTACCTTCCTCAGCGGAAAGTCCTCTATTTCTCTGCTCTGCTCCCCTGGATGCACCACAAACAACTCACTTTTCCCCATGTTCAGTTTATATCCTGAGAATTCTCCAAACTCCCGAAGTGTCCGCATTATCTCTGGCATCACCTCCGCCGGGTCCGCTACATATAACAACAAATCGTCCGCATACAGAGATACCCGGTGTTCTTCTCCTCCTCTAAGTACTCCCCTCCACTTCTTGGAACCCCTCAATGCTATTGCCAGGGGCTCAATCGCCAGTGCAAGCAATAATGGGGACAGAGGGCATCCCTGCCTTGTCCCTCTATGGAGCCGAAAGTATGCAGATCCCCGTCCATTCGTGACCACACTCGCCACTGGGGCCCTATACAACAGCTGCACCCATCCAACATACTCATCTCCAAAACCAAATCTCCTCAGCACCTCCCACAGATAATCCCACTCCACTCTATCAAATGCTTTCTCGGCATCCATCGCCACCACTATCTCCGCTTCCCCCTCTGGTGGGGGGCATCATCATTACTCCTAGCAGCCTCCGTATATTCGTATTCAGCTGTCTCCCCTTCACAAACCCAGTTTGGTCCTCATGGACCACCCTCGGGACACAATCCTCTATCCTCATTGCCATTACCTTGGCCAGAATCTTAGCGTCTACATTTAGGAGGGAAATAGGTCCTTTTCCTTCTTTAGGAGAAGCGATATCGTTGCCTCAGACATAGTCGGGGGCAGCTATCCCCTTTCCTTTGCCTCATTAAAGGTCCTCATCAGTAGCGGGGCGAGCAAGTCCACATATTTCCTGTAAAATTCAACTGGGAATCCATCCGGTCCCGGAGCCTTCCCCGCCTGCATGCTCCTAATTCCTTTCACTACTTCCTCTATTTCAATCTGTGCTCCCAGTCCCACCCTTTCCTGCTCCTCCACCTTGGGAAATTCCAGCCGGTCCAGAAAGCCCATCATTCTCTCCCTCCCATCCGGGGGTTGAGCTTCGTATAATTTTTTATAAAATGCCTTGAACACTCCATTCACTCTCTCCGCTCCATCTCTCCTTCCTCATCCCTCACTCCCCCTATTTCCCTCGCTGCACCCCTTTTCCTCAATTGGTGGGCCAGCAACCTGCTCGCCTTCTCCCCATATTCGTACTGTACACCCTGTGCCTTCCTCCACTGTGCCTCTGCAGTACCCGTTGTCAGCAAGTCAAATTCTACGTGTAGCCTTTGCCTTTCCCTGTACAGTCCCTCCTCCGGTGCCTCCGCATATTGCCTGTCCACCCTCAGAAGTTCTTGCAGCAACCGCTCCTGTTCTCTACTCTCCTGCTTTCCTTTATGTGCCCTTATTGATATCAGCTCCCCTCTAACCACTGCCTTCAGCGCCTCCCAGACCACTCCCACCTGGACCTCCCCATTATCATTGAGTTCCAAGTACTTTTCAATGCACCCCCTCACCCTTAGACACCCCCCCTCATCTGCCATTAGTCCCATGTCCATTCTCCAGGGTGGGCGCCCTTCTGTTTCCTCCCCTATCTCCAAGTCCACCCAATGTGGAGCGTGATCCGAAATGGCTATAGCCGTATACTCCGTTCCCCTCACCTTCGGGATCAATGCCCTTCCCAAAACAAAAAAGTCTATTCGCGAATAGACTTTGTGGACATAGGAGAAAAACGAAAACTCCTTACTCCTGGGTCTGCTAAATCTCCATGGGTCTACTCCTCCCATCTGCTCCATAAAATCTTTTAGCACCTTGGCTGCTGCCGGCCTCCTTCCAGTCCTGGACCTCGACCTGTCCAGCCCTGGTTCCAACACTGTATTGAAATCTCCCCCCATTACCAACTTTCCCACCTCTAGGTCCGGGATGCGTCCTAGCATACGCCTCATAAAATTGGCATCATCCCAGTTCGGGGCATATACGTTTACCAAAACCACCGTCTCCCCCTGTAGTTTGCCACTCACCATCACGTATCTGCCCCCGCTATCCGCCACTAAAGTCTTTGCCTCAAACATTACCCGCTTCCCCACTAATATAGCCACCCCCCTGTTTTTCGCATCTAGCCCTGAATGGAACACCTGCCCCACCCAACCTTTGCGTAGTCTCACCTGGTCTATCAGTTTCAAGTGCGTTTCCTGTAACATAACCACGTCTGCCTTAAGTTTCTTAAGGTGTGCGAGTACCCGTGCCCTCTTTATCGGCCCATTCAGCCCTCTCACGTTCCACGTGATCAACCGGGTTGGGGGGCTTTTTACCCCCCCCCTTGTCGATTAGCCATCCCCTTTTTCCAGCCCCTCACCCGGTTCCCACGCAGCTGTGTCCCCCCCAGGCGGTGCCCCCCCCGCCCATCCCACCCCATGCCAGCTCCCCCCTCTCCCCAGCAGCAGCAGCCCAATAATTCCCCCCTCCCACCCCCCCCGCTAGATCCCCCACTAGCGTAGTTACACCCCCCATGTTGCTCCCAGAAGTCAGCAAACTCTGGCCGACCTCGGCTTCCCCCCCCGTGACCTCGGCTCGCACCGTGCAACGCCCCCTCCTTCCTGCTTCCCTATTCCCGCCATGATTATCATAGCGCGGGAACTGAGCCCGCTCTTCCCCCTTGGCCCCGCCCCCAATGGCCAACGCCCCATCTCCTCCACCTCCTTTCCTCCCCCCACCACCTCCTGTGGAAGAGAGAAAAGTTACCACATTGCAGGATTAATAACATAAAACTCCTCTTTCCCCCCTTTTTTACCCACCTCTTCGCCCCCCACACTCGCCCCACCACTTTGTTTCAAATGTTCTTTTGTTAATAACCCGCTCATTTCAATTTTTCTTCCACGATAAAAGTCCACGCCTCATCCGCCGTCTCAAAGTAGTGGTGCCTCCCTTTATATGTGACCCACAGTCTTGCCGGTTGCAGCATTCCAAATTTTATCTTCTTTTTGTGAAGCACCGCCTTGGCCCGATTAAAGCTCGCCCTCCTTCTCGCCACCTCCGCACTCCAGTCTTGGTATACGCGGATCACCGCATTCTCCCACTTACTGCTCCGAGTTTTCTTTGCCCATCTAAGGACCATCTCTCTATCCTTAAAACGGAGGAATCTCACCACTATGGCTCTAGGAATTTCTCCTGCTCTCGGTCCTCGCGCCATCACTCGGTATGCTCCCTCCACCTCCAGCGGACCCGCCGGGGCCTCCGCTCCCATTAACGAGTGCAGCATCGTGCTCACATATGCCCCAAAGTCCGCTCCCTCCGCACCTTCAGGAAGACCAAGAATCCTTAGGTTGTTCTCCAGCGCCTCCAGCCTTTCCACACATCGTTTATGGTGTGCCTCGTGCAACTCCGTCTTCACCACCAGGCCCTGTATGTCGTCCTCATTCTCGGCAGCCTTTGCCTTCACGACCCGAAGCTCCCGCTCCTGGGTCTTTTGCTCCTCCTTTAGCCCTTCGATCGCCTGTAATATCGGGGCCAACAGCTCCTTCTTCATTTCCTTTTTGAGTTCTTCCACGCAGCGTTTCAAAAACTCGTGTTGTTCAGGGCCCCATGTTAAACTGCCACCTTCCGACGCCATCTTGGTTTTTGCTTGCCTTCCTTGCCGCTGCTCTAAAGGATCCACCGCAATCCGGCCACCTTCCTCTCCTTTTTTCATCCGTATCCAGGGGGGATTCCCTTCTGGTTCACCGCACAGTACTTTTAGCCGTTAAAATTGCCGTTGGGGCTCTTATTAAGAGCCCAAAAGTCCGTTCCACCGGGAGCTGCCAAAACGTGCGACTCAGCTGGTCATCACCGCACCCGGAAGTCCGCAATCCCATTTTTCATCCGACACACTACTATCCGCCAGAGATAGTGGCAGAGAATGGATAATTCTGCCCTTGATGTATAAAACATGCAACAATACAGACAGGAGTCCAGTTCATTAGCAAGTATGAAGGTTGTGTGCTTCATCCAAAGAATGGTACTTGCACAAGGCAGGCTTAGAATAACAGATTTTACTCATTTCTTTCTAATGAAAAAGAAGGCAAGGGGCAATGGATTCACATTTAACACTGTATTTTACTATTCCGGTTTTTAAAAAATTCCTTTCCCTATAACATTACTGCTATCATTCAAACAATGACAATTTTTCCAAGCCAATTATTAAAATAGCTCGTCATGGCAACATCACCAGGAGCAACATATCCACTTCTGAGCAGCTCCATCAAATGTTTTAAAATGTGGACACATTCACACAATCATGGAGATGAATTGCTTTGTGGATGTCAAGTACCCATGTTGGGAAAAGCTTGAACAATTTTTCTTCCTCATGCCAAGGAAGCCCGTATTCTGGTTTAAAAGAAGTAATAAAGACAACATTTTTCTCAATGTGCTGCACCCATGAGGACTCATGGCAGGGTTGTGATAATAAGTGCTTTTCTTTGCTTAAAAGAATAAGAACAAAGAACAAAGAAATGTACAGCACAGGAACAGGCCCTTCGGCCCTCCAAGCCCGTGCCGACCATGCTGCCCGACTAAACTACAATCTTCTACACTTCCTGGGTCCGTATCCCTCTATTCCCATCCTATTCATGTATTTGTCAAGATGCCCCTTAAATGTCACTATCGTCCCTGCTTCCACCACCTCCTCCGGTAGCGAGTTCCAGGCACCCACTACCCTCTGCGTAAAAAACTTGCCTCGTACATCTACTCTAAACCTTGCCCCTCTCACCTTAAACCTATGCCCCCTAGTAATTGACCCCTCTACCCTGGGGAAAAGCCTCTGACTATCCACTCTGACTATGCCCCTCATAATTTTGTATACCTCTATCAGGTCTCCCCTCAACCTCCTTCGTTCCAGTGAGAACAAACCGAGTTTATTCAACCGCTCCTCATAGCTAATGCCCTCCATACCAGGCAACATTCTGGTAAATCTCTTCTGCACCCTCTCTAAAGCCTCCACGTCCTTCTGGTAGTGTGGCGACCAGAATTGAACACTATACTCCAAGTGTGGCCTAACTAAGGTTCTATACAGCTGCAACATGACTTGCCAATTCTTATACTCAATGCCCCGGCCAATGAAGGCAAGCATGCCATAGTGTGGAATCTTCACATAATGATGCCAAGGAAAAGCGATATGAAAATTCTCATGGTGTAGATAAAGTGGACGCTGATTATTACTTTCAAGTCAAAGCTGGGTCAGCGGAAATGCCCTGCCTGATTCTTCCCGGAAGAAATGGTCAGGATGGTGTACTAACCACAAAGATAAGTAAAATATTGTGGATGCTGGAAACTGAAACAAGAACAGAGGATCCTGGAAAAACCTCAGCAGGTCTGGCAGCATCTATTAGGAGAGAAACAGAGTTAACGTTTAGAGTCCTTAGACTCTTTGGTAGAACTGACGGGAGGGAGAATGTGTTGGAACTGTAGAAACTGCAACAAAAAGTGGCAACTTTAAGACCAAAGATACATAGCCTGGTGTGAGAGGTGGAGGGGGATTTACATTGAAGCAATACATGTGTGGGATACTTTAAAAAAAAAGGGCGGGGGGGAGAAAGAGTTTTAAGATGGAGGAGAAGGTCAAAATTTGAAGGTGCCAAACTCAACATCGAGTCTTGAGGCCTGCAATGTGCCCAACAGGAACTCACTGACCAGCATGGTCAAGGTGAGGAAATCTGTCTGTTGGCAAATCATAGTTACAAACTGTAAATTACTGACCTGCAGTTAGGCAATCCACTATATAGCAGAGAAATGTCTAGGTTAATTCTGACTTCATAGTTGCAGCAATTAGAATATTAACATTTTGTTTGGGCCGAGGGTGTTTTTTTTTGGGGGGGGGGGGGGGGTGGAGGAATGGGAAAAACAGAAGAAAGGCAAAATCTCAATTTAGCTTAAAATGTTAACTCGGGGAGCAAACTTTTAAAACCATATGAATTCATTAAAATGAATAATACTGCTGTTCAAATTCACAAAATTAAAGGTACAGGAGATATATTTTAATGGTTTCCCTTTTTCTGGGTAATACTTGAAGATGCCCCTCCCCTCTCCCCACCCTCCAAACCAGCTGAGTGAAAATTTAAGGAAGATAAAGGAGAGGATGAAGTTTCAGTCAAACTTGACATGTATCTTCTACTTAGTAACTGTGGGTAGTATATCATTCTGACAGATGACTTTAATGAGCTACAATTCTCAGTCAAATAAGCCAGAAGAATCTCCACAGGTTCATTTGTGCTTTTTATAGTATAACCCTCGGATGACATCGCTAATGGTTTAACGACACCAACGCTGAATTTATTCAGAGCTCTTTGAGCAATGTGCAAATTGCGACTGAACTCAGCAGGACTGTCAGCAGCCCATCATACCACACACTGCCTCTCTCAGCTGTCAGCAAGCTCTCACCATATTTGTTATTGCTGAAGAAACAACAAAACAGTTAGTCAGCACATACAGTTATTCATTATTGAACAAATACCTATCAGTCATGTAAACCAATAGTTGCAAAAATACCAAAGCCTTTCTTCCCATATCCACTGCTCTCACTTATCTCTTTGTAGCTAACATTTTCCTAGCTAAGATATGCCCATTTGTCCTGCCACCTGAAGTGGCACCTTGGTCAATGAAGTAAGGGGGCGACCTTGGCAAACACTTCCCCCTGACGAGGTGGCATGTGGTGTGAGCTACTGTGTAAATTTGACGAAACCTCCCAACTTTGTTTCTCCCATTGCGGAGGCAGATGTCTTAGCCTTTGCCTCGATGATTGCCCAAAGGCGGATTCTGTTGGGGTGGAGTTCAGCTTCTCCGCCCTGTGGGGGGGGGGGGGGGGGGGTGCCTGCTGGAGTTCCTAACAATTGAGAAAGTAAAGTTCAAGTTGAGGGGGATGGATGGAAGGGTTCTACAACTCATGGGCTTTGTTCATCATGCATTTTCACGAATTGGATGACATCAAACATTGGGGGGGGGAGTTGGAATGTATAAACAAATGGTGATTCTTTTTCATTGATGTTCTGTGTTCAAAATGTTGGGAGCTGTTGGGGGGGGGGGGGGTTGTTGAGGGGATTGTTGGCTACGGGATTGCCATTGTATTATTGTTAATTATTTGTTGTTGGAAGCATGATGAAAATGTGAAAAAGGAGAATAAAAATATTGATTACAAAAAAAGCTTTGTTTCTCCCGCAAACAAACCAGTGGCTTCCATTCAGAATCCAGCGGTTTGATGCAGCTTAAAACTGCAACAGAACGAGATATCAAAGCTGCCTCATGCCATTCCATGGCAAATAGCACTGAAACTCAAGTGCCACTTTGCTGACATTTCTGCATCTGAAAAGGGGACAGCCGAAGCACAGAGTAAAACCTCACACTTTTGCCAGTATCCTGAAGTTGAGGTTTCTAATATTTTCCCTTTCTGCCTCCAGCATAACCAACCAAGCTTTTAGTACCAACGTACTTTTCCTGTGTTGAGTTTTATTTCCTGAAAACTAACCGCCCCTCCCCCTACAGCTGTTAATAAATGGTTTCTACTTGGCAATTTTTCATGAAAGAGTTTAGTAACGGGCCTCGATCAAACCATGGAGGAAAAAGCAACTTAAATGTCAACTCAATACCACATATTCTTGCTGAATAAATACGATGGAAATTCATTTTTTTTTTTAATGGCACTCTAGATTTTATTCTTTTTTTTAAAAAAAATATGTTTTATTGAAATTTTTTTCCCAAACAACATTTTTTCCCCTCTTACAAAGCAAACGCACCAATAACAATACAGAAATTTTTAACAATACACAAGTAACAAAAACCCATTATCTTTGACCTAAACTAAACTAAACCCCCCTCCCCCCTGGGTTGCTGCTGCTGGTCATCTGTCTTCCCTCTAACGTTCCCCTAGGTAGTCGAGAAATGGCTGCCACCGCTTGGTGAACCCTTGAGCCGATCCTCTCAAGGCAAACTTTATCTGCTCCAGTTTAATGAACCCCGCCATATCATTTACCCAGGCCTCCAGTCCGGGGGGTTTCGCCTCCTTCCACATGAGTAGGATCCTGCGCCGGGCTACTAGGGACGCAAAGGCCACAACGTCGGCCTCTTTCGCCTCCTGCACTCCCGGCTCTTCCGCAACTCCAAATAGAGCTAATCCCCAGCCTGGTTTGACCCGGGCCTTCACCACCCGTGAAATCACTCCCGTCACTCCCTTCCAATACCCTTCCAGTGCCGGGCACGCCCAAAACATATGTGCGTGGTTTGCCGGGCTCCCGCCACACCTCCCACATTTGTCCTCCACGCCAAAGAACCTGCTCAATCTTGCTCCCGTTATGTGTGCTCTATGTAGCACCTTAAATTGAATCAGGCTAAGCCTGGCGCATGACAAAGAGGAATTTACCCTGCTTAGGGCATCAGCCCACATACCCTCCTCTATCTCCTCCCCTAGTTCTTCTTCCCACTTTCCTTTTAGTTCGCCCACCGACTCCTCCCCCTCTTCCCTCATCTCTCGGTAAATCTCTGACACCTTGCCCTCTCCGACCCACACCCCTGAAAGCACCCTTTCCTGTATCCCCTGTGTCGGGAGCAACGGAAATTCCCTCATCTGTTGTCTAGTAAACGCCCTCACCTGCATATATCTCAAGAAATTTCCCCGGGGCAACTTATACTTTTCCTCCAATGCTCCCAAGCTCGCAAAAGTCCCATCTATAAATAAATCTCCCACCTTCCTAATTCCCAACTGGTACCAGCTCTGAAATCCTCCATCCATTCTTCCTGGGGCGAACCTATGGTTGTTCCTGATTGGGGACCCCACCAGGGCTCCCCGCACCCCTCTCTGTCGCCTCCACTGTCCCCAGATATTCAATGTTGCCGCCACCACCGGGTTCGTGGTAAACTTTTTAGGTGAGATTGGTAGCGGCGCCGTCACCAGCGCCTCTAAACTCGTCCCTTTACAGGATTTTCTCTCCAGTCTTTTCCACGCCGCTCCCTCACCCTCCATCATCCATTTACGTATCATTGCCACATTGGCGGCCCATAGTAATCGCCCAAGTTCGGTTGTGCCAATCCTCCTCTGTCCCTACTACACTGAAGGAACCCCCTCCTTACTCTCGGAACTTTCCCTGCCCACACGAAGCTCGTGATGCTCCTGTCTATTTTATTAAAAAAGGTCTTGGTGATTAGTATAGGGAGACA
Source organism: Scyliorhinus torazame (assembly GCF_047496885.1). Classification (NCBI taxonomy): domain Eukaryota; kingdom Metazoa; phylum Chordata; class Chondrichthyes; order Carcharhiniformes; family Scyliorhinidae; genus Scyliorhinus; species Scyliorhinus torazame. Next base: position 31,006,618 of record NC_092723.1, read on the forward strand.
TTGAAATACAAATAAGAACCTCGGGAGGATCATCATCTTAATTGCTTGCACCCTGCCCGCCAGCGATAGAGGCTGCATGTCCCACCTCTTGAAGTCCTCCTCCATTTGTTCTACCAACCGTGTCAGATTAAGTCTGTGCAAGGTTCCCCAGCTCCTAGCGATCTGAATCCCCAGGTATCGGAAGTTTCTTTCCAATTTCCTTAGACACAAGCCTTCTATCTCTCTACTCTGGTCCCCTGGATGTATCACAAATAATTCACTCTTCCCCATGTTTAGCCTATACCCAGAGAAATCCCCGAACCCCCTCAAAATTCGCATAACCTCTATCATCCCCCCCGCTGGGTCCGACACGTATAACAATAGGTCATCCGCGTATAACGAGACTCGGTGTTCTTCTCCCCCTCTAATCACCCCTCTCCATTTCCTGGAGTCTCTCAACGCCATGGCCAGAGGTTCAATTGCCAACGCGAACAACAATGGAGACAGCGGGCATCCCTGTCTTGTTCCCCTATATAGTCGGAAATACTCCGATCTATGTCGACCTGTAACTACGCTTGCCGTTGGAGCCCCATAAAGAAGTCTAACCCAGCTAATAAACCCGTTCCCAAACCCAAACCTCCTTAACACTTCCCATAAATACTCCCACTCCACCCTATCAAATGCCTTCTCTGCGTCCATTACCGCCACTATCTCTGCCTCCCCCTCCACTGGGGGCATCATTATCACCCCTAATAGTCGTCGCACGTTAACATTCAGTTGTCTCCCTTTTACGAACCCTGTCTGGTCTTTGTGCACCACCCCCGGGACACAGTCCTCTATCCTCGATGCCAGTACCTTTGCCAACAATTTGGCGTCCACGTTCAATAATGAAATGGGTCTATAGGACCCGCACTGCAACAGATCTTTATCCCTCTTCAAAATTAACGATATCGTCGCCTCCGACATCGTCGGGGGTAGAGTCCCCCCTTCCCTGGCCTCATTGAACGTCCTCACCATCAACGGGGCCAACAAGTCCACATATTTTCTGTAATATTCCACCGGGAACCCGTCTGGTCACGGGGCCTTCCCTGCTTGCATGCTTCCCAGTCCCTTAATAACCTCGTCCACCCCAATCGGTGCCCCCAGGCCTACCACCCCACACTCCTCCACTTTCGGGAACCTCAATTGGTCCAGGAACTGCCGCATCCCCTCCTCTCCCTCTGGGGGTTGAGACCTATACAGTTCCTCATAGAAGGTCTTGAACACCTCATTTATCTTTCCTGCCCTTCGCACCGTGTCTCCCCTTTCGTCTCTAATTCCTCCTATCTCCCTCGCTGCTGCCCTCTTTCGCAATTGATGAGCCAACAGGCGACTAGCCTTTTCCCCATATTCATACCTACTCCCCTGTGCCTTCCTCCACAGTACCTCCGCCTTTCTGGTGGTCAGAAGGTCAAATTCCGTCTGGAGTCGTCTCCTCTCCCTGTACAATTCCTCCTCCGGGGTCTCTGCAAATTCCCTGTCCACCCTTAAAATCTCCCCCAGTAATCTTTCCCTTTCCTTGGCCTCTGTTTTCCTTTTGTGGGCCCCAATGGAGATCAGCTCTCCTCTGACCACCACTTTTAGTGCTTCCCATACCACTCCCACAGGGACCTCGCCGTCGTCATTGACCTCCAGGTATCTCTCAATACACCCCCGCACTCTTGCACACACTCCCTCATCCGCCATCAGTCCCACATCTAATCGCCAGAGTGTTCTCTGCTCCCTTTCCTCTCCTAATTCCAGGTCCACCCAATGTGGGGCATGATCCAAAACCGTTATGGCCGAGTACTCAGCTTCTTCCACCCGAGAGATCAACGACCTTCCCAAAACAAAAAATTCTATCCGGGAGTACACTTTATGGACATGGGAGAAGAAGGAAAACTCCCTAGCCCTAGGTCTAAGAAATCACCATGGGTCCACTCCCCCCATTTGGTCCATAAACCCCTTAAGTACCTTGGCCGCTGCCGGCCTTCTTCCGGTCCTTGAGCTGGATCTATCTAGCCCCGGGTCCAGCACCGTATTAAAGTCCCCTCCTAAAATCAAGTTTCCTACCTCCAGGTCCGGTATACGCCCCAGCATCCGTCTCATAAATCCTGCATCGTCCCAGTTTGGGGCATACACATTAACCAACACGACCTCCATTCCCTCCAGCCTGCCACTCATTACATATCTACCTCCACTATCTGCTACGATGTTCTTTGCTTCAAATGCTACCCGTTTCCCCACCACAATGGCCACCCCTCTATTCTTTGCGTCCAGTCCTGAGTGGAACACCTGTCCCACCCATCCTTTCCTTAACCTAACTTGGTCCGCCACCTTTAGGTGAGTCTCTTGGAGCATAACCACGTCTGCCCTTGGTCCTTTCAAATGCGCGAGCACCCGGGCCCTTTTTATCGGTCCGTTCAGGCCTCTCACGTTCCACGTGATCAGCCTCACTAGGGGGCTACCTGCCCCCCTCCCGTGTCGACTAGCCATTACCTTCTCTAGGCCAGTCCCATATCCCGCTTCCGCGCTCCCGCTCGCTCCCCCAGCGTCGCACACCATCCCCGCCCACCCACTCTTTAGCCATTTCCTTTTGGATTTCCGCAGCAGCAACCCAGTTGTCCCCCCCCCCCCCCCCCCCCGCTAGATCTCTTTCTAGCATGATTGCTCCCCCCATATTACTTCCATAAGTCAGCTGACTTCAACTGACCCCGGCTACTCCTGCTCACTCCTCGACCCCCCCCGTGTGGGGAACTCCCATCCGCCTTGCGCCAGAAAGAATAAGGCGGGAAGACAGGCGTGGGAACATCCCTTCACCTGACCCGCCTCTTATGGCGCAGCTCCCTTTCCCCTCCCCCTCCCCTTCCCCATTCTCCAACTATGTCCCGTCTTTCCCCCCTCACCGGCGCCCATATTTCCCCAATGTCTCCCCCCTTCCCAATTTACTTCTCAATTAACTTCAACCATAACATTAACAATAACATTTCCTGCAGCATCAGTCCCTCAGTTCCGATCCAATTTCTCTTCTTTGATGAAGGTCCATGCTTCCTCCACCGTCTCGAAATAATGGTGTCTCTCCTGATACGTGACCCATAGTCTTGCCGGCTGCAGCATCCCGAACTTCACCTTCCTTTTATGCAACACCTCTTTGGCTCGGTTGAAGCTCGCCCTCCTTCTCGCCACCTCCGCACTCCAATCCTGGTATACCCGTACCACTGCATTCTCCCATCTGCTACTCCGCACCTTTTTAGCCCATCTCAGGACCTCTTCTCTATCCTTAAGGCGGTAAAATCGCACGATTATCGCCCTGGGTGGTTCTCCCGCTTTTGGTCTTCTCGCCGGAATCCGATTTGCCCACTCCACCTCCAAGGGGCCCGTAGGGGCCTCAGCACCCATCAGTGAGCTCAGCATCGTACATGCGTACGCCCCACAGTCCACTCCTTCCTCACTCTCAGGGAGACCCAGTATCCGAAGGTTCTTCCTTCGCGCTCTGTTTTCTAGGGCCTCGATCCTTTCAGTACACTTTTTATGAAGTGCCTCGTGCGCCTGTGTCTTAACCGCCAGGCCCAGGATCTCGTCCTCAATATCTGTCACCTTCTGCTCCACCACGCGGAGCTCTGTCTCCTGGGTCTTTAGTGTCTCCTTGACCCCCTCAATTGCCTGTAGCATCGGAGTCAGCACCTCCCTCTTCAGCAGCTCCACGCACCGTCTCACAATTTCATCCTGCTCAGGCCCCCATGTCGCCTGCGCTTTCTCCGCCGCCATCTTGTACTTCGCTCTTTCTGACCCTTTGGTCGACGATTCCTCGCGCTGCAGCCGCCGCCGCCGGTTTTTTCCTCCTTCGTTTGGGGGGGGGACTCCCTTCTCACACACTCCACACCGGGTTGCGTTGTCGAAAAATTCCCCGTTGGGGCTCTTAAAAGAGCCCGAAGGTCCGTCGGAGCTGGAGCCGCCGAAACGTGCGGCTAGCTAGGCATCACCGCAACCGGAAGTCCCTTCAGTGGCCTTGATGAGATCTTTTCACAGTTGTTCCCTCTGCTGCTAGAATTCACCTTTGATACAGGCCCTCAGGTCAGCTTGCAGCTTCTAGATTTTATTCTTAATAGTGAACATATTGCTCAGAGCGAAAAGTTAAAACAACTGTTTCGTCCCCAATTTAACACAGGGAAATTGAAGATGGGGATTCTTTATTCCAAGTTCTGAAAACTGAATCAAGACTAGACAACATTTTTTTTTTTGCTCCCACTGAAAAACAGCCATTTTCCTGCAAGGTAGGATTCTCATCACGTGATATAGATTTCAAAGGACAGGTACAACAATAAGATTTCACTTGACATCGTGCAGCATCTAGTGAACTGAGGAGCCAGAATTTTCACTTGGTTTTACTATTGTCAGCATCCTGGTTACGGGATTGATCATCACATGATCAGCGAATAATATGGCAGGAGTGCAAATGAATTAAGACAAAGTATGCAGATTACTGCAGGCAGTGATAGACTGACAGAAAAAAAATCCAGTACGCTATGGACTTCACACTTCGAAAGAGACCCGCTGATAAGTTTGTACTTCCTCAGGGCGGCACGGTGGCGCAGTGGTTAGCACTGCTGCCTCACGGCACTGAGGTCCCAGGTTCGATCCTGGCTCTGGGTCACTGTCCGTGTGGAGCTTGCACATTCTCCCCGTGTTTGCGTGCGTTTCGCCCCCACAACCCAAAGATGTGCAGGTTAGGTGGATTGGCCACACTAAATTGCCCCTTAATTGGAAAAAAAATAATTGGATGCTCTAAATCTTTTTTAAAAGTTTGTACTTCCCTTGTTTATTGGTTCTTCCTTCACTGACTGGCGAACTGTAACTAGCGAGGTGTCGCAAGGGTCAGTCCTCGGACCTCAACTGTTTACAATCGATATAAATGATCTGCAAGGGACAGTGAAACGTAGCAGAATTTGCTGATGGTACTAAAATAGGTGGGAAAGCAGGCAATGAAGAGGAGCTAAAAAATTTACAGATGGATATAGATAGGCTCGGAGATTGGGCCAAAAAAACGATGTGGGGCATTTGAGGCTGTTGCTTCCCGTACCAGCCTCCCTGAACAGGTGCCGGAATGTGGCGACTAGGGGCGTTTCACAGTAACTTCATCTGAAGCCTACTTGTGACAATAAGCGATTTTCATTTTTTTCCAGAGGAGGTTCACCAGATTGATTCCAAGGATGGAAGGGTTGACATACGAGGAGAGATTAAACAGTTTGGGTCTATACTCTCTGGAATTTAGAAGGATGAGAGGGGATCTGACCTAGGTGTACAAAATACTAAAATAAATGTAGACCAAATGTTCCTTTGTGGGGTAATTAAGAATGAGAGGTCAAAGATATCGGTTGAAAGGCAGTAGATTTAGAACGGAGATGAGGAGGAACTACCTCTCGCAGAGTGTGGTGAATTTGTGGAATTCTTGCCCCATAGGGTGGCACGGTAGCTCAGTGGTAAGCACTGTTGCTTCACAGCACCAGGGTCCCAGGTTCGAACCCCACTTGGGTCACTGTCTGCGTGGAGTCTGCACGTTCGCCCCATGTCTGCGTGGGTTTCCTCCCACAAGTCTCGAAAGACGTGCCTGTTAGGTGAATTGGACATTCTGAACCCTTCCTGTGTGTACCCGAACAGGCGCTGGAATGTGGCAACTGGGGGATTTTCACAGTAACTTCATTGCAGTGTTAATGTAAGTCTACTTGTGACAGTAATAAAGATTATTATTATAGTGCGGTGGAATCAGAGTCACTAAATTGTTTCAAGGAGGAGATAGGTATATTTCTGATAAAAATGAACGGTAAAGAGATATGGGGAACAGTTGGGGAGGTAGGTTTGAGACCAAGAAGAGATCAGCCATGATCTGATTCAATGGCGGAGATGGCTCGAAGGGCTGAACTGCCTACTTCTGCTCCTAATTCTTATGTTCCTATGAATAAAGATTGTTTTATGTTCTGGTTCTTCACTGAGTGGCTTCAGTAGGCCACAGATTCAGGACAAGCATGGTCTTTGGTAGATTTAAATAATTTATTCATGTGTAAATATTCTTTCGAACACAGGAATAGGCATGCAGATGTGACCGGCAGGGCTCTATAAAATTTCAGTAAGTTTTACCTTTTATCATAACTCAGGAGAAAGCTCACTCTGTGAGCTGCAGGCAATGTCTATTGTGCCCCTTTCAATATAAAGGCTCTTATGTTCTGAGTGACTGGTGCTTTCTTCATTGGAGATCATCACTGACAAGTGTATCTGTGTGGAAACCTCCTGGAACATTCTTGGTGCAGAGTCCCTTATCCTGAATACCTTTCAACATAATTTTATTAAAATCATTCTTGTAGACGTTAGGTAATGAAAAAAAAAGTTTGTGCCGTGCAAAGTACAGGCAAATTCACAACTCAGTTAAAAGTCGGATTGAGCACGGAAGTGACAGGAACGTTACTTTATCTGTCAGTGCATCAGCTTGCCTTTCTGCATTTTGTCACGAGGGGAAGACAGGATTGGCAATATCCACATTTACACTGTTGGAATAACATTACCACTTGTCAACCCGAGATTGAGTGTCTGAGAGTGCAGAATAAAAACAGAAAACTACTAAAAGAAAATCTTAAAATAAGCAAAAATGGATGTGTTTGCAACCTGCTGCCAAGGGGAGGAAGGGTTAGACAACTGAAAGATGAGACCAAGTCTCCCACTCTTCCAACCTAGGCTCAACTTGACAACAGCAAGTACACCATCTATAACCCCGAGAAGACTTTCAATTATCAATTTATTTTTCATTGTTTAAAAACTCCAGATTTCTATCTTACTGCGCTATCTCATCAAAGTTGCATTCCTCAAAATAAATAAAGCTCAAGAAAATAAATTAAAGGGAAACATCACCGTAATCAGATCACACAAAGTGGGGTTGGCCAAGTTACATGCTAATTACAACTCCTATAATATTCTGTGCATTAAAAAAATGTTATCTTAACATTGAATAACAGAAGTAATAAATCCTGCAGTTCACAGACTATAGTAGTTCCCACAGTCTTCCTGAACAATAACCATCTTGGTGCATTAATGGAGAGTTCAGTTCTCTCGTGTTTTAGAGACTCGTGTTTTTGACCTTTTAACCTCCAATTTCCATCAGTACAAGAGGGGTCAGCACGATGTTTGGCATCTTTTATATATTTTTTATTATTCCCTCCAGTTTGATTTCACACATCGCTTACAAAAGAAGTGTACCTTTAATATTCGCAGCTGAAGTATCCTTTTGTTGGCCAATATATTGGCACTTCCAAAATCACTTGGTTGTGGCAATAAGTCCAAAACAAAACAACCCTCCTTTTATTTTAGGTCAATTAGCTTCAGGTTTTAGATTAGGATTTTTCAAAAGGGTGGGTCCCGGGCGGGTGTCGGAGCGATCGATCACGCCGTTCCCGCGGTGATCCTGATTGCGTGAGAAGCGCCCAACTGCTGCTACTGGCTTTTACATCAAGAAAGCTGGCCATTAGCACCTTTTAAATGAAAATAAATGAAGCTGTGTGCAGTCTTCCAGCCAGAAGTGGCAGCACGGTCCACTTGACGTCAAGCGCTCTCCATGCATATGCTTTTGGTGCCAAATCACGGAGCAGAGTTGCTTCCAATTTCCAACTGTTGGCATGAGGACTGTCAAGATGGAACATTTGCTTAAAAGTAAGAGCTGGCCAGAGGCTCAAATAGGCAGTGTACCTACTGGACAAGATCTCACAACAGGATTTGCTTAAGAGAGCTGCTCGAGAGTCCAGGGTAGGGCAGAGCAGTACTAATGTTAGCTCTGTACAGGGTCTCTGGTCAACAGTTTACAAAAAATAAATTTCTCGGGAACAAATCAGTATAAAGATGATTACTTGAGGTATGGTTTTGTCAATTCTGCCAATGCAAGTAATGATGCAAAGCATGTGTTATATGCAGGGGAGTACTGGCAAATAAGAAAAGTTTCATTTTTTCAAAGAGAAGTGGCGGGTGAAGAATTCCTTTTGTGGCTGAGACCCCAGAGTCAGTTTTTAAACTTACAGCTGATTTCAAATCTAAAAACAAGTCAAGAACCCAGGAGGCTGTCAGTATTCTGGAGTCGCATCTCCCAGGAGCATCTGGTGCGGAGTAAAACATGCATTTTGTTGCTATTGTCCTTCGTGATGACGTACATGTGCTAGGTTGGATTTTCACAAAGATGAAGAAGGCACAAAAGAACTGGCTGGAGTCTGCACCTGATATGCACGTTGCCCTCGCCTCCTTTGAAACTTTTTGGAGTGAGATTGTGAAGACCAAGCATGTTCCACTTTCACAATAAAGGTAAGCGAAGGAGGCGTGTCACGAAGGTCGGCTGGAGTGGATCCCGAATAGTAATAATAATCGCTTATTGTCACAAGTAGGAGTCAATGAAGTTATTGTGAAAAGCCCCTAGTCGCCACATTTCGGCGCCTGTTTGGGGAGGTCAGTAAGGGAATTGAACCTGCGCTACTGGCCTTGTTTTGCATTACAAGTCAGCTGTTTAGCCCACTGTGCTAAACCAGTCCCTAGATGATTGGCCGGTTGGCAAAAGCGAGTCCCAGGAAAAAAAAGTTTGAAAAACACTGTTCTAGATCGGAGTGAAAGTGGTGCCGAAAGGTTCTCTTCTTGCCCCAAAGTGCGAATTTTCAATGAACTGTGCACAATTTTACGAATGTGATAGAAAACTTGTTTTAACAATCATGGTGACCGTTCACCTCATAAAGCAGATAACTTGTCAAATGCTTCTGAAGTGAACACTAACATTTCAACTCTTCTCCACTAAGTACAGCATCTTGCTTTCTTTATTCTGGTTTAATTCTAGTGACCAGACTGACCAGTAATGGAAGCTGAGTAACCCCACTGTTCATGACGTATTCTATAATTAAATGGGATTTCTTACCCCAAGCACTTGAAATAGTTCTGCCCGGCCAGCAAACAAAAAATTGTTCTTAAAAGTCGTTATACAAACAAGGAGGGAGCAGAATATTACAAACGCATATGAAAAAAAAAATAGGAGATGGACAATATCAACTTTTTCCAGAAGTTTCATTACTTTCCAATTACCTGCTTCAAAGTCTGGATTGCAAGCAAATCAATGAAGTCAAATATGAAAGGAATTTCGAAGGAACACTAGCAGGAAGCACGCTGTGAACAATATAGGGTCAACTGTGCATTTTTTAATGGGCTGGACTTGCAGTTCCCATGGCGGCAAACCCAAGATGATCACTGTTATTGAGGACCATGACGGTACTGAATGTCCCAGTGAGCCCACTTTCATTCAAGCCAGAGTTTGCTGTATGATATTTTGGCCTCTGGGGGAGCCATTGGGGTCTGCATTGTGAAAAGCTGGGCTATTTTCATCGTATTTACCCTAGTTTGTACACCGACTTACTTAGGGCTGCTTCAAGCAGATGTGAAAGCCTTCTCAGGAGCGCAGCCCTTCAAATCAAAAGGACCATCAAAACATTGACGAACTCCCGGCACTGCTCACATCCACTATTCCCCCAGCCCGCTGGCTTTGTTCACTCTCACTTCCGGCTCGGCTCACCCTCACTTCTGGCTCTGCTCACCTCTGCCCCTCCGCCGCACCCTTCCCTGATGTTAGTGTGGAGCTCTTGGTGCCAAGGTGAGTGAGGACGGGGAGAATGACTAGAATTAAAAATGAATACAATTTAAGATCATAAACACTTATCTGTCATTCTTCCAGGGGCAGACTTCAAGGGGCATGGCTTTGTTGGAATCGTGGCATGCCAAGAGGCCTCCGCACTCACCTCAGTGAGAGACCAAAGCTGCACCACGAAGAGCAGGAAAGGATGCAGCCATGTCCCCCTCTAGTCTAACTCTAATTTTACACTTGGTCCTTCATTTATTCGAATGAGTTGATTGGCACAACTAGATCGTCAACTGTGAGCGCAGCAGAGCTTCAGAATTAGATTTAATCAGAATAAAGAACGCCTCCTGAGCACCGGCCAGGGTGGCAACATAATAAAACTAAGGATTTGCAAATGCCTCGTAGCTCCTGATCACTGCTTAACCTATGGCTTCCTGTCAAACATAATCCTGAAGAGTAGGGAGTTTTTGCTCGAGCAAAGAAGACTGACGGGCAACTTGATCGAGGTGTACAAGATTATGAGGGGTGGGGGTGGCACATGGCATAGTGGTTAGCACTGGGACTGCGGCGCTGAGGACCCGGGTTCGATTCCGGCCCAGGGTCACTGTCCGTGTGGAGTTTGCACATTCTTCCTGTGTCTGAGTGGGTTTCACCCCCACAACCCAAAGATGTGGTTAGGTGGATTGGCCACACTAAATTGTCCCTTAATTGGAAAAAAGAAAATAATTGGGTACTCTAACTTTATTAAAAAAGAGAGAGAAAAAAAAAAGGATTATGAGGGAGTGGCTAGGGATCAGTTGTTCCCCTTAGTTAAAGGGTCAGTTATAATAATAATCGCTTATTGTCACAAGTAGGCTTCAATGAAGTTACTGTGAAAAGCCCCTAATCGCCACATTCCAGCTCCTGTTCGGGAGGCTCGTACAGGAATTGAACCCACGCTGCTGGCATTGTTCTGCATTACAAGCCAGCTGTTAAGCCCACTGTGCTAAATCAGCCCCAGTTACAAGGGGACTCAAGATCAAGGTGAGGGGAAGGAGGTTTAGGGAGATTTGAGGAAAAGCTTTTTCTGCCCAGAGGGTGGCAACAGTCTGGAATGCACTGCCTAGGAGGGTGGTAGAGGCAGGTTGCCTCACCTGCCTTAAAAAGTACCTGGATGAGCACTTGGCCACGTCATAACATTGAAGGCTATGGGCCAAGTGCTGGCAAATGGGATGAGGTCGGCAGGTCAGGTGTTCTTCATGTGTCGGTGCAGACTGATGGACCGAAGGGTCTCTTCTGCGCTGTATTTTTCTGTGATTCCGATTAAAGCTATTCCAGCCTTGGGGTAATAGTATTTTGCTGCATAATGTATTATCCACTGCGGATTTATACATGCAAACACATTCCTTCTATACCATCTCCAGCCCTGTGACATTGAGACGTGATTCCCTTCACCTGGGAATGAATGCTCGCCTCCAGCAGGTTGACCTGGGGAAGAAGTGCTGGTAGCAGATTGTAAAATTTGGCATGGGACTCCTGTGATGACCAAGTTCGGCACATCAATGTTGTGTCTCATCAAAGCCTTCATTTTCTTTCAGGTAAACGTAAACACAACTGGTCAACTATCATGATCTGAAACAATATTTGGAATACTGACCCACACATAACACGAGTCAGATACAATAGTGGCAAACAGACAAGTAAAAAAAGCACCAACTCATCAAGTAAAGTGACAGGAGTTGGGGGGGGGGGGGGGGGGGGAGACTACAAAAGATGGGCTGTATAATGCTTGTAAATAAACTATAATCAATGGGCAGAGTATTATAATTTTTCAGCAGAGTGGCATAGCGAGAAGGAAATATGACTCTCCACCCCAACTGGGGCTTTCTCCGCCATATCGGTCAACTCATGGGTAAAGAAAATTGAAGGAGCGAGTGATGCACTCACCTGAACTTCTCTGGTGGATTCTGTTCGCCAGGTGCACGCCGTGCGAGACCTGTCATAATTCACGTTGGTGTGCCCTCACGATGAGGTGAATGGCTTGTGTTCTCCCCCAGTCTGTGTGGGTTTCCTCCAGGAGCTCTGGTTTCCTCCCACAAGACCCGAAAGACGCTCTTGCTAGGTGATTTGAACATTCTGAAATCTCCCTCAGCGTACCCGAACAGGCGCCGGAGTGTGGCGACTAGGGTAATTTCACAAGAACTTCATTGCAATGTAAGCCAACTTGCGATACTAATAAAGATGATTATTATAATAGTGGGGGGAGATGTAAATTTATTGTAATGGACTTCCCGTCGTTCAACATTGGGATTCCCGGTACGTCATTGGTGGGGGCAAGTGCAGCGGGAAGTCCCACCGGCGTAAAACATGATTTAGGCCCCTTGCGATATCATGATTTATTATAAATGTGCACAGGAGGAGAGGAAATACAGCACCTTGCCTTCTCTTTTAAAAACAAATTGCCTGAAGCAACTTGCGTCACACGAGAAGAGTTTTGATACTTTTGCTCAGCACCCCAAATTGAAAATTAAACTGTTTTCTGCCCACTGCAAAGATATGTTTCATTGCAATTTATATCTTGTTCACTGTCATCTATCCATTCTCTCCTCACTCAGTTACATACAAACTTGTCACTCACACAAAAAGAACCAGCAGTAAAAATGGATTGGTTTCTGTCTTTCTAAAGAGCTGTTGTTTCACAATTTAAATAAATGTCGATAGCAGGGTTGTTAGACAACCACTCCAATGGGTTTTAGAGTGTTTGGCTTATATTTTGTGAGCAAATTCTGTCACTGAATATTCAGTGCAGTGAATACAAATCTTATTTGATTTACAATTATTCTTCAAGTGATCAAACAGCCAACAGATTTCTTCTAATTTGGTCCTGAAAGACTGAGTAAATCTACTATTGAAACACAAGGTCGAATTTAATGCCTCCCCATGGTGAGTTCGGTGGGGGGCATTCACCACCTTCGCTCCTCGGTCCAGATTAAGCCCATGTTGGGAAGGCTAAACATAAAACAGATGAGCATACCAGCCTCCCCGAACAGGCGCCAGAATGTGGCGACTAGGGGCTTTTCACAGTAACTTCATTTGAAGCCTACTTGTGACAATAAGCGATTTTCATTTCATTTCATTAGCGTGTTACAAATGTTGGGGCCAGTTCGTTCATTTGGTGAGAATATGTTTCCAAATAATGCCAACAGCACGAGATCAGTTCTTATTCTGGCTAAGATAGACTTAGGATATGCCGCCACATCCTGCCCCCGAGAGAAGGCAATAGCAAACCGCCCTTGACAGAACCACCCATAAAAAGGCTCAGGGTGAAACATGAACAGTCAATGAGCCTTCTCTACCTTTAGGCAGAGCGCATATTACATGACAATTGTAAACGTAAATGATAATCCATTTTTTAATGAGTGTTTTATTGATAAAGAGTAAAGTGTTCCAAATGCTTCTACCTTGGTTATCTTTCACCAATTATATATGTGCTGTTTAGATAGCATAATAATTTGGGATTTGCAATAAAATGAGAAAAACGCTGACAGAGATAGACTGTCATGGCTTAACACAGACTCCCTTAATTAATCAAATATAAGTGATTAATTGATTTGTAGAGCGTGCCACACCATAGCAGCGAATTATTATTGTTCTTCCATAAGTATCAAAGTATAACTCAGGAGGGTCACAGGTGAAATTAAGTTAAAGCCGCCTTTCGCATGAGTGAACGAACAATTATACTTTACTGGTGAGTTTGCGTACCTTATTCTACAGGTGAATGCAATCCTATGCTCGTAGTACAGCTTTCTAAACTAATTTGGCACAATTTATGAGGCTAACTTGTAAACGTTAAAATTTCATGAGGGATGTTACACATCAATACATGTATGCAATAGGCGACAAGAATGTCAATCGCAAACACTGGCACACGAAAAGATGACAGGATGTCAAAAAACCTATTTTCTCATGGTGCCAGGGTCAGGGTAAAGGATGCTCTTAATCACAGGAAGATGCATAGTTGATAAACTTAATGAAAAATTATATATCATGGGGGGTTGTATTTGCCTTTTCACCTTCAGTATCTTAGCATGATGGCCACCAAAATTCTTTACAGCTATACGGAAGGGAAATAACAGCGAGGCATCCAAAACATTGGCCAAATATTTGCACAGTTGAATTACAAAGCACACTTGTGTCACACAATGATGTCATTGATGTAAAGTCATATCTGATTTGATTTGTAACCTGCATTAACTACGCTTATTATTTTTCTTCAAAATTTATTGAACCCGATTTCCACCGTCATCAAATTGATTATTTCAATCGTCCTTTCACATTGCGAAATCATTCAAAATTCTTGTCGCTCTGCATTATCTATTGCCTCTCCCACATTACCAAAAGTAAATAAGAAAAACACAAAGAAGACTCGATCCTGATTCCTGACCAATGAAATCTTGAAAATTCACCTTCATTGTCAGTCTCAGTTTGAACCTGCTGCGTGTACTCAGCAACTGGATTTTATTCCATTGTGCACTTAACGCAAGCAGAGACAAATGTTATTTCCAATTGTCATTACAGGTGTAAACCTTTTCAATCTTTGAGATAATGAGTCATGGGACAATAATTGAATCTTCGAACGTGGGGAAAAAATGTAGTTTAAGAATACTTCCCGTCACACCCAGTACTTCAAACTTTTAAGCCATATTTTTAAAAGTGGATAATGCAATAGCTGTTTAAGGTGGCTGCAGCATATCATGTGACTCCAGTATCCAACCCCAAGACAGTCCAGAGACTCAAGCAAATGCCAAATTCTCTCTCCCACCCAGGCATTGCCTTCTTCCAGACCCTTCCATCAGGCAGTAGGTACAGAAGTCTTAAGGCCCACACATCCAGACATAGGAACAGCTTCTTCCACACAGCTACATGACTCCTCAATGACTCCCCTTCGGACTGATCTGTTCCCTGTAAGAACACTATTCACGACGCACTATGCTGCTCTTGCTCATGTATTTGCTTTGTTTGGCCCCTTGTTCCACACTGTAACCAATCACTGTTTGTCGATGTACCATTTGTCAATGTTCTCTGTTGATTATTCTTTTTGTCTATGTACATACTGTGTACGTTCCCTCGGCCGCAGAAAAATACTTTTCACTGTACTTCGGTACATGTGACAATAAATCAAATCAATCAATCAATCAACTATGGGCAGTCACAGCCATTTGCAAAATTCACACATCCCCTTGTTAAGGATGCACCATCAACAAAGCGGACCATAACATAACAGCCGACTTATCTTCCTTCTTTATTGTGGACACATTGGGTGGGGTTTTCAAAATTCAGTGGATGTTACAGGAAGATGAAATGGATTTTCTCCATCTTTCATTGTAATGTGAAGGGTTCCTCATCCCAAACACAAAAACCGCGGCTGCCTGAAACTCTCAGGCTGTGAAAGGTCACAACTGAGAATATCTACTGCTCTACCAAACCACTTCCTTTGCAAAAGGACTGTGGAATTGTAACAGGTCACATGGGTAAGGCAGCCATGTTTATTACCTGCTTTTAAAAGATAATAGCAGAAGCTGTTGGAAGACAGAATCCAGAAACACAATCTAAGCCATCAAACCAGCTGCAAGACAATTATTCGGCCAAATCAATAAACATCAATACCTTGAAAGTGGGGAAAGACTCTCCCCAACATGTTCCAACTTCAAATTCACCTCAGTACAGATCTCCTGGCAATTCAAATACAAGAAGCCATGCAACGTACTGACAATCTGCTGTTTTTACAAGACCTCCACTGCAGCTCAGTTTGTCTAAGAGACTACAGGCCTGGCATGAAAGAGACCAAAATAATTCCAGATTATAATCTTATTGTTTTCCTTCATTTGTATCTAACCTTTCTGTGTATGACAGTGTGTTGGAGATGTCATGTTTAAACCTCTCGGGCAAATGTGTCATAATAAATTATCATCATCCGTTATTAAATTCACAAAAGCTTGCTGCTGGGCTCATTTGGGACAAACCACTAGAGGATAAGGAAACACACTAATCATATACATTAAACATTTTGATCATGGACAACAATAAAACACAAACATTGTCCCTGACATTCTCAACAATACCTTGGACATTTGGATGGCATTTGGGTAGTGAGATGCTCCAGTTAGTAGACCGATGACACATGGTACACTATATTATTTCCAACAAAATGTCATGGTGACACTGAAAGTAAATTCGAAGTTGTGGAATAAAGAAACTGTACATAACAGAAAAGTAAATGAACTGATCCCATGGTTGAGCTTCCTCATTTGGTTATGACATGCCATCATGCCTTCACTTTATCTGTTCAATTGGTCTCTGACATCTGGTGTTGTCTGGATGATATAAGCAGTGATTCATTGTTTGTGACACAATGGGATGGAAATCCACTGCAGGCAGTTGCACAAAATGGACAATATTGGTTTGGTTACAATGGAACCACGGGGGTTGTGTATAATGGTGACGGATCAGATGTCGCCCACTTTGCATCAACACCCATTGGTGTCTCTACCCCTACATGTCTGGCACATTTTGCTCTTGCTTTACTGTAGCACTGTATACATATCTTCCCCCTATATCGTAGTACTGCTCCAGGTTTTAATGAATGCAGAGCTCACACTGTTTTACACTTGAGCAATACGAATTAATTGTTGATGGACCACCATTTTGACTTGGCTTTGATGCCAAGAGAAATTAAATTCCTGCCTGGTTAGTTGACACCAACAGAACAGAAGCTGAGAATTTGGTGGTGAATGGATAATGGCTGATAATTTATCGACCATAGAATTTCTAGAATGTATTCTTATGATAACAACAGCATACAAACATGAGGGCCAATGGCAGTGCGGGATAACAAAGGTAGTCGCAGAAACATTTTACACAAATTTTAAAATCTGCACACAGCTTTGATGGCAAACGGTTACTAAATTGATCTCGAGGCTTTGTTGTTCAAAGTAAATGGTAATATTTGCGTGTGTGTTTTCAATGATGCTTTAAACTGATTTCCATATTAAGGATGCAGATTATGTATCACATCAACACAAGCAGTCACGCTACATCCACAAGATTGTGAATCCATTTGCAACAAAGCCTGGAAAGATTAGCGATTGTCTGGTAATCTAAACAACCCTGGTTTATTGCAGTGAAATCCTTAAAATGTTAGTTTTGCAAGGACCAGCAGAATGGAGTTTGACTAATTATCTGATCCATGGCTCAATTTAGAGATTAGGGACTAATAAATACAGAACACCACAATGAGCCAGCCCTTACGCCTCAGGAGAATAATGATAATTTGCAATGCCGTAGGTGCGGTAATGCGGAAGCCACAATAGAAATTATTTTGTTGACATTAATCGTTCAGGTAAACAAATAAGCAACCCATAGATAGGCTGGCTGAAAAAATGTAAGTGTTTTTGTGATGGGTCGATTAAAATGGCTGACCTGCATGTGATAGCTGAGTCACCTTGTGTAAGGTTCCGAATGTTACATTTATATAATGAGCCAATCAATTTGGACTAATTAGATTTTCCACTTTGAACAGAGTTTAATTAGAGTTTGTGCATCAGACCAGAATATATGGGACCAATGAATGCAAGAGTTCACAATTGGCTTAGCAGCCAAGGTTAGTGTTCATGCAAACCAATATGTGGCTAATACTGGTAGAGAATACTATGGTTGAATCTCTGCCTTATCAGGTTATAAGTGAGTGAGCAGCAGTCAACAAACTCACTACCCACTGCTTGACTGGAGAGTGCCATATTTTCTGATATCCTAGCCCCGGTCTTATTTGAACCATGATAAGCTTTTGGCAGCTAAATAGAGAAAAATAGTGGGAAAGAAACCTGCGCATTGTATCACAGGCTTCAAATCAAAATGCAGAATTGTCAAGAATGGACACGGAGAGGAAACTATTGCTCGTTGCACAGGTCATTCATCGTCTACTCATGCAGAAGTTTAAAAAAAGAACACTTTCCACACGAGACTACAGGACAGCACGGGATCGGAGAATATTATATTGTTCTTACTTTTGTAATGCGAGGATTGGTACACTTCACGTTTTTGCTGGACAGGTCCAACCACTGGGAGGACACAATGGGACAATGCTGCCTCAGGGTACATCTTCCTTCGCCACTGCACCAGCCACACTCAAACTTCTGGTTTGCTTTCAGACAAAGGCCACAGCTCTCTCTCAGCGCATCACACTTGTACAAATGAACTATAACCAGAGGAAATTAAAGAAAATAATCATTAATCGTTTTAAAAGTCAAATTAAAATTTCAGTGTCTAATACCCAAGCTATGTAAGAAATAAAGATTTTGAATCCGGCTAATGTGAACAAGATGTAGCGGTTCAATATTATGTTCGACATGCTTTGATGAAAACAAAATCTAATTGGAACTGGAGGTAACGGGTACCAGTCTCGTTTGCGGTATGGTGAACACTACCACAGACAAGGGTTGCATTAAGAGTTCTTGGGGCCCTGGGCACAAAGAGCATTCAAGGCCCTTCCACATGCCCTGTCCTCCATTATCCATTAAAACACAAAGGGCTGAATTCTCCACCGTCGGGATTCTCTGTTTTGCCGGCAGCCCGGGGTTCCCCAACGGCGTGGGGCTGCCCCACAATGGGAAATCCCATTGGCCAGCTGGCGAAACGGAGCACCCTGCTGGTGTGCTGAACCAGTAATCTGGCGCAGCGGGACGGAGAATCCCGCCCAGTGTGTCGGAAAAATTTCAAAAAGACAGAGGCGTGTAGAATGATGGCACACATTAACAATGAAGCAAATCACACCACATTAAAAAAAAATTAAATGAAACTAATCTAGAGGTTGCATGCCATTTTCCTGGCAAGTATTACCAGGGTCCCATATTTGCACCGGCTTCCGGGTATGGGACATACAGGCCCCATGCGTTAATCGACCTCACATATAGGATTTCCGCTAAATAGATCAGCATAAATATCAAGACAAGGGCTCACTTTATTTCAATGTTGGATTCTGAATAGGCAAGTTGAAACATCAGCAATCAAGAAATGCTGGTGCAGGGGCACTGTTCAGGTTGTGGGGCGGGCTTCATGCCGAGAAAGATGTTGTGACATGGGACAAGCATTACAAGAAAGCTGCTAAGATCATTACTCTTCCCCACACATACCAACTGTGCTGTAATTCTGAAGCTGTAGAAGTACTGCTAACTTTTAAGACCCACTTTGAACCTTAATATTCTTTCCTTCTCATTAATGAGGAAAAGCTTTTATTCAATCTGTAAAAGAATTATATTTACATTTAATGTCTCCTCAATAAACAAATACTGCAATGGAAACCTATGACTTGATAAAATTCTAAGCAGCATCCAGTGATAGGTTATGGAAGGTTATGGCATGTGGTGGCAGCAATGACTTACATTTATACATTGGCTCCAAGAAAAAATACCAAGGTACAACCAAAGGCAACAAAATGGGGGGAAACAATGACAGATATTAATCTAAAAGGAGAAAAAGTGACCAGAATGAGGAGGTAGATTTTAAGAGGAGTGGTAAAGGTGGGGGTGAGGCTGGCAGGGAAAGGATAAGGGGAGGCAATTCCAGACTCCGCTGGGTCACTGTCTGTGCGAAGTCGACACGTTCTCCCCGTGTCTGCGTGGGTTTCCTCCGAGTGCTCCAGTTTCCTCCCACAGTCCAAAGACCTGCAGGTTAGGTGGATTGGCCATGCTAAATTGCCCTGAGTGCCCCAAAAAGTTAGGCGGGGTTATTGGGTTACAGTAGAAGTGAGGGCTTTCGTGGGTCGGGCAGACTCGATGGGCCGAATGGCCTCCTTCTGCACTGTTGTTCTATGTACTATGTACAACGGAAGCATGGGCAGCTAGGCCACTGGAGGCACAACCACTAATCCTGGGGACAGAAGGGCATCACACAAGAAGCTATACTGAATGGAGAGCTGTGGGAAAGTACGATGTTTCATTGTAGCAGTGGTGGAGGTTTTAGAGATAGGGAGGGATGAAGCCCAGATGAAAATCAAATACATCAGGGCAGTCTTGTGATCAGCCAGGACAAGGGTGATTGTGGGTGCTCTTGCAGGATAGAGGTTGAGGTCAGCTAGGAGACCATTGGCAGAACTGAGTCTGAGGTAGCAAATATACCAAGAAGAAGTTAAGTGGGTATTGGGTTGAGATAGGAGTGGAAACAAGTGAGGTGGAAGCAGATGCGCTCTCTTCGTATGGAGAGGATATGATATCATGGTCAAACAGGATGAGGAGAGCAAAAGCCTTACTGTGGCCAGAGAGGGAGAATTGAGTCAGTTGTGAGGACAGTAAGTTTGTGATGGGGTGTCAAATACGATGGCTTCTGTCCTCTTCCCGGTCAGCTGGAGAAAGTTATGTTCATTCAAAACCGGATGCCACAGAAACCATGAAGGTGTCAGAAAATAGTGGAGAGTTAGATGTAGGTTAAACCCTTACATGTGGAAGACAGCTAATCAAAAGGGAAAGATGGTAAACAGCAGTGACAGATAAATAAATGATCAATAAGCTTCTCGCACTTTTCATTGAAGGAGACGCTGGAGAGAGGACAAGAGGTTAAAGGAGATGTTTGGTAGCAGAGAAAAAGAAACCCTAGGTGTATGTTTGCCCTTCAGAATGATTCTAGTGTAGTTGGTAGTTTTGTCTGAAGAGATTGGCAATACCTGACATGATCAAATCCGATCTGGGTAGCTGGTCAAGCAAGTTATGTACAGAGTATGGTCAAATTTACAATGCTTGGATGTTTGGACAGCAAAGTTGCGGCCAGAATTCGGGGAAACAACATGAATGGCAGATGGCTCATGGTGACCAAAGCAATGTGGCTGACTATTTAAGACCTCTCTCGTGACCACCAGACAACTCAACTGGAGCTATTTATTCTCAAGAAGTCAGTTTGAAACATAGGACTTCCAAGTCTTCATCTTCAGTGTCAACTGGTTGAACCTCACCACGAGCAATTTCTTTCACAGAATCAGAAAATACTGTTGCTCATCAATATGACATTTGAACCATCAAACCCTATCTCCGTGATATTGCACCCTTTTCCAAGTTACATCAATAGGTATTGGAATACTTGTTCAGAATACAGGTGTTATAATGTAGTAAAGCTAATTACTGAAGTTGACATTAAAGGGCATATTAGGGGACACTGTGAAGATGTCCAGAAGGAACATGTTTACAACATCAATTGTGCACATTGATGGCCTTCCAAGCATTAATGGGTTTGTGTATAAATCTTAGTGACATTACATAATGCTGTCTAAAAGAGGAATTATGTTCTTTGAAGCTAAGAGTACTTAAAACTCTTTCAACCAATTGCATTTCTCTAACAAAAACAATATTAATTTATTTCATCTGACGAACAGATTTTGTTATTGTGAAGCCAAATGTTTCTTTTGTATAAAAATGGATACTCTGCTGGTCTGTAATAAGATTAAAGCTTATCGGAGTACAGAGGGAAACCAGTTTGATGCGATGTTAAAAAGTGAGAGATGAGAGTTATACAAAGTCATGGGGAAACAGCAGGATTCTGTTAGTAGAGCAGTGTGAGGCCTGTTTAATAACTCAGAAATGTAAAACATCTGTAGAGATGTTATCAACACAGATCTCAAAACTTCACTTATCCGACCGAGGCTTTTATTTAAAACTTTACGAGCATTATGTTTTGCAAGATAAACACATGGCTTGTTACCCCTAACCGGTATTGTTAATACTCATCTCATTACAGCAACAACACAAAGGTAGATTTTCTCAGATATTGCCATGTTGTTACTTATGAAAGTCTAGTCTTCCTTCTATATTTCTATTCACAGTACTTGAACGCTAAGACATTATAAACTCAAATACTGCATTAGTTTACTTTGTCGTGAGTTGCAAACAGTGGAAAATGGAATAAAGGTATAGAAAGCTATTTAAGAGAGCAAATGAGAGGCATTGTACCAATTGTCACTATAACTTGACCAGAGATAAGCAAGGTTAGCAGAACAATCTGGGTTCACTTTTCTACAGATTCCATATTAAATTTCTTGATTTATACTTCACACTTGAACCCACAATCACATAAACATCATCATCAAATGAGGCCATAAATTCAGAATGATGTCGTCCCTTACTTAGTAGTGAGAGGCACTGTCCTAAAACACAAAGACTTTTACCAAAAAAAAGAGATAAGAAAAATTGGAAAGAGAAGTTTGGCAGCAAGACAGGCTGCAGTGGTCCTACATGCCTCCTGGTGCCCAGCATTGAATTCCAATGTCAGAAGCTTTAGGACAAGTCATCAATCTGCCTCGTTGATCACACAATGCACCACTGTGCACGAGGAAATGTAATTTAAAGAAAGCAAGAAGAATACAATTAGGACCGACGGTCCCAGTCAGATAAGAGCTGAAATCTAGGAAATTTGGGACACTTGTACTACGTAGGGTGTAAACCTCCTTAGGGGGGTGGGGTTAACGAGGGAAACAAAAGTCTTTGAATTGTGTTAAAGAGAGCACTTCATACAGAAAACGCTGTAATGTGCATCAGTCCACAACATAGTTAGCAACCCAATATTTGTTTTTTAAAACTGCCTTTTTTTTTTTTACTATGGGGCAAATTTTAAAAAGGGATGGGTTTGGATGAGGTGAGGGAGTAAGTAAATGTCTGAATCCTGACTCCATCCCATATACCTCCTGGCGGGCAACCTACTCATGATGTCATTTGCATGTACAGTTTGGAATTAAAAGTCCACAGCTCAATTACCTGCTGTGGGAAGCTCAATTACCAGGTTTACCATGGCCACCCCTCCCATCACTCCAAAACCACCACCACCAACCCATCCCAGCTCCGTCACCACTTCCAGCTGGTTAAGTTAAAACTCACCTGCGTGTCTTTATACCCACCCTCCAAGGATGGGTCAATCAGCTTGGCTTACAGCTTTACAAATTGCTTGTTAAAATGGATCTTTGATCCCCAAAACGTTAACTGCAGAACAGGGCCTGCGCTAATGGCTGCACTTTTACCTTTGATGTCTGCTGGGTTGTCAATGATGAAGTTACCATTCCACACCACAGAAAACTCGATGGGCAGGTCACTGATATCCATTGTGTCATAGTGGTACTGAAATGAGAGATGAGAAAAATGCACACTCCCATAAGTTAGATACCCTATTAACAACATTCCAATGTCAAATATATAGCCGGAATTTTCCGGCTGTTCCTGCTGACGGGGTCTTCTGGTTCCACCAACAGCAAAGCCCTACCATAGGTTTTCCGGCAGCGGGGGTGCATACAACAGGATATCCCGTTGACACCTTCCCACGGGAGGATGCCTCCGCAAGGAGGTGTGGAAATATCTGGCCATTATTTCAAATATTCTAAATTTCATTTTATACCACAACAGCCGTCGTGGAAAATATCAGATACCATTCTAGATCCAACTTATTACGCTGACCGACTTTCCTGTGCAAGGGAAACACCACATTTTTTCATTCCAATTACTCTGTTAGAAAGAGAACTTGTTAATGATAGCTCAGTCCCTATATTTAACATTTTTAACATAATCCACTTAATGCTCTCAGACAAAGCCAGTCTTTGCTTTAGCACCGATTCCAACTATAACTTTGCCTCTGGAGGTGTATTTGCACCAATTCCAGGCTGGCATTTACCCAAAGGTAACACAGTTGAACCCTATCCTATCAAACCAATAAGCAAGAGTCCTGTAAAAATAATCAGCATTTGATCAATTAGAAATCAACTTTATTGACAGTCATGATGATAAAAGCCTGTAGTCCAGTTTGTGGGCCCTTGCAGCTAACGAAAGAAGCATAGTGTACATGATCATGGGTTCTTACTTGGGGTAATTCTTTAAGTATGTACAATACACAATACAGGTTTGACAGTTCAGGAGGTTGTGGGTCACTAATATCAACAAGTTGAGCATTTTTTATGTTTTTAAATTAAAAGTACCCAATTATTTTCCCAATTAAGAGGCAATTTAGCATGGCCAATCAACCAATCCTGCACATCTTTGGGTGAAACCCATGCAGACACGGGGAGAATGTGCAAATTCCACATGGACAGTGACCAGGGGCTGGGATTGAACCCGGATCCCCGGAGCTGGGAGGCAGCAATGCTAACCATTGCGCCACCCACAAGTTGAGCACTTGAGTCCCAGGGAATATCTGTTCTTCAAAACTGGTCTCCTTTTGTATTGGAATTTGTCGTCATCACTTCATAAAAGTCATTTCATTTCCGGTACAGGGCTGGGCCATTTGGCCCATCGGGTCCGAGGCAGTTCTCGGTGAACAATTCAGTTGGTCCCACTGCCTCAGTCGCACACAGCCCTGCAACTTTATTTCCTTCCAGTGTTCTTCCAAATTCCTTTTGACATAATTCGCTCTCTTCCCCCCCCCACCCCTACTGTTGCCTCCAATTTTACAGCCTATTTCAAGTATTCTGCAGAAATCTGGCACTGACCTCTTCACAGTGTCGAGATCGCTTTCAATGTGATTATTCTTATGAAGCTATCAATGTGGTTTTATATTATGTATATTATGATAAATTGTGCCCGAGTCACTATATACTGAACCTGCGGCCATTTCCTTCCCCCTTATAACTAATGAACTTAAATACAAGAGTTGTATCATTATTGACTCTGCACCTGAGATTTATTGGCCCAGTACAAACCAGCCATCAAAACTGGAAACCCTCTGACATGCGCAGCTTAGACACTCTCAGTGAATTACTGGGGCAATTTGCTGACTTAATCTTTAATAGAATGCCACATAACAGAATAAAAATGCACAAAGATACAACTATTAACCTCTTTGTCAATTTGCCAAAGATTCCTCCAATTAGTTAATCATGTATGATTTGGATACTAACTTATGGACCATATTTAAATCAAGGTGGCAGCCTCAGCAGACTGATCTTAAGCCAGGCTTTACTCAAGTTTGTATGAGTATATGTGACTCATACTGAATTCAGTTCAGCTACAAGTCCTGAAAGCTGACAGTTGCTGATAACAGACTTTGGTTTCTCTTATTATTGCCTTCAGTGCCCCTGCCACCCTTTGAACGACACAGACAGATAGGGCACATCTAGTTAAATCCAAGATAAGGATTCTATTTCAGAAGCAGTCATGTCAGTGCCCCAATATAATTACACACCTCTCTGCCATTGTAATACCTGATGAAGTAGCCTTCTGTTCTTTGAAAACCTGCTTTGTACAAGAGTAAAGCTTTAGACCTTGCAGCCCTGGACTCGTCAAAGGATACTGCTTTGTCAGTCCAGGCCACCAGCTACTTGTAGTACATGCAGGTCAAAGACTACTTAACAGACTACGAAGCTCTCACAGGCTGCCACTTACAATCAGTTATCTAGAAAAAACCCACAAATTTCGATTCTATATACTCGCTTTTTTAGTGCACTCGACATTTTTCTGGCTAATTTTCAGGTACCTTACTGCTTTGTGCATGTGTTTCTGGGTGTACAGAATGTTTTTCTGAAACAGACTTTTTTTTAGCCACCTCTCCATCATGTCTTTCACCCCCACAACATCTCTATACTGTCAGACTGTTATTAGAAGAAACGTGGACAAATCCATGACACAAAAATTAGAAAAGAGAAAAGTAATGGATTTTTGTACATTCCATGGACTCTGTTTCCTCGCCGCACATTACGGGTGGAATTCTCCCAAGCTCCCACCAATGGGTTCAATGGCAGGCATGGGGGAGGGGATGGGGGGGGGGGGGGGGTGGTGATATGGTGGTAGGCCCAGAAATCAGTTTTCTGCCTGTGTGAATTTATAGCAGGTGCCAGGCATGGTGGGTTGGAAAACTGGCCAGAGGCTTGCATGAACCTCATTTGCATCTCGTTACTGGGTTGCAGATGAAGAACTAACCTTCGATCGCCAGATGCTCTGTGATACTGGCAGGAAAACATGCCGACGTGAAACACGTTTGGAACAACAAAGCGTGCAGATGTCGGGACTGACCTGAACAAGGCCTGGGGGGGCTCCCTCCGAAGCAACCCTGGATCCTGAATCGCCAGAGCAGTGGGTCAGGCAGCATTTGCAGGTGGATCTTCCAGATTCAGTATCCTGGAAGAGGTCCATCTTCCAGCCTCGGAATGTTCCCGGAGTTTCATCTTTCTCAGGCGGTCCATCTTCCAGTCTCACAGTACTCTCAGAGATCTCGTATAATTTTCAGGAGGTCCACCTTTTTCCTTCAATAGTGGGTCAGTGACAAATGGGGGTCTTTTCAATATGGCACCTGGGCATGACGGCAGACTGTGCGCTATCCAGGTCTGACCCAGCAACTGAATGCGGCGCAAGACACCCAGGTGTTTAATAATGAGGTTGGGGCGTTTTCCTGCCGCCGGCCTCCGCAGCGGGAAACGCTACACATCCCCTCCCCGTGACGACACTTAGTCTCAAAAAAGGAGAATTCTGCCTTATATCTCCTTTCACCAGCCAATTCCTTGCCAGACCAAACCAGGTAAACCTTTACCATCTGTCCACTAGGAACAGACCTGACATTCTATTCATCATTTCGGGTCATTCATTTTCACCTCTGCAACATTTCCTTTTGCCCTACTTCAAGCTTCATTGCTGCTGAAACTCATACCCACATCTCTAGATACAAATTCTCTGAAGATCCTGTCATGATATTCAAACACACACATCATGATAGACACACCAACAGACAAATCAGAACACACAACACCACAACCAATGACAGAAAGATATAAAAGCACAGACACGACCCCCGGTGGTCAGTATTAGCTGCAGAGGAGAACCAGGACACATCTATTGCCAAACACACTCAGGGAGACAGCACGTGCAGAGTATCCAGAACGAACTGTATTATAAGAGTTATAATAAAATAGAGTTGTACCACATACAACTGTGTTGGCTCATCTGTGCACCAGAGCACCCAACACCACATGGTACAGGAGTGGATCGATACCTGCCGGCATACCTCAGTGTACACAGACAACCAGCAGTGCCCAGGCATGATGTACGAGCTCCCGGTTCCGCAGGCGCTCCAGTGCCACGGCGACCTCCACGAAAACTGGCGGCGATTCCGGCAAAATTTCGAATTGTTCCTGGTGGCAGCTGAACTCAAAGACCTGGATGATAGGGAAAAAATTGAATTTCTCCTCACCGTCGCCGGTGCAAGGGCAAGAGAAATATTCAGAAGGTTCAGGTTCTTCAGGAGGCAGCAAAGGTACGATTACCAGGCAGTCCTGGGCAAATTCTCCAAGTACTGTGAAGAATACGCAATCCAATGGGCACATAAAGGAAAGAAAAGCTGCAGTACTCACCTCGTGGCTGGGATCCCGGAGCCCGAAATCCCGGGCCTGAGAGAAGGCTGGGTCGAGGTCGGCGGCCATCTTGCTAAAGGTATAACGCTAGCACAGTTGCGCGAGAAGTGCGCAGAACCGGAAGTTTCGTTTGCGCATGCGCGAGATGCTGCGCATGCGCAGTCAAGAAAACGGCCATCGGTAAAGGAACAGCGATCTGAGCATGCGCAGTCGCTTCCTACGTGCTACATACCGAGCGTCAGGATGTCAGAGGCCCCAGACTGCACCAATTTAAAAGGGAAATGTCCCAAATCCAATTTAAAAGGGAAACGTCCCAAATCAAAAAAACAAAAATCTGTTAAAGCTGTAAAACAACCTTCCCTCACCTGGAATGACAGCACAGTGCCGCAAATTGACCCAGGAGATGAATTTGACCTCCGAAGAACCCTCCGACAAGCAGTTACCTACGCACAAGCCGATGATTCCGACCTTGAATACTTCGATGACGATTTTTACAGTGTTTCCGGACCTCGCGAGCCCAATGATAGCTCCGTGGTCCTATATAACTATGACTCGGACGAACCTTTCGTGTTGCACATTGGCGGCCCCCACATTGAATCCGACGCAGATGCGGATTCATTTTTCGGATTTGAGGATCTTCAATCCAGCAGATATGACGTTCCAACTTATCAGTACCGGATGATGCTGCAGCCTGACATTAACAGACAGGGAGCGGTGCAAGCACACGGAGAGTGCCCTGCTGCCACACAGAGCGTGGTCCACGTCCCGCTCAACGTTCCCGACTCTATGAAAGAAGACATGCAAGACTCCAGAGTGCAGTCCTCGCATGAACCAGAAGTGACTCCAGTGTCACAAGCTTCCACAGCAAGCTCGTGGACAGACTCCACAATTGCAGAAATGCAAGACTCCAGAGCGCAGTCCTTGCACGGACAAGAAGTGACTCCAGTGTCACAAGCCTCCACAGAGAGCTCGTGGACAGCCTCCACGATAGAAGCAACGCAAGACTCCAGAGCGCAGTCCTTGCACGAACAAGAAGTGACTCCAGTGTCACAAGCCTCCACAGAGAGCTCGTGGACGGACTCCACGATGGAAGGAACGCAAGACTCCAGAGCGCAGTCCTTGCAGGAACAAGACCATGAGGGTCTAGCAACCTCTCCTGACCAACCAGCGGCAGACGATGCAAGTCTGCCATGCTCACGTGAACAGCAAGAAGGCTATAACAGCCTACCATGCTCCACTACACAGCAGCATGACCATGACGGTCTCTCATGCTACAATGAAGGGCACAGCGCTGAAGACTGTTCAAGCCCAACTGAAGACAAGCCAAAGGAATCGCCTCGTCCAAGCCCGAAGAAAAAAGGTTTATGCGCTGACCTTCAGGATCATTGTAGCCGAACAGAGATTAATAATGCTGCACGGCCACAGAAGGATGCTGAGGATTTGCTAACGAAATTAATTGAATGTTTAACTTGCAAGGAGCAGACTGAGAATTGCCAGTGTTTTAGTACGGATCGAAAAAATGGACAAGACATTGATCCTCAGGTAATGGAAATAACACAACCTGAATCATATCTACAGCAGGGACAAATGTCTCCCTTCAACACAATGCCGCAAAATCCCAACTTCGGAGACCAGCAGTTAGTCAGTAATGACTCTTCAAACCTTGAGGGGAACATTAATTGCATTGAACCTATACACACTCCACTGATTATTGAGCAGAACATTGGAGCAAGAATCCTGAGGACACCGACATCGAGTAGCCAGATAACGAATTTAAAACCCACAGCAGTTTCAAGTGAACCAAGTGTGCTTTCCACTAATGGTGAAGATGCAGATAAGGTCGACCCGATTATCCATTGTACCACACTAACCCCAGTGATTAAGCAGTTATGTATGGGGAGTATAATGTGGGCAATTGAGAACAGTAAAAGAGAGACTGTGACCATGCCAGTCCCAGCAAAATCAGACCCAGAGACCATGAAGGCATGTACATTAAACAAAGTTACATATGAGGTACCTGAGAAGAAAAGTGAAACGGAATGTTCTTTGGAAAATGGTACAATGTCGATAGAAACAGTGGATCCTATATTCGAGACCATACATATGGGAGAATTTGGGGGTAATAAACAAGGTTCTGCAATGTCTGGGGGAAGATTCAAAGTTCCAAAGAAGAAAAGCCCAAATGAAGGACAATGGCAAGACAATGACAGTCCACCGACATGGTGTGCACCACCAGATGAAAACTCTGACAATTTACCCAACCCTAGTGAACAGCAAGCTGCTAATGACGATCTATCCACGGGATGTGAGACGAGTGATGACAGCATCCCACTTCCCATGCAAAAGGTGCAAGGTGACAGACCTCGCCTAGTGCGTACCGAGGCACTCGACGATCACGGTGGGACCACTGACGACTGCGGTGGCGGCGCACCGCTTCCACCCTCGATGGCTCGAGCCTCTCCACTGGTTGGTGCATTCCTGCATGTTCCGACTCCAGAAGTGCAGCTTCAGGGAATCTCGGCTGCCTCCAGTGAACCTGTTGGGACTCCGGACGGGGGGCATCGACGGAAGGCAGACCGGACTCCAGATGGGGAGCAGCCAAGCGCCGACTCTGATTTGCGCACGCCAGACCTTGCTCCGGACGGGCGGTGTCGCGGCCTCGGTGATGGCACGCTCAGGGTGACGGCAGATGCCACGGCGACAGGGAATGGATCGCGTGGCAGTCCCACTGGGTCGGCAGTGGCAACCAGCACCGGCGGTCCAAGATGGACACACCAATTCGCGCCATCGCCAGACGTTGATGCGAGCAACAATTCTCTCTCCAAGGCGACATGCTTCGACGTTTCTCTGCGGAGTCGCCCTTCCGGCACAGCAGGTGGCCGGAACCAGCGTACACGGTCTCGGCCAACTTCCACATCTGGCACAGTCATCGCCTTGCATGATATTAGTGATGGTGCTACTTCGATGGCAACGACCCATCGGCTACAAGATGCCGTCCACCACAAACATAAAAAGAAAACAGACTCCACCTTGTTCCTGGCATGCAGGGCGGATGGATTGGTGCGTAGGCGCAATCAGCGGGCTTTGTGCCGCCTTCCACGCTCGCAACTGCACCGTACGCACACGCCGGATCCTCCACTGGTTCCCAAGGATGACTTCGTGGAGATGCCACGGATCATGCCCCTTCCATCGCCACCAGAACCAAACCACAGCCAGGGCACCACTAACAAAGATGTTGAATGTTATATTTGCACGAATGAAAAAACCAAGCACTGCACGAAGTACAACAAATGGTAAAGTAGAGACTTCGGCAACAGCATCACCTCCAACAGTCCAAGGTGAACCAGTGTGACCCCAAATCTCCACAGCTGAACCGGCTTGAGGACCAGCCCATTCTTGAGGCGGTCACCCATTAGACTGGACTTATAACGCTGTTCATACGTTCAAAAAGTCAAACACTTCTGTATTATAACCTGTTGTTGTTTATTGTTCCAGATATCGTCTGACCGGACCAATGTTCAAGTTTTTTTTTTTCTCTCGCATCCAAGTTTTGTTATGGTACAACCTTGTTAGTGTGACGCACCCGACATCGCCCCATGTAAATAGTTACGTCATAAACACACGCTGTACACAACACACACACACACTCTTAGATGCACTCACGACACAATTATATTTATAACCACGTAGGCACTTATCTTTGTAAAAAGGGGGGATGTCATGATATTCAAACACACACATCATGATAGACACACCAACAGACAAATCAGAACACACAACACCACAACCAATGACAGAAAGATATAAAAGCACAGACACGACCCCCGGTGGTCAGTATTAGCTGCAGAGGAGAACCAGGACACATCTATTGCCAAACACACTCAGGGAGACAGCACGTGCAGAGTATCCAGAACGAACTGTATTATAAGAGTTATAATAAAATAGAGTTGTACCACATACAACTGTGTTGGCTCATCTGTGCACCAGAGCACCCAACACCACAGATCCTATTTGCTGGCTTATGATCCAGCTTGTTGAACTCCAAATCCACAAAGTCAGCCTCCTACGCATTTCCCCATACGGAGTCCTCCTCACTCCCTACTTTTCTGGCATTTATTTCCTCCCAGCTACTTCAGTGCGTTGAAGCGAAAATCTTGTCCTCATCTTCAAATCCCTCCATGGCCTTGCCTCATCCTATCCCTGCATTCAACTTTGTCCTTGTATGCCCCACCCCCCTCCCTATTTCCTTTGATTCCACTTTCCTTCGTCTCACCCTTGTTAACAGAGCTTTGTGGGCTCAGTCCTACTTTAGAACACTCCTTTCGAAACTCCTCTGGTTTTCTACCTTTTCCCAAGTCTCAGCCACATCATTCTATTCTCCTACCAAGTTGTAATTTAAAAAAAAACCTATTGCTTGCCTCCCCCCCTCTCCTGCCCCATGCCCAGATTATTGTGATATAAAATGCAAGTTATTGTTGGTTGATCTGTCAGAAGTACAGCATCTGTGATCAGAAAAGCACAGGCCCAGAAAATAGCAATCATATCTACTGATCTCATTGTTGAAAAGACAAAACCCATGATAGAAAAAATAGACTGTGTCTAATCTCACATAGAAAAGCTTAAATGTCTCTTTGATATGCAAAATGGTCTTAACAGTGACTGACAGTCTATTCAACCAGACTTTAACATGTCAATCATGCATTTCTGTTTTGATTGATCACCAGCCACTGTCAATCACAGGACACCCTGACAGCTCTCAATTAACCCAATCTGACCGAGGCAATGAGTTACATTTGGAACAAACCACATCCGATTGTATAGATACAAAACATTCCCCAAATATCTCTTTGATTTTAGCATCAAACTGGAAGCATAGACAATCGATCAGCAACAATTAGGTAACACCAAATAATAAATGACTAGCTTGTGCAAAAAATAAACAAGAGCCTTGGAAAGTTAAAGGCCGGGATTCTCCGGTATCCGGTGGGGCGGGTCATACTGGCGGCAAAGAGTGGCGTGAACCACTCCGGCGTCGGGCCGCCCGGAAGGTGCGGAATCCTCCGCACCTTCGGGGGCTAGGCCGGCGCTGGAATGATTGGTGCTGCGACGAAGGGCCTCCACTGGCCGGCACGAGTTGGCGCATGCGCATGAGCACCAGTGTGTTCCCAGAACCGCTGTCGTGATTCCTGCGCATGCGCAGGGGGTTTCTTCTCCGCGCCGGCCATGACGGAGCTTTACACAGGCCGGCGCGGAGGGAAAGAGTGCCCCCACAGGCCCGCCCACAGAGGGGTGGGCCCTGATCGCGGGCCAGGCCACCGGGGGGTGCCCCTCCCGGCGCAGGATCCCCCAGTGCCCCCCCCCCCACCCCCCCAAGGACTCCGCAGGCTGCCCTCAGAGCCAGGTCCCGCCGATGTAGACCTTGTGTAATTCACGGTGGCGGGACTGGCCGAAAACGGGCGGCTGCTCGGGCATCGGGGACCGGAGAATCGCCGGGGGGGTGGAGGGGGCGCCACTGTCAACAGCCCCCGACCGCGCAGCACGATCCCCGCCCCCGCCAAAAAAAACGGCGCCGGGGAATTCGGCAGCCGGCGTTGGAGCGGCGGGGCGGGATTCACGCCGCCCCCCGGCGATTCTCCGACCCGGCCCGGGGGTGGGGGGTCGGAGAATCCCGCCGAAAGTGTTACAGTTTAAAAAAAATAATTTTCTGTAACCAAATAATTTTTTTCCAATTAAGGGGCAATTTAGCGTGGCCAATCCACCTAGCCTGCACATCTTTGAGTTGTGGGGGCGAAACCCACGCAAACACAGGGAGAATGTGCAAACTCCACACGGACAGTGACCCAGAGCCGGGACCGAACCTTGGACCTCAGCGCAGTGAGGCTGTAGGGCTAACCCACTGCGCCACTGTGCTGCCCCGTGTTGCACAGTTTTGACATCTCGCAAAAAATGCATCAGAATAGGAAACTGTGTGATGAAAGTTGTTGAAAGTAAGGGTGAGTGCAGTTGCTGACCAAAAGCTTCATGAGCCCATGGTGCAACTATTTGCCAAATGATCTTTTTGGCTTATGGAGATCATGGAAGCCCTGTTTTAAACATTCAGATATGGTGAACAAACTAGTTATTCTTTCACAGTATTCATCTGCAACTGCAAAACTAACTGACCAGTCAATGGTCTATTTTGTCACCGGTCATAAATTGAAATAAAACAATTTTATTTGAAGAAAAGTGAAAGATTTTCTGTAAAATTAATGATCAATATCATTACCCTTCAATCAAAGTCAAAACATCATCTCATCCATGTGGTGGAAAGAGTTTCAGATAGTATCGCCTACCCAATAAAATGACATTGGTAGCTTTATCTCGTCAATTGTTAGTAAAATCTGGTACAGCAGTTTTTGCTTCTCTAATAGATTATGTTTAATAAATGGTTCCTGAACTAGATTACACTTTTCAATCTACACGATTAGCATTTAATCAACACCGCAGATTCTTTATTGCTTTCTACATGACAGACACCTGGAAGCTCTCATTTATTCAAACTTTGTAGTGTCTTGTGATAAATCTAATTTACAAAGTCATTTCAAATTTTAAAGGATTCCAAATCTGTTCATCTCCTGCAGATAGTAATGGAACATAACCATCCCTTCAGAATGATCAATGTTTAACATGGTGTGGTGCAACAGAGTCCAGGCTAAATCTGACCTATACCTAACTTACACATGATTATAAATGGAATACATCAAGACGACAGAGACAAACTATCTACTTACCGAACTGTTTTGGCACTGAACACTAGAACTGTTGAAGCGGAGAGCTGGTACTCGCTGGGTTACACCCTGTACATTAAGTATACACTCGTATCCTCGTTGCCCAGACTGTGGCTGGGGCAGGTTCCGTGCTTTAAGTGTGATTGGCTTCACCTCTCCAACTGGGATAAGGATCTCATCTGAGGGCACCAGCTGTGGACAATCCTAAATTGGAAAGGATTGAAACAGAAATCATAAAGTCAGCCTGATAAATAGTTTGGTGCTCTTGACAAGGTACAGATGGGAATCGTGGTGATTGGATCCTATGACAAAGTTATATGGACAAACGTCAGTCACTTAGCTCAGCTCAGCTCAGTTTGTAGCAGTTTTACATCTGGCTCCCAGAGATTGTAGTTCAAGCCCTTCATGGACATGACCACAGCATCTCGGTTAATAGTTAGGTACTTAAGATGTATTAGCAGATGTACCACCTTTCAGATGAGACAAAGCTTCACCTATCAGCTCAGATGGATATTAGAAGATTTAACATCACTACTTAAAAAAGGCAATGAGCATTCTCCATGTGTCACCCCCACAACCCAAAGATGTGCATGGTAGGTGGATTGGCCATGCTAAAATGCCCGTTAATTGGAAAAAAAATAATTGGGTACTCAAAATTTTAAAACAAAAGCAATGAGTTCTTCCAATGTCCTGATCACCCTTCCCACATCAAGGAAAAAGTAGATTACTTGGCCATTCATTCTTATTATTGTTTACACATTAGCTGCCATGATCGTCTCTGTCAATGACTTTAACACCATCCATCAATAAGTATTTTCCATGTCCTGCAAATACAATAATGTGCATTATATATGCAAGTCCTATCATAATGCACAGATTTGGATTATTGTAGACATATGGGGCGGGATTCTCCCCTACCTGGTGGGGCAGGGGGGTCCCGGCGTGATGGAGTGGTGGGAACCACTCCGGCGTCGTGCCGCCCCAAAGGTGCAGAAGTCGCCGCACCTTTAGGGGCCAAACCTTCACCTCGAGGGGCGAGGCCCGCACCGGAGCGGTTTCCGCTCCACCAGCTGGCGGGAAAGGCCTTTGGCGCCATGCCAGCCGGGGCCGAAAGGTCTTCGCCGGGCGCCGTGGGTCCGCACATGCGCGGGAGCATCAGCGGCTGCTGACGTCATCCCCGCTGACGTCATCCCCGTGCATGCGCAGGAAAGGGGGTCTCTTCCGCCTCCGCCATAGTGAAGACCATGGCGAAGACGGAAGAAAAAGAGTGCCCCCATGGCACAGGCCTGCCCATGGATCGGTGGGCCCCAATCGCGGGCAAGGCCATCGTGCCACCCCGCCCCCCCCCCCCCCTGCCCGCGCCGCCTTGTCCCACCGTTCAAAAGATGGTTTAATCCACGCTGGCGGGTCAGGCATTCCAGCAGTGAGACTTCAGCCCATCGCGGGCCGGAGAATCGGCGGGGGTGGGCCCGCCTACCGGCGCGATTCCCGCCCCTGTCGAATCTCTGGTGGCAGAGACTTTGGGACACGGCGGGGGCGGGATTCACGCCAGCCCCCGGCGATTCCCCGACCCGTCCGGGGGGGGGGTCGGAGAATCCCGCAAACCAAAGAAATTATTGAAAAACAACATGTCCATAAAGAGCTAACCGGTCAAGGTGTTGTTAAATAATGTGCTAGCACTTTGTGTAGTCCCTTTGCTAGCACTGATATTTTTCAGTTCCCAATTTCTATTAGAATGAAGAAAGCGTGCATCAATTTACATTCTAGCCAACCTTGGAACACTTTTGACCAGTCTCTCAAAAATAAAGAAAATACATCAATACATCTGCTTGTACAAAGAATTGATGCGACTAATAGGGCATTACAACTTTACAATCAAAACACATGAAGAAATTTGAATCTATTTTGGGTTTCAGATCACACACCAGAGTAGAAAAAATCTAAATGAATTACTACATTAAAAAAAAATCAAATGAATTACTACATCTCTAAATCCTCATAACTAAATAATCTTTTCCAAGTGTGAACATGAGGTTATCACAGGTAACAAAACTCCCCTGCAGTCTCTACCCCCCTTGGTGTTTAACATGCCCTATAATCTGTGATTGAAAAGTCCAACCCCCCACATCACTTCATCTGTCTGCATTTAAGATAAGTGAATGGTTGAACCACTCACTCCAATTCAACAACAGCGAAACGGAAATAAGAGATTTCATGCAAGAGTGAGGGCTGATAAATCTACAGATAGCAACACTCGTCAGTGTACATACAGGATAAACTGTTTAATTGCACAGGGGCTTGTTGTATAGCCTAGAAAAATTGTATTAAAGATGAGAGAAACAGTTCTGTACACATCTGTTAAATATTACATTTCCGCCAACAATGTGCTCTTCCATTTTGTTCTTGCTTGTTCATGTTGGGTAAACGTCAATACTTCTGGCAATTCTAATATTTCCTTTTTGTTATAAAAGGAAGAGGATAAAACTCCTGAATAAATTAGACATTTTAGAGACAGGAATCAGTTGTCCTTCCTTTTGTAGTTGCCCTTATTTTCAAGTGGTTATTGTATGTACAGTAAGTAAGCATTTTCCCTACAACTTATAGAGCCAGCTGAAATTATGAGCAGTACCTTATTATCGACCGCAACAAATGCTAAGAAACCTCCTTTCTACACACCAGCTTTCAGCTCAATCCACTTAACAGTTTTGCACGCTAATTTCTTGTTTCATTACAAACCATTCCTACATGGAGCAGAGTGCAACTTCAACAATGAACTGTCCTTCTCAATTCCATTTATCACAAGTACAACAGTCACAAGAGAAAAGAAAAGGAGGCAATGTGCTGACAGGTTGTGTTAATGTAGTGAAGCTTCTAAAGACAATTCTTCAAATAGATTGAGAGCGGCGGGGGGATGAGAACACCATCGGTCACGTTATATTCAGGAAATTGCCGTTTTCTGTTTGAGCAGTGAGTTTGCAGGAAGGCGGATTGTTAGTTGGCACTCGCAGACCAGCCCCAGCACTCTGTAGACTGGCAGGGAGGCAGAAAAGAATGAGGCGGCCATCTACCTTAACTCTCCAAAGCCAAAGTTCCTCAAGGAAGCAGGCTCACCATCAGAAGGGAAGGGAAAGCTGTTGACAGTAAAGCCCAGGGGGATAGGAGCTGCTGCAAGAACGAATGGCCTTCTTCCGTGTTTGCATACTCTTTCCTTGATTTGGAAGGCTGGGGTGGTCAGTGGGTGCAGATCAGCACAAGATGGGAATGGATTTTGTGAAGTAAGCACCTTCTGTCGTATGGGTGTTTTAAAAAAAAAAAATCCAGAATCCATTTCAGCCCTGGAAGCATTCCATCCTAGAATTAGAACAGTTTCGCTGTCAGTTTAGACGCTGGGTAAAGAGTTCTCCATTGCGGAAAATCTCATTGTTGCCTTGCACTGACTGGTGCACAATGACCTCATGAAAGTGATGGGCCCAAGAGAATTTAGCAGCAGGAAGGATGCAAACTGAAAGCCATCGATTCTGACTCCGTAAATATCCCAGACACAGCACATTTGCAACAGGCTGTGAACGGTGTGTAGTTCAGAATTTACGATTGTCCACGGTGTCCGAGTGCTTCTTGTATATTTTAACAAGTCAGTTGGTCCATAAATGTGTTTTTCTTTGGGGAGTGTCTGTTTAGACTAGAGTCAGTTTACACAGGTTTCACTGTGATTTTTAGAGCACAGTCAAGCTATCATCAGCTGGAGTTCAGGGAAGAGTGATTGGACAAGATGTGAGAAAATGTGGTCACTTTTTCCTTGCCCAATTGCAACGTTTATTTTCCAGTCTCCGCTCTCACAAACATCTTTGTTGGGTTCCATGAGAAACATGCTTTTGATGGAAATTACACCTAAAGGGCAGCACGGTAGCATTGTGGATAGCTACCAGTTAGCTACAGTTGCTTCACAGCTCCAGGGTCCCAGGTGCGATTCCGGCTTGGGTCACCGTCTGTGCGGAGTCTGCACATCCTCCCAGTGTATGCGTGGGTTTCCTCCGGGTGCTCCGGTTTCCTCCCACAGTCCAAAGATGTGCAGGTTGGGTGGATTGGCCATGTTAAATTGCCCTTAGTGTCCAAAATTGCCCTTAAGTGTTGGGTGGGGTTACTTGGTTATGGGGATAGGGTGGAGGTGTGGACCTTGGGTAGGGTGCTCTTCCCAAGAGCCGGTGCAGACTCGATGGGCCGAATGGCCTCCTGCACTGTAAATTCTATGATAAAAACTCCTACCGCTTGCTATTTCTGAGACGTGGCTGATACGTTCATTATATTTAAATTCGCAGCTGCATGTGATAATCTCCTCGCATGTCTTAATGGGCTCAAATTCACCTTTGAAATGGAGCAGTCAAACGCACTCCCTTTCCTTGATATACAAGTTGAGAAATCTGCCAGGGGGGTTTCTCTACCATAGTCCATCGCAAGCCTGACTTCACTGGTCAATATACACGTTGGGATTCTTACAATTCCACACAGTATTGGATTTATCCTCTTGGCAATCTCCGACATATTGCCTGAGCCATTTGCTCACCAAGTGTGGCACATTTTGTGCACTGGAAGCTACATATATTAGTACACAGGGCCCCTGTACTTTGTGTCATGATATGCAGACATGCAAATAATGATATACAGACAGGCAGCTAATGAACACAGAGAACACGACATGACCAATGAGCAGGCAGGACACTCAGGGGTGGTATCTCACTATAAAAGGCACGAGGCACTCACACTCCGCCTCTTTCCACTGATGAACATCTACAGAGTGAGTCAGGGTGTATGTACAGTATCACACCTCCAGCACATGGCTAAGAGCTAGTCTGGTTCAGTCAGACAGAGTAACCACACTTAGGTTAGCAGAGAGTCGAACTCAGAGAACTGTGCTAACTGTGCTACTGGTTCAATGAATCAGATTGAACTAACTTCAAGGTCTGGAGTGTCTTTTGGTTAAAGCTGCATACAGTTGCAGCCTGTGTTATCCCAGAGTACATAACACATCACTTTGCAGACAGAAAGAACATATATACATATGTTTCAGCTAAACAAGATGAGTGACAAATCATTAGTTAGTTCATAATTCAGGGCCATGCCTTGACCAATCAGAATCAAGCTGCCTAGGGCGGCATGTGGTGCAGTGGTTAGCACTGGGATTGCGGTGCTGAGGACCCAGGTTCGAATCCCGGCCCTAGTTCACTGTCCATGTGGAGTTTGCACATTCTCACCATGTCTGCGTGGGTTTCACCCACACAACCCAAAGATGTGCAGGTTAGGTGGATTGGCCATGCTAAATTGCCCCTTAATTGGAAAACAAGAATCAAGCAGCCTGCTTTGCATATGAAACAGGGTTTTGCAGTTAACGGTCAGTTGCCATCAACTGATGCATTCTCCATGGCAACACCTCTATCAATCGAAGTCCACTTGCCAACAAATCAGCACTCTCTCTCGTACACAATAATTTGTTGTTCCCCTCTCATTTAGCATTCTTGCAAAATGTGATGAGTACAAGATGAAAAGCTTCGACAAAAACGTTCCTTTATTCAGCAATACGAAGTTCTGTATTACCAAAAGAAAATGTATTTAAAAAGATGTAGCAATGCAAACGCATTCTGCAACTTTTATTCCCAGTTTGCTTCTGAAATGGCATCAGTGACTGTATTGGACTGAGGCCTCTGCACTCTCAACATTTGGTAAAATATCACACACTGCTGTACACAGAGCAAGGGTAATGATAATCTTCCCCCTGTGCTCCAGCTTTAACAGTGTGGGAATCCAGTTTATGGTGGGAGGACCAAGGTAAGCAATTAAAATATGCAGTTATGTTTGTGCATTATGTGGTGCACCCACAATAAAATCTAATCTCAAGTTTTTAATAAAACCAAGAGGAACATCTGTTTGTTGATGAGGTAACATTTGTCTTGTATGCCAAAGGTGCATTTCTGCATTCAGCAACTAATTACAGTGAGATTAATAGATTTCCAGTGAAATATGATTAATCCTCTGAATGGCAAAAAGACTTTCAGCACTTAAGTTACCAAATGTTGCAACTCATAAATTTAGCAGCTTCTGGTTCTGATAGATTTCTAAGCTTTGAGAGACGTCAGTGTTGCGAGATAGAACCTATCCTGAAATTGGAGTACTGGAATAGATAATATGGCAAATTAGCCTGAAGATTTTTGCCTTGATATTATGTCCTCGCCCTCAACCATATTCAGTGGGATAAGGTTTCAAAGAAGCCTTTGGCCAGCCTCTCAACAATCATAGCCCCCCCACTCTAGCCACTACCACAATTGGCAGCCTCTCTACCAACCCCTGATGGCCTCTCTCTCTAGTCGAATGCAGCTGACAACCAGCCCCCGTTACATTCAACAAGATGGCAGCGTCCTTGGCTTTGCAGGGTTCATTCACCACTTTTGGCTTTACCTGTTCCCTCTTTGTGTTGCCCTAAATATTGGGACGTATGTTCATAACCATCATCTAATTACACGTTTGAGAGGCCATTCATGAAAATTCCTTCCCGTCTATTCCTCCCATAGAGTCTTGGAGAAGTCTTGCCGTGAATGTAATACGTGTTGAGGTGGAGTCGAACGAGGTTCAGAGTAAGCTGGTACGTGGCCAGGATTCTCCGGCTCGACACCAGTAGACATCGTCGAAGGCAAGATGGGAATGCTTGCAGAGCAGTTGACATTTAACACCGGAGGGCTGAAAATTCCACCCTTTATGTCGGACAAAGTCCCCTAGCGAGCACATTTAGTTGTGCGCATCCCGGTGCTGAGAAATACAAGGCTATTCAACCCGACTTGCGTTGTATAGGGGGCCTGAATGAGGAACGCTTGGTCGAGGCCACACACAGCCCCGTTTTATACCATGGTGAGCTCCGTCCACCGAAGTGTCCCAGTGTAGTGAGAGATTGGGACCTCCGAGGCGATCCACGACCTCCCCCCGACCCTGAATGCACTACGGGAGGGTTCCCCCATGCCCCCGAAAAACCCCCAACACCCACACAGGGCACCCTCGGCCTGATCACGCGCATGCAAAAAGTGCCAGCTTGGCACGTTGGCAATGCCACGTTGGCATCGAGGTGGTATTGTCAGCGGGATTTACATTGCAACATCTCGCGAGGTCTCGTTGGCCTTGCCGGTGAGTTCCCCACTGCTATCTAACGACAGTTAGGGCATGATCTTCCCAAAATGGGAACAAGGTTCCCAAGCCAGCACGTTTAGCCGCGTGTCTCCCGGCACTCTCAGTGCCGAGAAACACATGACTATTCAATGCGACCCACTTTGAACAGGGCTTGAAAAGGGAACGTGTGGCCGAGGCCACACATAGCCCTGTTTTTTACAATGGGGAGCTCCGCTCACTGGATCTCCACATTGAACGGAGGGATCGGGATGCCATTTTTAAATGGCATCCTGATCTCAGAGGCCCCAAAAAGATTTCCGACCACCCCCCAGCCCGAAAGCAATATGGGAAGATCCCCGGCCCCCCCACCCCCCGCAACGCGGGCAACCCTGACCTGATCGCAAGCGCACAGAAAATGGCAGTGCCAACCTGTCACATTGGCAGCCTGCAAGCTGGCAATACCACCTGGGCACCTTGAATGTGCCATGCTGGCACCCATGTGACACTGCCAGAATGCCAGGCTGGTATCAGAAGTGCCAGGGCACCACCCTGCCCAAAGAGCATAGAGCTGGGCTTCCGAACCTCTTGGAGACCCCCACAAGTGCCGTTCTGCCTGGTCCCCATTTGTGGGGCCCAGTACCAAATGGCGCTCACCCAGGGTGAAGCGATTGATCCCAAAGCCTTAGGATCCTTGGGAATCTGCACACTGCAGTATGCCTCGCTCTAAAATGCAGATTTGCTGAAAAGTGATCCCGCTCATTGTGGGTGGGATTCCCCTTGCAACATCTCGCGAGATTGTGTTGAATCTTGAGGCATTGCAAGCCGGATGGATCCCGGGAGAGGGGTCGACTGGCTTTCAACGGCCACCTTGCGCCATGGTGAGCCGCCTTTCCAGCACAGCGTGGTCGGAAGATCGCGCCCGTAGTCACTTTTTTAGGCCCTGGGGAGTTTCTCACCGGTTTAGTCCACACAATTTTTCATCATCACTTGGGAGCTAAATGCAGAGATCGGGCCACCATTTTGAAAGGGTGCACCAATCTCGAAGTGAGCTTGTGGGCCCCCTGGCTCCCCGCCCCCCCCAATGGGCAATGGTACCTTTCACACACATGGGCTTTACCCCATATCACCAAGTGAGGACACCCTGCTATGAGGGCCCTGGGGGCCCCCCTTTTCACGCCCCTTACAGACCCCCCTCCAGGACACCCACCCTTTACCCCCTCCAACCTCCCAGAGGTACCTACTTGCCCTGCATATCTCCAACCTTCAAAACCCCCGTTCCATCCTCCTTTTTGAGCATGGCCCCCTTCGGGCCCTGATTCTTGGCAGTGCCACCTGGGCACCCTTGCACTGCTACCCT
Source organism: Scyliorhinus torazame (assembly GCF_047496885.1). Taxonomy (NCBI): domain Eukaryota; kingdom Metazoa; phylum Chordata; class Chondrichthyes; order Carcharhiniformes; family Scyliorhinidae; genus Scyliorhinus; species Scyliorhinus torazame. Next base: position 31,048,863 of record NC_092723.1, read on the forward strand.
ATCAGTCCTCCTGCCTGCTTGGCAGTACCGCATGGGCATCTCGGCAGTGCCAGGTTGGCAGTGTCAAGGTTCCCACATTCCAGGGGGAGGTCCAGGGGGCCACCCTGCACTATACCTGGCCTCACAGAGGCTTCCATGGACCAGGGGCCCCCCGGGTGCCATTCTTTTTGTAATAATAATCTTTTCGTGTCACAAGTAGGCTTACATTACCACTGCAATGAAGTTGCTGTGAAAATCCCCTAGTTGTCACACATACCGGCACCTGTTTGGGTACATAGAGGGAGAATTCAGAATGTCCAATTCACCAAAAAAGCACATCTTTCGGGATTTGTGGGAGGAAACCAGAGTACCCAGAAAAACCCACAAGGCACGGGCCTACTAGCATTTCCTTGCCTCGGTTTTGTGTAATTGGAGAAATGGAGTAGAAACAACGCATCATCTGTTCAGTTAACATCTGCAGCTGGGGAGGCTATGAAAGGAAGCCCAGAGGTCCAGCGAGCAAAGAATCTGCCAAGGGTCACAGGTGAAGGGGAGTTTGGCCACCAATGACCCCCTGGGGCCAAATTGCAAGTACTATGAGTCTACACAGTCCTTCCAAAAGCATCTCAATTCTTACATAATTCGCAAGTTGTTTTTTACATTGCAAGAATAGAAATAGTGATCGAATCTGCATTGATATCAAGATCTCTTTAAGGTTTGACAAACAAATATTTGTGTGCCGATTCAATATTCCATATGGAATTTTCTGAAAGAAAATTCATAAGGGGTGAAGAAAGGCTAGTGACAATCGCATTGTTTTTGACAAAGCAGAATCCAATTTTAGCACAAATCTCCATAAATTAACATATTTCAAATATTTCTGACAAAGCCAACTAAACCTGTAATGGTTAACATTGGTATACATGCCAGCACTCTTACTTTGCATTCAATACTTCTATGCCCATATTTACAACTCCCACATGCTCATTAATGCTTTTTCCACTTTCTAAACAGCCCGAGATGATCAAGGGCTTAACGAGCCAATCTGCAAACACAGAAGATTCTCCTGAACAGAACAATTCCCAAAGCCCTAGATTATCATGGAAACTATAGCACACAAGACGAGCAACAGAGGGAAAAAAGTACAGTGACTGAAGATACGACAAAGTGTTCCTGCTTTCACTGCATTGTTTTCTTCAATTGTTTTCAAAAGCCGCTCCTCCTCTTTCAAAGTTCCCACAGTATTTGCCTAGAGCCGATTGAAGAGGCAGACTGGTGACCTTCTGAGACCTTTATCATCCCTGTTGTGTATCATACTACAACCAAGTTCACGGCAGTTGACTCACAATCAGAATATTACTTTCTTCCTGCGGAGGCTTTATCTAACCACTGGTTTGATGCCTTGGCGAAAGCATTCTTTCTATTTGTAGAGGATCACTGGCTCAGATCAAAACATGCCAAGATGCAGCCTGACAAATCATCAACAGATCTGCTATCTTTAAAATTGGGAGTTTCTATCTGGCCCAGTATTAGTCCCAGAATCAGTCAGATTCACTGACGCACACCCACACACCGACCGACACCTTTAGTTTAATGTGCAGACTCAAGCTTCAGGGTTTCCAACATAAAATACTGAGAGAGAAGTTGCCCAACACTTAGCACAACCGTATGCATTCTTGAAAATATTTTTGAACGAGTAGCCATATTCAACCATCTTTTAAAAGTTTAATTAATCAGCAGACAGTAAAAGCGTTCCGAACAATATGGGGTGAGAGCTCATTACCTCGGAAGCGTTAACCCGTCCCTCCTGGAAAGAGCAAATACTTGGATCGTGAGTGCAAAGGTTTCGATATTTACACCAATAACAACGGAACGCACTTGTCACGCAGGACAGACATCTGAGACAAAAAGATAAAAATTAAATAAACCCCATGTGGAGCAGTAGGAGATACAGATTCAAATGAAGCAAAAATCATCACAGTCATATCAAATTCTCTGGAAAGATAAAACACAGCAGTAGCATTTATTATAACCCAAAGCTCGCAAAACAAATCAGGGTGAGATTTCCTCTTTGTGCTATTAACAAATTGTACATCCATTTATTAAGAACTGGTTTACAATTTCATTACATATTGATAACAGTATTACTCAGAAAGGCGCAGGTATGGGTTTTACCCCCACAACCCAAAGATGTGCAGGTGGATTGGCCATGCTAAACTGCCCCTCAATTGGGAAAAAAATAAATAATTGGGTACTCTAAATTTTAAAAAAAAGGTGCAGGAATTGTACATATGACTAATGTATACATCTCTCATTGTCTGGACACAGTGGGCACGATCAAACGGAAAGGTTTTTAAGTGTCATTTGTCACGGGCTTTGCTGGAAGTTTCCCTCTGGCTCTGCCGGTGAGTTCCCCATGTTATCTAATGGCACTTAGTCACTTTTTGGGGCCCTAGAGAGTTTCTCACTGGTTTAACCCATGCTTCAAATTTTTCTCATCACTGGAGAGCTGAACTCAGAGATCAGACTGCCATTTTGAAAGGGTGCCACAATCTCTAAGTGAGCTTGTGGGTCGCCCACACCACCACCACCCCCCCTCCTCCCCCCCACACATGGGCATTAGCTCACACCCCTCCAAGTGAGGATACCCCACTATGGGGACCCCCGAGGGCCCCCCTCTTCACAGCCCCCACACCCCCTCATAGGCCTCCCCTTCCAGGACCCCCACCCATCACAACCTCCCAAAGACCCCTACTTACCTGCCCTTTAACTCCCCATCCTTCACATTTCCCCTCCACCCGCCTTTCAAGGGCATGGTCCACTTGGGCCCTGACCCTAGGCAGTGCCGCCCTGGTACCTGGGCACCGCCACCCAGGGAGTGCTCCTGCTGGCTTTGATGCCACCTGGGCACCTTGACAGGGGCAGGATGGCAATGCCTAGGTGCCAGCCTGGCAGTGCAAAGGTGCTCATGTTGCAGGGGGAAGGCCAGGGGGTCACCGTGCATTATCCCTGGCCACCCAGGGCCACGTTTGTGTGGACCAGTACTGAACAGCGCCCAGCTGAGACCTTTCTGGAGAGGCTGGTAGATCCCAGGAGGCTGATAAATCACAGGTAAGTACATTTACGTTGGTGTTTAAAACCGACTTAAGCGCACCTGGCCTGGCCCTGCCCATTGTGGGCGGGATTCTGGTCGCACCGCCTCACGGGACTTGGGTAGATCCCATGAGGTTGTAGAGGCTGCTGGGAAGCCCGCAGATTGCTTCACCTGGCATCTACCGGTCAGGAGATTAAATTAAACGTGATCTTAGTTATAGCTAGAATTGTTTATAAACCTAATTTGGCACTGAGACTATTACAATGCCAGCATTACATTGCTGCACTGTTCAAATCTCAATGCAGATAAATGTCACCAGATCCTAGCAGAGCACACACCAGGGGCGAAATTCTCCCCCAACGGCGCGATGTCCGCCAACTGGCGCCAAAAATGGCACCAATCAGACGGGCATCGCGCCGGCCCAAAGGTGCGGAATGCTCCGCATCTTTGGGGGCCGAGCCCCAACATTGAGGGGCTAGGCCGACGCCGGAGGGATTTCCGCCCCGCCAGCTGGCGGAAATGGCGTTTGTTGCCCTGCCAGCTGGCGGAAATGGCGTTTGGTGCCACGCCAGCTGGCGCAGAAATGCGGCGCATGCGCGGGAGTGTCAGCGGCCGCCGACAGTTTCCCGCGCATGCGCAGTGGGGAGAGTCTCTTCCGCCTCCGCCATGGTGGAGACCGTGGCGGAGGCGGAAGGGAAAGAGTGCCCCCACGACACAGGCCCGCCCGCGGATCGGTGGGCCCTGATCGCGGGCCAGGCCACCGTGGGGGCACCCCCCGGGGTCAGATCGCCCCGCGCCCCCCCCCCCCCAGGACCCCGGAGCCCGCCCACGCCGCCTGGTCCCGCCGGTAAATACCAGCTTTGATTTACGCCGGCGGGACAGGCCATTTCTGGGTGGGACTTCGGCCCATCCGGGCCGGAGAATTGAGCGGGGGGTCCCGCCAACCGGCGCGGCCCGATTCCCGCCCCCGCCCAATCTCCGGTACCGGAGACTTCGGCGGGGGCGGGATTCACGGCAGCCACCGGCCATTCTCCGACCCGGCGGGGGGGTCGGAGAATAACGCCCCTGAACACTCATCTGATTTCTGGCAAGGTTGGAAAGAAGCAACTGCAGCACGCACTTACATAAAACATATACTCTGTAGAATATCTATCCTATGCACAGCACAATGCCTGCTTAAAAACTGCATTAAAAAGCAACTTCCAATGTTCCTTGCACCCACTTGGAAGCACACAGTCAGGGACAATGTAACAAGAAATCAAAAGTAAAACCGTTCCATGTGGGGGTGGAACACGCAATCGGGCTTTTTATAAACGTTGAATATATCAGTCACTCTAATCAAAATCATCAGCCACTTGGAAACAGGGATGCCTCCAAGAATGACTGGGAGATCAATGTAGTTCTTTACTGATGATAATCCTTGGAATAATTACACAAAACACTTCATCTGTGATATTTAGCCAAATTTGAACTCTGGAATGTGCTATTTTTGAAGTACCGTCTCTTAAAACTCCTAAATGCTGGCAGAATCTACACATGTGAGGGAAGCTGCAGATGACTGGACTATCACACAAAGTCAGGGGCTTCAGCTGGTGATTTAATTAAAAGTATTAAAGAAAGTAAGGAACATATATTATTAAATACAGAACTGTAAGTCTGAGGTACAACTCATGGACTGATAAGTGACCTGTCACACTGCCTATCCTTTTCCTATTGCACTGACATTTAAGAGGTAATTGGTTTCCGCGCAAAGAGATCTAAATAAACAGTGTAAAATTAAATATGATGTTCTGGGGTACACAAAAGGGCATTTTATATGATAAGCACAAAAGACCATATGGCCTTGTGTACATCTGCTGAACATTCTTGGTGGAAGTATCGGAGAATGGCACGAGTCATTTTTTTTTTTTTTTTAAGTTCGGCGACGCACAAGAGGTAATTCTCTAACTTCACAAAACATTGCATTAATATCAGCAAGTCAGCAAATACACTGACACGATCATCGGAATTTGACAATACATAACATTCGCGTCTAAAATCATCACCTGTAGAGGGAGCTGTTGTTAGTCTCCTCCGCCTGCCACTGTCAAAGTTATTTAAACAGCTGACTACAACAAACTGAATTTAGATGATGACCGATTAGTAAATCACCTTGCGGGTGTTGTCACTGAGAATTCGCTCACACGTATCCATACATTTTTGGAGAAAATAGTTGGAAATCATGTAGCTGCAAATGTTTGGAATACAACAGTGCAAACACCAGCATCTTGCTGCATCATACAGGTAGCCATCAGAATGAACAATGATAGAAGCTTTGCAGAAGGTGCAGAAATCTAATACAAGCCAGAGCGTCAATCTAATGGATAGAATGATGACCGAAGGGCAGTTTGCGATGCAGACAGACGCCAGTTTTCTTCAGCTCTGGGATTTGGATCCAAATCCAGGCTGGACCGACGAGATGCAGGTCTCCTGGGCTCGGCCGGCTGCACAGGCCCAATGAAAATAAATTTGGACAGTTTCAGCCCAGCTCCTTGGCAGGCATGGCTCCACATTACAAAACCCTACCTGACATCAAGTTCCATAGGAAACAGGGGCCACCCAAACCTTCGAGCTGGTTCCTCCAATATATATTGAATTGATTCAATAAAAACATGGATGATCATTTCCTTGACCGTCTCACACTGCCTCCATATTCCTTAATTCCCTTAGTGCTCAAAATTATATCGATCTTGATTTTGAATATATTCGACAGCTGGGCATTCACATTATTGGCAGTAACTGGACATTGTCACAGGCAAAGTCAGAACAGAGCTGTGCAAAGTCTGCTCTGACAGACATTGTCCAAATGTATTTTAGGCAATAAATCAGAGCTCCTGCTGCTAACATCTTATTCTTAATACTGCTTATAATAGTACTACTAATCTAGAGCTCAAAGTGGTGGTGGCGCTGGGGAGGGGGTGAAGGGATATTTAAATTTATTCTGGAATTTCCTGTTTCGCATTGGGACGGCACATCAGACGAGAACTGAGGTTTTTAAACACGGAGCGGTCAGCTGGATGCACGCCACCAAAATTGTGGTTCATTTGTGAAATTGTGTTTACGGAGAGATTTCCATGCATTCTTGCTTGTAAAGCTGGGAGTCAGTTTGCAATATATGCCACGGCAGAGATTCATTGACCAGGAACTACTATAAATGTGTAACAGGCTCATTCCTCGGCACTGGTTTGCAATCAATAAGTAACAGGTTTGGATGGTGCATTTCTGGCTCAAAAGATATTTGCAAATTGCTGTTTACAAATGGAATTAGTTTAGTTTATTGCCATTTTCCAATATCACAAACAACTAGAAACATGATGATAATGTCGAGAATAGAACTATTGATTTGAACACACGGTTTACAAATCACTGAAGATCATAACATTACCACCTTGTGCATCAGGCAGATAAATGAGACTTTTTTGAATAGTTACTTAAAGTGATTTGCAGAGACTGAGCTGACTTCAGCTGATAGTTTAAAATGACAAGAATTTAGACATTTATAAAGCATGTTTTAAACAGTGATGGAAATTGAACTTACAGCTGATGAACGCTGCAGTTGAAGAACTTAAATTCCGTGCTTGCAAACCTCTTTCCTGTCTCTTTGGATTTCAGTTGGAGGATCACCCCAATCCAATCTAAAGAGAAGGACATTTAGTCAACACTTGTTCAAGAAGACATTACAATTTGCCGATTTGTTTGGTCAGTTTATTTTTTATATTAAATGAACACATAGAAATGATAATAATAATAATAATCTTTATTGTCACAAGTAGGCTTACATTAACACTGCAATGAAGTTACTGTGAAAAGCCCCTAGTTGCCACATTCCAGCGCCTGTTTGGGTACACGGAGGGAGAATTCAGAATGTCCAATTCACCTAATGTCCTTCTCTTTCGGGACTTGTGGGAGGGAACCGGAGCACCCGGAACCACGCGGACACGGGGAGAACATGCAGACTCCACACAGACAGTGACCCAAGCCGGGAATCGAACCTGGGATGGTGGCGGCTGTGAAACAACAGTGCTAAACACGGTGTTGCCCGATAGAGCCTTCTAGAGGCACTGGAAAGTCCCCATTCGCTGAAATTACAAGAGCTTAAATCTCACTGGCCTGTTCTAGAAAACGCAGTTCAAACCTCCACTGGCTGGGGGTTGCTGGACACCAGCGGTCAGAGTGTCCCTGAAGGTCACAACAGTGAACCCAGCTACTGCACTAGTTGCTGGAAAGTAGGGCTCTGTGAAACCATCAGGCCAGGTAGAAGTTTCTAGGCAAGTGGAGAAATTGGTTGGGGATTCGCCGAGGTAATGTCAAAGGTCTTAGGGGTGAAGGTGGTCCCGAGCCCGGAAGCAGCGATCTTTGGAGTGCCAGAAGACTCGGGAGTCCAGGGGTTCAGAGAAGACAAGGTTTGGGCCTTTGCCCCCCTGGTAGCCCGGAGACTGATCTTATTGGAATGGTGGTGATGTAGATGGCAGGTGTTCGCCAGCAAACTTGCAAAGCGTTGGGACATTTAACCAGAGCGATGAGGTGAGTGAACAAGTGGGTGGGTGAGTGGCAGGATGAGGGAAGTGGGTTAATGTGGAGGTGAGAAAGGTGGGTAGGGTGGTAGCTGGGAGGTGCGGCAGCTAGATGAGTTTTTTGGGGTGACGGGTTGGGGGGAGGAGGGGGAGGCTTTGTCAGGTTGGGGGCTAGTAAAGAACAGAGGATGATGAAAAAGCACAGCTGTTCTGGTAGCATCTATTCGGAGAGAAACAGAGTTAACACTTTGATTCCTTTGACTCTAGGACTGTAAACGTTATCTATACTTTCTGCCCTAATGGATGCTGCCAGACCGACTTGAGGTTTTTTTCAGCATCTTGTGTTCTTGTTTCAGATTCCAGCATCCGCAGCATTTTATTTACCTTAGGGGCTAGTCATGTTGGGTTGGGGGCGTCGTGGTGGAGGCTAGTCAGATTATAGCAGGTGGTCATGGGGAGTGAAGTGGCCAGGGAGGGTTATTGGGGGTGTTCAAGGGGAGAGGGGGGGGGGGGGGGAGCAGAAGATCTGGGCCTTTCAATATAGTTTCTCTCCCCATGGATGCTGCCTAGCCTGAGTATTTCCACAGCTTTGTGTGTTCATTTCAGATTTCCAGCATCTGCTAGATTTTGCTTTTGTACGAATAAGCATATGCAGGTGGAGGGTGGAGGGGAGGAGGGGGGGGGGGGGCAGGGGAGGTGCTGGACTGTGACTGTGGATTGAATTACAACTTTTAGCAGACAGTTCAATAATTATGGTTTAAGTCATGACTGAAAGATTTTGCCACATTTCGCGCACACGTATCCACCTGGAAATGCTATACCAGTCATACACTATGTTTACACTATTCAAACATCTTTTTTTATTAAGTGTTCAAACAAATTTTTCTCGAAATAATGTCTCACTGTATCACTCTGCTTAGTTCACGTTATCACAAAATTTGATCCTCTAGCTTACTGAAACATAAACATTTACACCCATCATGAAAGGCAAGGCAGGTTGGGTACTTTCCTCTTGAAAAGAAAAGGGTGACCAAATAGAGGTCTTTATAATGTTATGAAAGCTTTTGATGGAGCAGACAGAATGAGTGCATTTCGTTGATAAGAGAAAAACTAGAGGTCATCAATGCAAGGTGATCATCAGAAAATCCAAATAGGACAGTCAGAAGTGACTTATTTATCCAGAGAGTGGTGAGAAAGTAGAATGCTGGAGGGAAATGCTGTAAATGCATTTAAGGGAGAGCTAGATAAGCAAACGAGTGAAGCCAGGAATAGAGGGTTATAGGGCGTGATCCTCCGGCCATGCTGCTGTTGAATGCTGGGAGACACAGCTCCCAGGATCTACCTGGCTCGCAACCCTCGGGACACGTTGCAAAGTGAATCCCGCCCACAATGGATGTGATCACTTTTAGGCAAATCTGCATATTAGAGCGAGGCAGTAAGCCTTATTCTAATGTGCAGATTCCCAAGGTACCTGAGGCTTTGGGGATTCAATCCCTTCACCTCGGGTACTCGGGCAAGTGCCATTTGGTACTGGCCCCCACAAACAGGGACCAGGCGGAACGGCACTTGTGGGGGTCTGCAAGGAGATCTGACGCCCTCAGCTGTATGCCCTTTGAGCAGTGTGATGCCCTGGCAGTGCTGGTGCCATGCAGTGCAGCCTTCCACCCCAGCAGTGCCACCTGGGTGCCAGTCTGGCACTGCCAAGGTGCTCAGGTAGCACCAGCAGGGGGACTGCTAAGGTGCTCGGCTGGTACTGCAAAGGTGCCAAGCTAGCATTTTTTGCACAGGCGTGACTGGGCCCAGGTTGCCCGCCGTGGGTGTTTGGGGGGGGGGGGGGGGGGGGGGATGTTGGGGACCCTCCCATGTTGTGTTCAGGCAATGGGAGAGGTCGGGGATAGTTTTTGGGGCCTCGGGGATTGGGACGCCATCGATCTCTCGCTACAACGGGGAGTTCCGATGAGTTGGAGCTCCCCATTGTAAAAAACAAGGTTATGTGCGGCCTCAGTCACGTGTTCCCCATTTAGGCCACTTATTCAAAGTGTGTCGCGTTGAATAGCCATGTGTTTCTTGACAAGCGCTTGCTTTGTTCTCTTTTGGGAAGATCGCAACCATAGTAACATGAGGAAGGACAGTAGGGGTTTTGAATGAAGAATATACATCTTATTGAACGCTTTGAGCAACGTGACCAGTTTGTGCTGCATAATCCTCGTAATTTGTTGGAAAGCTGTTTGAACACAGGCTTTCAAGAAAAAAAAAATCCAAAAAACCTGAAAGTCCCCTTTTGCTGTGCAAACGGATGTTTTACAAACTACACAATTCTCTGCCTTTTCTGTTACTTGATGCCCTCAAGAGTGAGTTTGTTGGAAGCCGATGATCGAAAACCCCAACTCCACAAAGTGTCAACCTTCCGCCCTCAGTACTCCCTCACCAAACACCCCCTCCATCCCTCTGGAGACGCTCCCAAAATACGCTCCCTGCCACTTAGCTAGGTACTGGTGAGCGGCCAATAGGACCTCCCACATGCTGTGTCTGCTGGAACTGGCTCTAGAGTGGGCTGATGGTGTTTAAATCAAGCCCAGGAGTTAGAATTACTACGGGCCTGAGGCCTTCGAATACTTTTCACATTTGTCCCACTGCCCTCCCTTCTTCAGACCCTAAAATTGGCTCAGATTTAAAATAAACCCGTTTGATTTACTTGAAATTAAAACTTTGCCCAATTTTCTTTTCAGGAAGTAAGCTGGGCTCTGAGCTTCTGACTTAACATTTGTTTTTGTCCAAAACCATTAATTGTTTTCAGCTGTTGAAGCTTCACTACTTCCAGATTGTTGGGGAAAAGAGAAATAGCGAGAGGGTGAAAGTATCACGTGACAAAACTTCATGGGAAGTATTAAGCTGTCTATATATTCAATGGTTGACCTAGGAAAAAACGTAATTCTTTTCGGAAAAAGAAATACACATTTATTTTAACATTTGATTATCCCTATGTGTACGATGTATAACTTACTCAAGGGAGAGCAATTAACTATCCAGTCCATTCTACTTGAGAGAATCCTTTATAATGATAACTCCTTGTAAATCATCAGATTGTCTTCACTTGCAGAACAAGCGTGGATTCCCCGGTATGTTTTGTGCATTTTCTAAGACTTAGGTTTTCAAAGGGTGAGAGGTTTAGCCACAACATGAAATACTGATTGTTAACCCATGGAAGACGACCAAGAGCGTGATTCTCTGGCTGCATTGCGCTCAAGCGAGAGTACAATGTGGACGGAGAATCTAGGGAGAGCCCTCTCACGGGCTTCCCAGCAGCCTCCATGCCTCGTGGGATTCACCCAACTCCCGCGAGGCGTCGGAGTCAGAGCTCCGTCAAAAAGGGACGTGACCAAATGGTACTCCTGAAGACCTACTCACCCAGGATACACCGGTCTCCGTCGATTCTCTAGCCTCCCAAGGGAGGCTGTGGCCAGGTGCTGATCAGTGCTGGTCCACACAAACGTGGACCAGGTAGAATGGCACCCGATGGGTTTCCCGGGCCATCGGAAACCCCCTGGGTGATCAGGGTAAGTGCAGGGTAGCCCCTTGGCCCTCCCCCCTGGAAAGTGGGCACCTTAGCAAAGGCACCCTGGGTGGCACTGTCAAGCAGGCTGGAGAATTGCCTGGGTGCCAGTGCAAGGGTGCGTAGGTGCCATGGTGGCACTGCCAAGGATCAGGGCCCAAGGGATCATGCCCATGAAAGGAGGGTGGGGGGGGGGGGGGGTGATGGGTGGAGTTCCTGGAAGGGAGGGGGTGCTGTAAAAAGGGGGCTCAACAACTGAGAAATTTTCACAGTAACTTCACAGCAGTGTCAGTGTAAGTCTTCGTGTGACATTAATAAAGATCATTATTATTATAAATCTTTTGGGAGAATCGTGCCCAGAGTTACAGCATGGCAGAAATCAATAAACGGGGATGTAATACCATGATGATCAAAAACTATCTAATTGGTTACAAATATTTTTAGACTTTCCCATGTAAGTTTGTTCCCTTTCTAATTATCCACCAGCGTGTTCCTGATCTTAACCACACTGCGTTGGGGATGCACCAAGTGTATAAGTGTACACTTTCAGCAGTTCTCAATAATACAACAGCATTGGGGTTGGTAAATCTGGAGCATGTCTGATTAATTAGAAGCTACAATAATTTGACTTGCATTTGTTTCAACGTGATTACATTAAACACTCCAATGCCTCTTTCCCTTTGGTAATAGTTTAGAAATGTTATTTTGTCAACTGAAAAAATAAATTGTTGTGCCAATTTCCCATTTGTGGCACTGATCATTTGGACTGCAACTGTTGATGCTAAAAGATTGTGCTCAAGAAGAGCGGGGTGATCGAGGGGGGAGAGATGGAGGGACTCAAGAAAAGGGAAGACTGAAAGATAGGAAAGTGAGAAGAAACAGAAAAGATTGCAAGTCTTACTGATTATTGTTTATTGTTGATGGGTGTAAATGCGGGAGGAAATGATGAAAAAGGAGAACAAAAATATTTTTTTAAAAATGAAGCGAGTGGGAGAGAATGGGAACGGAAGCGAGCTGAAGAAAAAAAAAGACACACTCTTGGAAAATGACATTGCAAAAAAGAAATGAAAACAAGCTTATGTGGAGAGATCACAAAAACAAAACTGCTGGGAACTGCTGTGATATTAACTGGTGGGAACATTGGTTATTTGTTTAGCAAGCACGCCCAATGCAGAGGTCAAGAATCGGTTTTCACAGTTTCGCAAACTACAGGGATTTCGATTCTTCAGATTTCAGTGTTATCTTGTTTGCTTTACAATTGAATACTTGCAGGGTTGTGTGGTTTTGGTATTTGTACAAAATACGAATGTTCATCACAATGACAACAGTAAATTTTGCTTTTGGCAATATTCAAATCCTCTTGTATGTCAGCTGATGTTTCTGATGGGGGCGGGAAAACATTTTCTGAAAATAAAATGCATTGTCTGCAATCGGTCTGGTCTCTGTAGCATTGTTTCACGAAACAACTGTGAGCCATTCAATTTTCAACTCTTTCAACGACACTTCTGGCTAAGTTGTTAACGCTCTCACCGGATTTTAAACATGCAATCTAGGGCTGGTACCTCAATGTAATACTCTGGAGTGCTGTATTATTCGAGGTGCTTTAATTCACATGTGATAAACGCAGATGCCTACTCTGTTGGACATCAAAGATCCCATGGTAATGTTCAAAAGCAGGGCGTTGTCCTTGGGCAGCTAAGCAATATGAACATACTATCAGGGGCTGGAGTCGGCCACTCGAGCCTGCTCCACCATTCAATAAGATCACGGCTGATCTGACTGCAACCTCAACCCCACATTCCTGCCTACCCCAGATAACCTTTCACCTCCTTGCTCATCAAACATCTATCCAGCTCGGCCTTAGAAATATTCAAAGAATCTTCTTCCAACGCCTTTTGAGGGAGAGAATGCCAAAGACTCACGACCCTCGGAGAAAAATATTTTCCTCACCTCGGTCTTAAAATGAGTGTCCGACCCCTAGTTCTGGATTCTCCCACAAGAGTAAACATCCTCTCCACATCCACCCTGTCAAGACCCCTCAGCACCTTAAAAAGTTTCAATCAATTCACCTCTTACTCTTCTAACCTCCAGTGCATAAAAGCCTAAAATGTCCACCCTTTCTTCATAAACCGCCCCCCCCCCCCCCAACCAATCCCCACCCCCCAATCAGCAATTCCCTTCTCTGAACTCATTCCAAAACATTTACATCCTATGTTAAATAAGGAGGCCAACACTGAACAGAGCACTTAAGGGCAACATCGTGGCTCCGTGATTAGTACTGCTAGGGGCCCAATTCGATTCTGACCTTGGGTGACTATGTGGAGTTTGCACGTTCTCCGTGTCTGCGTGGGTTTCCTTCGGGTGCTCCGGTTTCCTCCCACAGTCCAAAGATATGCAGGTTAGGTGGATTGGCCATGATCAATATGCAGGGTTATAGGGATAGGGCGGATTGATGCTGGCTTGATGGGCCGAAAGGCCTCCTTCTGTTGTCATGCGCGAGTGCCTTTAAGAACTGGATGTTTAAGTAATATACCTTTAAGAAAACAGTAATGTCATAGAGTGGATGGAGCTCAGCTCAGTTCAGCCATTTTGCAGTTTTGGTTTTGCAGTTTGAAAAGTGCCTGGCTGGTTTTGCTGAGAGCAGTTTAAAAGTAGAAAGCCAGTTCTGACAGCAGCTTGAGAAGTTCTGGTTTGCTGTGATCTACTTGAAGGGAGAAAGCCAGGTTTGAGAAAGCAGCGTGGGTATGTCTATGGGTTTCCAGAGAACTGCATGAAGAAAGCAAGGTGCTGGAGCTGAAGTCACCCAAGCTAATATACCTCTGCCATAAAACAGAAATTATATATATCCTTTAACCTGATGTGATACTGTTTAAAGGTGTTAAGTCTCTTGGAAGTTTGAAGGAACATTTTAAGGAGTTATTTACTGTTGTAATATTTTCCGAGTTATCTTTGAAGTAAGGGGTGTTAAGAGATCAAATGTTTATTTAAGATCTTAAGTTGAGTTCATGGAATAAACAGTGTTTTGTGTTTAAAAACCCACGTGTCCATAATTGTAATCCCACACCTAGGGATAACGCCGCGTGCTCGGAAAAGCAACAAATCCATTAAAGGGAGAGGTTGGTTGAACTCCATGATACATTTTGGGGTTCTGGAAACGTCTCACCCGTAACACTGTACTGGAGGCATTCTATGGGAGGCAGTGGTACTATCATTTGACTAGTAATCCAGAGACTCAGGGAACGATCTGGAGATCCGTGTTCAAATCCCACAACGGCAGACAGTGAAATTTGAATTCAATAAAAATCTGCAATTAAAAGTTTAGTGTTGACCAGAAAACCATATTTACTTCTCATGCACTTCCAAAATGTAAAGTAGATTTCTGTTCCATTTGGTCATTTTATCTTTCCCCAGTCTCCCTTTGTTCACATTTAAATATTAATTTACTTATTGTCAGATCTTCCACGGTGCCCCCTCCCAAACCCCCCCCCCCTCCGCTCAATTAAATTACCTGTTCAGAATTTGCCTCTGACTGGGTGAATACGGGTTCTAAATGTTCGCTGTCAGCTTGGATCTGTTGGCAAAGCTCCCATCTGAGCCCCAAAAGGTTGTGGATTGACCGCCCGATTACTGAGCCAGCAATGAAGCTGACACTTTAGTGTAATGCTGAGGCAGCACCACATTGCTGGAGGTGACATATTAATCAACAACCAAACAGGACCTGGTGAAAGGCAACAGAGAAAGAAAGTTTAAAGAGCCTGGGATTGTGTACTCTGGAGAAGGGTCGGGGAAGATTCTTAAGGGAATTGGCAAGTTCAACCCTGTTACACTCAAGATTGTTTTGAAGGATAGAATGATTGAGCACAGGTTCAAGCTCAGAAGAGGAAAGGTGCGAAGGTAGTTTAGCTTTAACTGCTTTATACACAGGATAATGATGTGAACAGACTTCTCAGGAAGACCAGGGAAAGGAATGATTTGAGCATAATTGTTGAGACAGCCAGAGGTTAACCGACAGACTTTTCCAGTCCTGTGTGTTCCTTCGTCTTACCAAGGCCCCAGTTACCTGGTGAACACAAAAGTTCTAATGAACGACTCAAAAGATCTCCTGGTGGCCTGGTCAACATGCCTTCCTACACTTACACCGACAAACTGCTCATTTATCACATTTCCTGTCTGTGAGGCTTTGCCACATACAACTTGGTTTCATAGAAACAGAAATCATTTTAAAAGTGATTTATTAGCCGCAAAGTGCATTGGGATGTCCCAGGGATGTGATCCAACATGAGAAATGCCAACAAGGTGAATGAATGCCATCTGAGGGACACCTGGTCCTAAGGCCACCACCTGCCCTGAGCTATGCAATCTGCTCCAGCACCACAAGCCCTCCCACAATATTTGTACTCCTCTAATTCTGACCTCTTGTGCATTTCCTATTATTATTGCTCCACCAATGGCAATGTGCTTTCGGTTGCCTAGTCCTCAAGCTCTGGAATACCCTCCCTACACCTCTCTGCCTCTTCACCTCTCCTTCCTCCAAGACACATTAAAACCTACATCTTTGACCAAACTTTCCGAATATCTTCTTCCTACTTTGTCTTGCGTGGAGCACCTTGCCACATTTCATTATGTTAAGGGCGCTGATATACACATACACATTGTCGCTGTTATGGCTCTCAATTATATACCTTACAAGAAATACACCTATGATGTTCGGGTTCATTATATTCACTAATTTGATTGAGAAAATTAAGTGTGGTCACACAAAGACAGAATTTTTAAATTTTTAAAAATAATAAATCAGGGGAAGCGGGCATCGTTGGCTGGGCAGGTATTTATTTCCCATCCCTAATTGCCCTTGAACTGGGTGGTTTGCTCGGCCATTTCAGAGGGCATTTAAGAGTCAACCACATTGCTGTGGGTTTGGAGTCCCATGTTGGCCAGAAAAGGATGGCAGATTTCCTTCCTTAAAGGACATTAGTGAACCAGATGAGATTTCATGACAATCAACAATGGTTTCATTGTCATCATCAGACTTTTAATTCTAAGGTTTTATTGAATTCAAATTTTACCATCTGCCATGGTGGGAATCGAACCTGGGTCCCCTCGGGCATCATGCAAGGTTTCTGGATTACTAGTCCAGTGATAATACCACTACCTGCACTGCCTCCTCATTTGATTGAAAGTAACCTGCAAATTATTTTTGTTACTCAAGAGCAATAAATTAAAACTAGAAAATATGGAAAACTACATCCTCAGTTTCAAAAAGACTGGACTTGATCTAATGATGAAAAATTCTGCTCGGATTGAGTTTTGTTACCTTGATCTGCAAGAATAGGAGGCACATCTTTAGCAGCTGGTGAAATGCACATAATCTTGTCACCAATCGCCTGGCCATTCACCTCTGTCAATTCTCCAAAAGCACAGACGACACCAGCAGAAAGGTCTGGAACATCGCTAACTTTCAGAATAAGCTGCAGAAAATGAGCAGAATTCAGCAACCTCAAAATGAGAGATGACAGGATTGGAGGGAGGAAAACTTATTTCTGATGGTATTTCCAGTGCCAGGAAACTAAAGCACTCACATGTTTAATATTAAATAGGCTTAAATGCAGACTTCTGTTGCCCCAAACACTGTGCAGATCCTGCGACACGACAAAGAAGAATGATTTTACTGCCAATGTTCACTTTTGGGTTTCAAACAAAATTGTAATAGCAGCAAGGACATGATGGGCTGAATGGTTGTCTCCTGTGTTGTAACTGTTGTACGATTCTCCTGCCTACACTGTCCCATTGTTCAGTGTTGCTCAAGTGGGCACCAGAGGTGGGATTCTGTGATCCTGAGGCTAAGTGTTGACGCCGTTGGAAACGTCGCCACGTTTCTCGACGGCGTCAACTCGGCCTCAGGATCAGCAATTTTGGCTCCTACAGGGGGCCAGCACGCCACTGGAGCGATCCACGCCGCCCCAGCTGCTGATCCTGGCGTTAACTGGGCGCCGCGGTACGCGCATGCGCAGTGGCACTGGCGCCAACGCACACATGCGCAGTGGCTCCCTTTTCCGCTCCGGCCCCGACGCAACATGGCACAGGGCTACAGGGGTTGGCGCGGAAGAAAGGGGATCCCCAGCAGAGAGGCCGGCCTGCCGATCGGTGGGCCCCGATCGCGGGCCAGGCCACATCGGAGGACCCCCCTCCCTCTCTCTCTCCCTCCCACAGGCCGCCCCCGGATCCTTACATGTAATCTTTGAAAGAACCAATGTCAACATTAATGGCCATATTGCCTCTTTCTGCACTCTATGATATAGTGTTCTGAACGTTTACACACACTGAACTACTAACTATAGGAATAAAGAAGTCCCAAAATCAATTTTTCAACTGTTCTGGAGAGATTTATCCCTATGATTAACAGGCCAAAACTCGGTAGTCCAATACAAGCAACAAACCTGTTGACACATTTGCAAGAAATTTCACTGCACATTATTTTACTGAACCTACTTAACATAATCCTTCATTAAAATCACAACACAATCTCACATCAATGCTTTAATCCATTCTTTACTAAAATTGCACAACACAATTTCGCTCCATTAATGGCTTGCAAGGAGATTAAAAGTAGGAATTTGATCCATCCCGTCTTGGAAGCCAGCATGCGAGCTACCAATCTTTGAACTCTCAAATTAATTTATATATTACTTTCCATTAGTAACCAATTTAGTAAAGGAATCTCACGATCAGTGTCTTTGAAAAAACAATCAGCTAAAAGGAATTGTGATTAGTTTCTTCCTTCTAATGGTTTTTTGAATGCATAAATTGGGTACAAGTTGAGAGGGATTACAACAAAATTAAAAGATAAAATGGAATTAGAGTGAAACAATAGCAGGGTTTAAGGTAATTAAGATTCTTTGTAATCATTTAATTTCTGGAAGGTGATGGGAAGATTCCCTCATCACCATTAGCAAAAATGTTTCAAATTGCACTGGAACAACATTCTTTTCCTGCCTGCTACTAAATCAGAAATCAGAACAGCACTGGATTAGTGGTAAATACTGACCGGTACACTGTGTTCGGACACAGAGATACTGTTTGGCTGGATATTGAGTTTTACACACTGTTCAATATTAGCAGCAAATCGATACGGTTCTGTAGCTCGTTCACACTTGTCTTTTCTTGAGCACCTAACGAACAGAAAAGATCCAGGTTAATCTGGAGATATGGAACGGTAAAAAAAACCCTCAACATCCCTTGCCTGATCAAAGGATGTTGGTAGAAAGAATCCTCCCAGGTAATGATGCTGCATTACAAACCATATTAGTCAACCAATTCATTTCCGATCTGACCAACCCCAGAATCAAACTGTTTCCCACTTTCAGAGGGATGTCAGTACTCCCACAGCTCTGGGGTCTCATTTATTCTTCATCAAACTTGAGGCCACCTTCAGCCTGGGCCATCATGGCCCACAGTGCTTGCAGTCCCCCTCGGTTTGCAGCATGCCAGTGCACGAGCCAGGAGGTATTCATTTAAATTAAATTACCTGGCTGACACAAGTGCTGACTTGGAATTAATTGCTGAAATATGTAGATTGTTGAGAGATATTTTCAGTTGTCTGTGTTATATTCCTTGCCTTTTCCTCCAAGATAGCCAGATATGTAGCATTGATAAAGAATATGAAAATACAAAGTTTGAATCAAAACAAATGTATTTTACACGACTAACTTTGATTAGGTTCACACACTGTACTGAGTAACAGATACTAAACTAATAATACTGAATCTGTCGTACAGTGATCAATATTCTATCCAACTAATAAACTACTGGGGGCAGCATGGTGATGCAGTGGTTAGCATTGCTGCCTCACAGCACCGAGGTCCCAGGTTCGATCCTGGCCCTGGGTCACTGTCCATGTGGAGTTTGCACATTCTCCCCATGTTTGCGTGGGTTTCACCACCACAACCTAAAGATGTGCAGGGTAGGTGGATTGACCACGCTAAATTGCCCCTTCATTGGAAAAAATTAATTGGGTTCTCTAAATTATTAAAGAATAACTAATAAACTACACTATGACTTGACCTCGTGCTATATCTCTACAATCAATTCTCATTCTGTTCTCCTACGTTTCTCATCATGTTCTCTTCAGCTTCTCCCAGAATTCCTAGAGATGCTGTCTTATATACAATGAATTAGCAATGACATTTAGTGTTTGATTTACACAGTTTCAGATGTTAACCCTTTACTACACTGGCACTATGGGGGCGATTCTCCAAAATAGAGACGAAGTGTTCGTGTCGTCGCGAACTGCGTCGCGTTTCACGACGGCGCGAATTGGGCACGGGGATGACCAATTCTGTCCCCCACAGGGGGCCAGCACAGCGCTGGAGTGGTTGACGCTGCACCAGCCTCCCTTCCCGGCACCAAATGGGCACTGTCAACACGCGCATGCGGAGTTGGGCCGCGCCAACCTGCGCATCCACAGGGGACTTCTTCAGCGCGCCGGCCCCGACGCAACATGGCGTGGGGATTCAGGGGCTGGCCACGCAACAAAGTAGCCCGGGGGGGGGGGGGGGGGGGGGGGAGAGGAAGCCCGCCGATCGGTGAGCCCCGATCGCGGACCAGACCCCATCGGAGCCCCCCCCCCCCCCCGGTGAAGGAGCGCTTTTCCCCACCCCACAGGCCGCCCCCCGACCTTTCGCGCAGAGTTCCCGCCGGCAGATGAACGGCGGCGGCGGGACTCTGTCGTATCCGCGCGGCCACTTGGCCCATCCAGGCCGGAGAATCGGCGGCCCCGCCGATTACAGCAGCCGGCAGCGCGTCAAACGCGCCGGCGCAAATGGCGCCGATTCTCCACACCTCGGAGAATCGCGCGCCGGCGTCGGGGCGCGGTTGCGGCGATTCTCTGGCCCGGCGCGGGGCTCGGAGAATCGCCCCCACATACATATCATTACAGTCTGGTGAGAACTGCTTTGTTTGAGATACTGTACAAGGCAAAAGTGAACTTTTAAAAATAATTCTGCGGCTTTACTCAGCTTCCCTGTAATCACATGCGTCTCCTCGCAATGTTTCTGTATTTAAATTCACCACAATTCTAACTTCACCAGAATAAACAGAATATCAATAAATTTGATGCTGTAACTCCATTACCATGTGATACCTGGCGGTTTACATCTTGCATATAAATGGGGAAACTGGCAAATTTTTCCTCCACATTATTTATACAATGTCTTCTGATTAGAATACGCGGTAACAAATCAAGGTGTTGAATTTATAATTCTCATACTACCCAAGTTTTATTGCGCATTCACTTAACCTGACTGGGAGTGCTGGAAATTTCTGCATTATTTAATATTTTCTAAGCTCCAGATTCTTGACCCAGCTCGGATTTACACAGACAGGAGTTCTCTTGAATAGTGATGAATTGATTTTTAATTCTGAAAGCTGATTTGGTATTCCCACAGTACGCATTTAGTCAGTTCCAGAGTGTGTGCGTTACCTGTTCAACCCTCATGAATATTTATGTGACCTCCAACCCCAACCAAGGGAATAGGGAAGTGCAGCGTGCAATATTTAGTTGATCTTTAACCCGAGTCGACAACAGAGTGAGAAGAGAAACATGGTGAGAAAATAGCAATAGCGCTATAATGAACAAATTAGCCCAAGGTTGGCACACACTTTAGTTGCTCATTCTGCGCAGGCCTCACTTGAAATTAATTCAAGACTCAATCAGCAGAGCATCACATCCACATTTGAGAGTATTTTGTGAATAAATCGCACAGGGAACAAATGCAACTCAAGAGACAAAACTATAATCATTAAAATGACACTGTTTGCTTTCGGAATTCTTGTAACTATAACCATCTGTTCAAACATGATTTTGTCATACCATGATCTATTTACAAGATGAATCTGCCAACAGATACCCACACATAAAATGAGACCAGTGCCATCAGTGGCGGAGTCCATCATACTGACTGAAAAATGCACATCTTTTATAATCTCAGTCTCTACAGCATCTGCTAAAAGTAATTCACTAATGGGAAAGAAATGGTGCCATGCAATTATGGCATACAAATCTGCTTACGTGCCCAAATGCGACTGTCATACAACTTTACCCTTACGTTTCTATGGTAATTATAAAGCACTGGATAGACAGCAGTACTCCTTTGCAAATATTTTCCTGATGCACACCACTAAGTGACTTTTCACCCTATGACACTGCAGCAATGATCAAAGTAGCTTCAGCACTTCCATGAATACCACACTAAGCTCCAACCCGACTTCTGTTTCCCTAATAAACCGGGAAGGGAAAAAGAGAAAGAAAAATATACGGTGGATTTCTGGGATAATTCAGCTCAGCCATGGTCCAGTGCTAGGGTAGGGCATGGAAGGAAATGGAATGGAACAATTTCAAAGCATAACCAGGTGTCACTTCTGAATAGAATTGTGGCAAGAAGGAAGTAGTCAACTTCCAATTCTTAAAACGTATGATCTTTTACATTAAAGATGGAGAAACATACAGACATTCTAAGCTTACAGAGGCAATTAGCTTCAAAAATTCAATTTATGGATATTATCTTGACATTTAATGATCAACGCTAATGAACAAATACCTTAACAATAGTCGTTTGGTGGGACACAATTTGGGTATATTGCTGAGAAAATCAAACGTGCTCTCCAAGATTTGTGACTTGCACTCATCACGATAGCTTGCAAGAAATGTTCTCGGGGGTGTGTTTGCTAGTGCAGCTGGGGAGGGTTTAAACCAATGTGGCAGGGGGATGGGAACCGATGTAGGAAGTCAGTGGGGACGGAAACAAAAGGCAGGAAGGGAGAGTGTGTAAAGCATGACCAGAGAAAGCAGGGCAGAGAGCAAGGAAAGTCTACATTAAACTGCATTTATTTCAATGCAAGGGGCCTGACGGGCAAAGCGGATGAACTCAGGGCATGGATGGGCACATGGGACTGGGATATTATAGCTATGACTGAAACATGGCTAAGGGAGGGGCAGGACTGGCAGCTCAATGTTCCGGGGTACAGATGCTATAGAAAGGATAGAACAGGAGGTAAGAGAGGAGGGGGAGTGGTGTTTTTGATTAGGGAGAACATCACGGCAGTACTTAGAGGGGATATATCCGAGGGTTCGCCCACTGAGTCTATATGCGTGGAACTGAAAAATAAGAAGGGAGAGAACACCTTGATAGGACTGTACTACAGGCCCCCAAATAGTCAGCGGGAAATTGAGGAGCAAATATGTAAGGAGATTACAGATAGCTGCAAGAAAAATAGGGTGGTAATAGTAGGGGACTTTAACTTTCCCAACATTGACTGGGACAGCCATAGCATTAGGGGCTTGGATGGAGGGAAATTTGTTGAGTGTATTCAGGAGGAATTTCTCATTCAGTATGTGGATGGACTGACTAGAGAGGGGGCAAAACTTGACCTCGTCTTGGGAAATAAGGAAAGACAAGTGACAGAAGTGTTAGTGAGGGATCACTTTGGGACAAGTGACCATAACTCCATTAGTTTTAAGATAGCTATGGAGAATGATAGGTCTGGCCCAAGAGTTAAAATTCTTAATTGGGGCAAGGCCAATTTTGATGGTATCAGACAGGAACTTGCAGAGGTAGATTGGGGGAGACTGTTGGCAGGCAAAGGGACGGCTGGTAAATGGGAGGCTTTTAAAAATGTGTTAACTAGAGTTCAGGGTAAGCACATTCCCTTTAGAGTGAAGGGCAAGGCTGGTAGAAGTAGTGAACATTGGATGACTCGAGATATTGAGACTCTGGTCAAAAAGAAGGAGGTATATGACGTACATAAACAACTGGGATCAAGTGGATCCCTTGAAGAGTATAGAGATTGTCGAAATAGAGTTAAGAGGGAAATCAGGAGGGCAAAAAGGGGACATGAAATTGCTTTGGCAAATAATGCAAAGGAGAATCCAAAGAGCTTCTACAGATACATAAAGGGAAAAAGAGTAACTAGGGACAGAGTAGGGCCTCTTAAGGATCAACAAGGACATCTGTGTGCAGAGCCACAAGAGTTGGGTGAGATCCTGAATGAATATTTCTCATCGGTATTCACAGTGGAGAAAGGCATGGATGTTAGGAAACTAAGGGAAATAAATAGTGATGTCTTGAGAAGTGTGCATATTACAGAGGAGGAGGTGCTGCAAGTCTTAAAGCGCATCAAGGTAGATAAATCCCCGGGACCTGACAGGATCTACAAGCATTTAGAGAGGCAAGGACTGATTCGGGGCAGTCAGCATGGCTTTGTGCGTGGAAAATCATGTCTCACAAATTTGATTGAGTTTTTTGAGGGGGTGACCAAGAAGGTAGATTAGGGCAGTGCAGTAGACGTTGTCTACATGGACTTGAGCAAAGCCTTTGACAAGGTACCGCATGGTAGGTTGTTGCAGAAGGTTAAAGCTCACGGGATCCAGGGTGAGGTTGCCAATTGGATTCAAAATTGGCTGGACGACAGAAGACAGAGGGTGGTTGTAGAGGGTTGTTTTTCAAACTGGAGACCTGTGACCAGTGGTGTGCCTCAGGGATCGGTGCTGGGTCCACTGTTATTTGTGATTTATATTAATGATTTGGATGAGAATTTAGGAGGCATGGTTAGTAAGTTTGCAGATGACACCAAGATTGGTGGCACAGTGGATAGTGAAGAAGGTTATCTAGGATTGCAACGGGATCTTGATCAATTAGGCCAGTGGGCCGACGAATGGCAGATGGAGTTTAATTTAGATAAATGTGAGGTGATGCATTTTGGCAGATCGAATCAGGCCAGGACCTACTCAGTTAATGGTATGGCGTTGGGGAGAGTTATAGAACAAAGAGATCTAGGAGTGCAGGTTCATAGCTCCTTGAAGGTGGACAGGGTGGTGAAGAAGGCATTCGGCATGCTTGGTTTCATTGGTCAGAACATTGAATACAGGAGCTGGGACGTTTTGTTGAAGTTGTACAAGACATTGGTACGGCCACACTTGGAATACTGTGTGCAGTTCTGGTCACCCTATTATAGAAAGGATATTATTAAACTAGAAAGAGTGCAGAAAAGATTTACTAGGATGTTACCGGGACTTGATGGTTTGAGTTATAAGGAGAGGCTGGATAGACTGGGACTTTTTTCCCTGGAGCGTAGGAGGCTTAGGGGTGATCTTATAGAGGTCTATAAAATAATGAGGGGCATAGATAAGGTAGATAGTCAACATCTTTTCCCAAAGGTAGGGGAGTCTAAAACTAGAGGGCATAGGTTTAAGGTGAGAGGGGAGAGATTCAGAAGGGCCCAGAGGGGCAATTTCTTCACTCAGAGGGTAGTGAGTGTCTGGAATGGGCTGCCAGAGGTAGTAGTAGAGGCGGGTACAATTGTGTCTTTTAAAAAGCATTTAGATAGTTACATGGGTAAGATAGGTATAGAGGGTTATGGGCCAAGTGCGGGCAACTGGGACTAGCTTAATGGTAAAAACTGGGTGGCATGGACTGGTTGGGCCGAAGGGCCTGTTTCCATGCTGTAAACTTCTATGATTCTAAGGGGGGTTGTGATTCTGTTCAGTAAAAAGGTGGAATTTGGGGTAGCCAGGGAGGTGTGTCTGTGTGTGTGGGTGGAGGGGGCAGGTTGGTGATGGTGAGTGGGGTGTCAGAGGAGCACAGGTGAATGTATATGCACCCAATTGGGACATCACGGACTTGTGGACATGGCAGCTTTCAAGTGTCTGAAATGCCACTGCACACATCAGTATGACAACAGCTTAGCAAGCTGGTGCTAACAGATAAAATATTAGTCAATGGTTAGCTCTCGACTGTCTCAAGAGGGAGCAGCATCTGAAAATCACCATCTCGCCTGCTCTCATTGATGAATATTGCAGAGACATCATCTCCTACTGAGCTCCAATAGGCCTTCACACATCAGAACAGAGTGACCCATTAGTCTACATCGTACACTCAAAGCTCCATGTTCGTAATGTCCTCACAGAGAGTGGCTCAGTAGGATCAGCATTTGGTTATTTACAGGCACTCAAGATCCTGTATTCGCTGACAGATTGCCAAGTTTATGTCCTGCGTTACTATGGCGTTTGGGAGAAACGTGGCCCAGTCAGTATTGATACAGCAATGAATGACAACTTCTTCCCTTCATAGATCCTACTGAGGACTTGGAGATATACCAAATCATCACATTCGTAGCATCACAATCCTCAATGTTATCCAGCTCACAAAAGGCCAATCCTGTCTATATATCTGATGCATCTGCAGCAGACAGGGTTGGTGAAGATGAAAGCAAGTATGTTTTTCATTCTTGTATGTTCCCTCACCACCTTCTGCAACCCCAGTCCAGCAGCTATGTCCTTTAGAACTCAGCCAGCTCTGTATGTGGTGGTACTACTGAGCTACCCTTGGTGATGGACGTTGAAGGCCCCCACCCAGAGTATATTCTGTGCCCTTGCCACCTTCAGTGCTTCCTGCAAGTGGTGTTCAACATGGAGGAATACTGATTTATCAGCTGATGATGGACAGTACATGGAATTCAGCAGGGGGTTTCCATGCCAATGTTTAACCTGAAGCCATGAGGCTTGATGGGATCCAGAGTCAATGTTGAGGGCTCGCAGAGCAACTCCCAACTGTATAACACTGTGCTGCCACCTCTGCTGGGTCTGCCCTGTCTAAGAGAAAGGACATAGCCAGGAATGGTGATAGTGGAGTCTGGGACATTGTCTGTAAGGCATGATGCTGTAAGTCATGATGCTGTATGACTATATCAGGCTATTGCTTGACTAGCCTGTGAGACAGCTCTGCCAAATTTGGCACAAGCCTCCAGATGTTAGTAAGGAGGACTTTGCAGAGTCTTCAGGCCTGGGTTTGCCATTGTTGTTTCCAGGATCCAGATCAATGCTGGATGGCCCATCCGTTTTCATTCCTTTTAAAAAATAAAAAATGTTGATGCAGAAAGGGCGACACAAACGAATAATGCAATGGCAGAAAGTCTCCTTTCTGAGACACACTGGCCTCATACACACATTATCTGCTCTCATATCAGTGTAAAATAGGTCTTGCAATTTTTCAAAAGTTGAACTGTACCACAAACGCATTTTGAATTCCTTTGATGGTTTTCACTTGATAATATTCTGATTTATATAAACCCTATCACTCAGAAATAATCCAGACTATGACAGTCCCCATTACATATTTGCCTTCGAGGAGCAGAGAGAGGCTAGTGGTTGGTTTATATGGAGTTTATAAGAGAGAGCGAGACATAAATTTGACACGCTGAACACTGGGAAGGAGAAGCTGTGCCTCTAATTTATGAAATAGATCCAGTAACAAGCAGAACTGCTGAATAGGCAAAATTGATTCTTCCATAACAGAATTCGGAAAAAAAAGGTTTCATCAAATCGACTTCTGTCCCTTGTGTACTGACAACATTCCAGCGCACAGAGGCAGCCTCATAATGCCAGCAGTACCAATTTCATACCAGGAAATCAATGGTGAACTTTCCACAGCATTACGACAATGATGCACTCAGAAGGGATTCTGTAATTAAGCAGTATTGATTGAGATGATATGCATAGCCTGATGTCCAATCTAATAACACGGTGCATTATTCACCATTATTTCACCCTCATAGTTCAGAAGCGGTGTGCTGAGTGCAGGAACAGAAAACTGCCGCTGAGCATTGCATGTCATTGCGCGTGCCTGCTTCACAATAACATTGGGCAGGTTACAATGGCTTACCGCGTGGTAAACCCAGAACAGCTGAAAAATGAAGTACGATGCGATGCAATTGGGTAAAACTGGCTTGGAGAGTTGTGCAAGGCGGTGAATCGATTCCAGCGGAGGAGACCTGCCCCTGATCTGCATCCCATTTGAACACAGTCTTGATGGGATTGCTCATGCCTCTTAAGCGGCAGCAGGTGGATTCCCATGCTTTAGATATTTTACCCGGATGGATGAATTCCTTATATCTGATGAGATGGCGCACATGGGAATTGAATACGATTAGCAATTGGATGTATTGGTGCCAGATCTCAGATTGTTTGCTTCCCCCATTAAATTTCTGAGGCGACTTTTAATGGTTTCACTCACATTAATGTGCCAACCCACCAATAAAAATTCACCTCTACAACATTTATAGCCAAGCAGTAACTTTAATTTTTACCCCTACATTACTCATTTACTTATACATATTGATTCTCAATGGCTTCTCTTCCCACTTCCACACCGTTATCTCTGGAGAATCGGAGAAACACACCCCACTCAAATATCTACCCCAGGCTCTCTCCTTTTGCTGAGCGCTGGGAAGGAGACTTGAAGCAAAGTGGGCTCGAGCAAAACCTTGATGGTCCAAGAGGGCAACTGTAGGTTGGTGACTCTGTTCTGTGGGCCAGAAGGGTAAAGACACCCTTTGGAGCAGTGGTGTTCTGGTTGGCACAGCCAAAGATCTGAAATTGTGCTTGGAAGGTGAAGCGTTTGTGTGCATGGCGATCCAGGAGAAATGGGTCTTAGAAGGCAAGACTGAAACCCTGGAAGTAATCCTGGTGAGCTTTCCCAGTGAAAACGACATGTGGGAGAGAA
The DNA here is from genome assembly GCF_047496885.1 of Scyliorhinus torazame. Classification (NCBI taxonomy): domain Eukaryota; kingdom Metazoa; phylum Chordata; class Chondrichthyes; order Carcharhiniformes; family Scyliorhinidae; genus Scyliorhinus; species Scyliorhinus torazame. The sequence continues at coordinate 31,076,595 of NC_092723.1, forward strand.
TTTCCAGGCAAGTTCTTCAAAAGTGTAAATTTGAAACCCTTGTGAGAAAGACAAAATTTAAGAGACTGGTCGGCTCATGGTGTGACAGGCATCTGGATGGGTTGTTGAGAGATCCATAGAATCTGCTGTGGTTGCATCTGTCATTTAAATTGTGGTGTGCCTGAGCACCAGTTGGTTCACATGTAATGAATACTTGCCTTTCTGAGATTGTACATGCCTGCAAAGATATAGCTGGGATGAAGGAATATCCATAGAACTTCTGCAGTGCAGAAGGAAGCCATTCGGCCCATTGAGTCTGCACCAACCCTCCGAAAGAGCACTGGTAGAGGAGAGGAACAAGACTCTGAGGGCAAAGGTGGATGACTTGGAGAACAGGTTGAGGAGACAGAACCTCAGAATCGTGGGGTTGCCAGAAGGAAGGTCAGAGGCCCACTTGAGTACTTTTTCCAGAAGTTCGGTAAGATTTTGGGGGAAGAGACGGGCGAATGTCCCTCCAGAGTTGGATCGGGCCTACGGACTACTTTGGTGGAGTACTTTTTGAACACAATTAGAGTACAATTTTGAACACTCCCGTTCCATAATAAATCCTCCTGCATTCACGTCGCCACTGTGGTACTGATGCGAGTCTCAACAATAGTTGGCTAGCCTGAGTTGCAATGGTGGTTGTAATTTGTTGTGTCTTCCATTGCAACCAGCAACAAAAGAAGCACAGGACACCCTCATGATTGGAAGCATTCACATAGCCCTCCTCCTTGGGCTGCACTTTGCTAACGTTATGAAGGAATGGGAGGTAGTGTTATCTCAACACATTAAAAATTCCAACCTAGGTTCAAATCGTACAAACAAAAAAAAACACTGGAAATATTCAGCAGCTCCATCAGCATCTGTCAGGTCAGAGAAATAGCAGCTTTAAATCTTCATTGGAACAGTTCTAAAACACAAATTGCATTTTTCCTTTACAGTGCCAAACTGGCTGGGCGTTTCCAGAGTTTTCTGTTCTCAGTTTACATTGCCCATAAAGTTTCAATTGAACACGTGGACACTTTGAAAGAGTTTGCACTGGACTGGATTTGCACTGAACTCAAGCATGGAGCTCAAAGGGTGTGAGATGAGCCACTCCAAATAGCCTTGCACCTCCAGGATTTGCTAGATTTCGGATTTAGGTTAGGTCAGGTAGCGGTTCCAGAGTTATCGCCCTTTTCCAGTCCACCTAGGTGTGAAACTATGTTGTATTGACAATGACAAGGGTGATTTCCACGTTTCAAAATCAGCCAGTCATTTTTCAAGTGAGAGTGGCTTTAATAAGTATTTTTTTATGAGACTACTTTGAGGCTCACTCCTACAGCTCCGCCTCACAGACCGAGAACTCCAAACCATTCAGAATTGAAAAGACAAACGGACGCCAGTAATAAAGCCATATGTCAAATTTTCCAACTTGTCAGAACTCTACTCTGCTGCAGTAATCCTTCATGCTGTAATGACCCTGCAGGGCTGAATGCTTTGTACTGAGGGAATATTTCTTTTGCAGAGGTAAGCAATTATATTGTCGCAAGAAGACATTATAATACCACGGTATTCATGAATTGTATTATATTAACTGACAAGTGCATCATGTTAGTCGCATAACTAGGATTCTTTAGAAAACGACTACTGATATATTCCTGCTTACTAAATTGAGAGTGGAATGTTATTTTCATCTCAAGAAATTATTAATGAAGGCTTCACCTTTCGAACCTGGTTTCTCTATCTAAGATTATAGGTCGTGGGCGAAAAACCCATGATGAACAGACTTAAAAACTCCGATTGCTAACCTTATGAAAGGTGGTTCAGACACAATTAACTGAATTAAAGGACTGTTTGCTTTGGCTGCTTAAGGCATTTATTGGCAACAGCGAGGTTACCGTATCTTCAAGCCCTAAAGCAGTCTGGTGTTACACTACATCTGCTAGGGGTTTAGTCTTCATGTCCTTTTAAATCAGCTCCCCCTTCAAACAATTGCTTCCTTCTGTGATCAAGAAACGTAAGCATTATTTCCCCCCAAATGGATATAATGTTGCAGTGGTGCCAGTCGGAAATCATTCAACAAACTAAACTGATCATCACTTCCCCCAAAGCCCAAAGATATTTGAACACGTTTATTCCCCCTGCACCTCTCCCCGCCCCCTAAGCTGAGAGCCTCATTTTTACCCTTCTTCATGACAGCGATGCTGCTCTTTTGGCTTCCCCCCACTCCCCGCTCTCCCACTCTGACCCATTTCTTGATGCTAACTCCCAATCCCACTGCTGTGCAATGCTGTGCTCTGCACAAAGGGGGCTGGATGCTCTGGTCGCCGACGCAGAAATCACGTTCAGCGATCAGCCCGGAGAATCGAAGTCCCTGACCAAATCGGGGGGCGGCGCCGCTTTCGCCATGCTCCGCTCCCTCCAAAGCACCGTATCGACGGCCTCAGGACATTGCTTGAGGCCCGCCCCTGATGCTCCGCCCCCGATCGGCCGTTATCCCGACGGCGTTGGTCTCTCATGGTCTCACACGTTGGGAACTCAGCGTGGCGGCTGCAGGCTCAGTCCAGCACTGCCACAGTCGGGGGAGGGCCGATCTGTGGGCAGGGAAGACTTTATCAGGGGCAGGGGGCACTGTTGGGGGTTGGTCTGGGACACGTAAGCCAGTCAAAGAGGGGGCACTATTTCGCAGGCCGGGTCTGCGAGCGGCCGGCGCCATGTTGCACGGCGCGGCAATTCTCCGGCCCGTGTCGGCAGCTGGAGCCGGGTGCTCTACCTGCCGGCATGCTAGCCCCCAGCTACACAGAGAATCGGTGGCCGTTTTGCACCAAATATTCGGGCGTTAAACGCCACTGTTCTAACCCCGGCATGAGGACATAGCCTCACATTCAGAGAATCCAGCCCAGGAACTCCCATTTGGGAAAAAGCTGTTTCGAAAGCTGGAAGTCAAGGTGCAGCGAATGGCACAAAACCCATGCCCAGAGCTAAGCAACAGCATCAAGAGCTTATGGCAAGTTATCTCAGGGCAGCAAACTCGTGACTGCAGCTCCACCTTTTATTGCAACAGCTGATCAGTCAAGAAGAACAAAAAAATGGCTTGTTCAAATAAAAGCTCTCACATCTGCGCATGCCGATGGTTTCACTCGACGGAAATAAGCAGCAAATTTAATTTCCTCACAAAGGTGGGCTTTGTCTATCCAAATGTGATTTTGTTTTGTGGTCGTTCAGGTCACCAATGAGGTTTTGAAATGTAAATGGCTTTCAATTCGAGTTTAAAGTTTATTTAGCAACAAAGAACCAAAATCCAGACAACCGACACAGCAAGCCGATTTATCTACGTCAATGCAGGGCAAAGGTCAACTATCACTGGTCTCACCTTTCCGATGAACAGCACCCAAATAAAGGAAAAGCAAAACAAGCAAATTCTGATCAGTGTTATTACAAATCTGACGATCTCCTGCGTGTTCAACCAGCAGCTTTTTGAAGCTACTGCCTGGAGACCAACATAAATCAAATATTGATGCTACCTGTTCCCTGCAACATTGCTTCAAAACTTTAGCTTCCCCTTGTCAAGCATACTGGCCAATACAAGAAAGTACTTAAAGACATGGAAGAACAAAGTTTATATGGTGCAAAGTGAAGCTTTGTTTTTAAAAGAATAGATAACTGCAGTGGATTTCGTATTCTTTCAGAGTTGATGAAATCAAGTGGGATATGTACATGATTAACAAGTAGTTTTTGCTGGATTTTACATGGCTGCATTAGTGCAAGCGATCAGTTAAACAAGGTGACTTAAATACATATTCGTCATCAGCACTACCAGCAGAAAGTTTGTCAGTTTAATGTTTATATAAATACCCTGCCACAAGATGTCATCAGTGTATTTTTACGACCACCACAGAACTCAATCTGACATCTTACCTTCAGGAATTGCAACTTGCATATATATCTGCCGGTAGAGTAAATGTGCATTTATGGCCAACTGTTTTGAATTTTTATACTGCTAAGTAAGATCGGCTTTATACACACATTTGAAAATATAGGTGATGTAAAGATCCTCCTGTTTAACTCCCGTTTGTCCCTGTGTATTCCCTCAATTTTCTTTTGTTTTGACTTTTATAATTTGTCAACCTGGACAATTAATGGGACCTATCCCATTAAGATAGACTTCATCTTTAATTTAAAAAAAGAATCCAGCAAGATGTGCTGACATTGGTGATGCCTCATCTTGATGGACTTGGCTGTTGACCAATGAGCTGTTTACTTTGCCGGGCTCTTAGCTGATAGTCTATGCTGATTGGTGCTGACCGTTCCGGAATGTTCTGCCAAGGACAGGAAGGCTTCATCTGGTTTATAGTTTTCATTTTGAACGCAGAGCTGAAGGAGGATTTTTTGAATTTCTGTCTCCCCAAAAGGGTAAATCCCTCTCAAAGACCCCAGTTGGAGGCTCTGTTTTCTCCTCAGCCAAGCTGGTAGATATTCCAGTAAGACTGGACACCAAGTAAGAATAAGACCGAAGCCGAGAGCTGGGTTTGAGGGGAGACAAAGAATCTTAAGGATCCAATCCAAACACGAGCTGGGAGCAGGGTCAGTTGTTAAAAAAGCCTTCTTGCATTCTCATGGGGAGAACTCTGTTCTTTCCTCAAAAAGGCTGCTGGTCATTCTGATGGGGCTGGAAACAAATCAGAATTAAACAGACCTGAAGCGGATCTTTCGAGTGAAGGCTTAAGTTAATAAGAGTTAAAGTGACTCTCCAGAGGGAATCCTACAGCCTGGGTATTCGGACTGAATGTTCCAGCCAGAAGATCCTCGTTAGCCATCCAACCGGTGGTTCTTAATCACTTCTGGGGGGCCATTACTCTAATATAATTATTGCATGTCACATCTTTATTGTTCTTATAAATTAACTGTTGTTGTGTTTCACTTACAAAGCTGGTGCCTATAAGTCATTGGAGCAGTTGAGGGCCAAAGATCTCAGAAACCTTATATGAATGACTGGTTAATTCATTCACTTGTGTTGGGACTCCGGGGCTTGTGGGGCTGGAATGGACCGCGCACTCTCCCAGGGTGTTGTAACAGTGATAACAATTCTTAAAGAAAAATAATTTAAATGACAAATGCTTATAAATCTATAATCCTAATTCTAAGGTGCGATTGTGTATTTGATATACTGGCAACATGGGTATTCAGTGACCCAAGTTCAACAACTGTTTCATTATCTTTCTTTTCAATGGCATCTTTGTCCCGCCTTCAATTAATTTTTTAAAAATCAATATTTTTGGGTCCATCAGAAATTGAAAAAAAACAATTCCATCTGTTCAATTATATACGCTTTGGGTTTTATTGCTGAGTGTAATAGTTGGCGTTATGGTTTCATAAATCATCAAGGAGCAGGAGAAAGACGTTTGATTTCCACAAAACACAAAATCCTTTCATTTATGAAAAGGCCAGAAAATGTATTTGTGGCAAGCATGGAAAAGAAAATGCCTTCAGAAAAATAGTGAATATAATGCCAAAAATCAAGTGTGCCGACTCGATTAACTTCAAAAATGCTTGATTTTCATTATGTTTTCATTCCCCAACTTGGGTATATGCCTTATTCATCACTTCACCGTTGCTATTTACTTGCAATGTTGGAGAATTTTTCAGGTTATTATGGAATGACCCTCAGGGCAGAACTAGTCAATCCTGTCCAGCTATAAATGAGTGCATAAATTTAGGTACCCAGTCTATCTTGCAATAATCTGACATGCTCAACACTTAAAAGGGATTTAGTTTGGGGAAAGAATTTTATAAGATATATCACTCATCACAAAGTGATTTTTTGGTTTTTGAACCGAGATATCATTTTTCTACCTTTTTCCCCCCTGTTCTGACCGAATCCACTGACTACAACTAAGCATATCCCAATGGTCGCACACTTTCAAATATTTCTGGACACTTAAAATTGAAGGGCAGGCCAAAGGATTAGGTGACCAATCAATGCTGCCCCACAGATGGGATCATCATTAGCTTCCAATCTCATCAAATAAAAGTGCAGCACATTATTTAATAATAATGATGTGGAGATGCCGGCGTTGGACTGGACTGGACAACCATAATAATAATAATCGCTTATTGTCACAAGTAGGCTTCAATGAAGTTACTGTGAAAAGCCCCTAGTCGCCACGTTCCGGCGTCTGTTCAGGGAGGCCGGTTCGATAGGCAAAGTGACATTATTTTCCTTTACATGCACAGATCCACCAACAGTTTGATTTGCCCACAGCCTTACCACTCCCTGTTTCAATAGCCTCATTCAGTTTGATAAGCCACTAAGAACTCTGCGCTCCCCCAACTCTGACCTTTTGTGAATCTTGCCGTTCGCCCCCAAATGGGATTTAGCCAAAAAGACCTCAAACTTGATTGAAGCATACATGATCCTAAGGGGTATTGACAGGGTGGGTGTGGAGAAGGTGGTTGCAATCTACTGGCTGTTCACGCCGGCAGGATATTCCGGTCCCATGCCGCTGCCCAGGTTTCCCGGCGATGAGGGGGTGCAGTCACTGGGAAATCCCCAGTTGACAACGGCGGGGCGGTAAATCCCGCTGGCGTTCCGCCTCCACCTCCGAAAAGCACGCGGCAGGTTGGTCGGTAAAACCCATCCGATGTTTTTGCCTGTGGAGGAATCTAGAACTAGAGGTCACTGTTTAAAGGGGGGGGGGGGGGAATTTTTAAAAAAATGGAGGTGAGGCCCAATTATCACTCAGAGGGTCGTGAATCTTTGGGCCTCTCCCCCTCAGACGGTGGTGGAAGCACAGTCTTTGAATATTTTTATGGCAGAGGTGGTTAGATTCTTGGTCAGCAAGAGGGTGATAGGTTATGGGGGGTATTTAAGATGATAGAGAAGGTTAGAGGGGCCGAATGGCCTGCTCCTGGTTCATATATTGGTTACTTCGGAATTTCCTTCCTGCATTTCGGCACCTCTCTTTCTTCCTTTAAGACCCTCAGAATCTGCGTGCCTACCTTAACCGAGCTTTAAGTCACCTAAATATCCCACTGTTTGGCTGGATGTCAAACTTTATCTGATTGTGCTCCTGTCAAAAGGCATGGGTCCTATATTAAATACACTACATGAATGTAAGTTGCGGTTGTTTCCTGCCCCTCTATGCATCTCTCAAAATGCTTCAAGTTAAATTATAAAATCCAATTAGCAAGGCAACAGACAAAAAGCGCCACACATGTAGTTAGCTTCAGGTTCATTTACTGCTGGAATCAAAATACATGAGGGCCACAGGTCCTATGGAGCCTGAAATGTTAAGATCATCGCAGAAAGGCTTAAATAAACTTTACCATCTAGAGCTGAGCACTTTCTCCACGCATAGCATCCTAAGCCACCTAGCAGACAACTTGTTTCCAGTCAGAAGGCAAGTTTTAAAATTGTTACAGGGAATCAGATAAAGTTAATTGTTAAAGAGCTGGGTAAAAATAGCATTGAACAGAGAAGTCACTTTTGCACATAGTGTGGCACAGAGCTGCTTAGACGGCGTTGTTCGAGTTTCACCAATCACAATCTGTGCATTTAATTTTGAATAAAAACAAACCACGCTCCCATGGCACTGAATCCTTCAGAACAAGCTACATTCCAGGTGGAATTACTGGTCTGTTTCGAGTTAGTTGCTCCCAGCAAGGGTGGCAGTGGAAGAGGTACCACAATTGGTCTCAATGGTGGCGGTCTAGAGAAAACAAAAAGCAAGCAACATTCTTGTCCAATTTCTGTGATCCTAGCTGGAAATCGTGCTCGACATTGATTGCCTCATGTTTCTGTATCCTGCCACCACTCAGTCCAAATTCACAGATAAATATCCACTGGAGTCTTGTTAGAGGGTTGAGTGATCTCCAGGGGGTTGAGGGAGAATAAAGGAATATGTTCGGAAAAAAGATCGTTAACCAAGTAAAGCATGTTTCCATTGTTAATAAATAAATGCACCAATGAGCAACTTTTTGATACCTACATGTTGTGAAGCACACACCAGCCGCAGTGAGGGTCTCCAGAACTTAGACATTTGCTGCATGTCTCGTACTGTTCACATGATTCTACCGGCACCCTCGAGAGCTAAAAAAAGAAAACCAAAACACACATCAGGATGAGGCACAGATAGAGTGCACTGGCTTGAAACTCTCTTGTGATATGTTAGCAACATATTCGTTAGAACATACGAAATAGGAACAATTTATACCAATAACCTAGATGAGGGGAGCGAAAGCTGCAAAGATACTTCGGAAAGTGAAGACAACATAAGGAGTTCGCAGATGGATATAGATATCCATGCATGTCCATACAGATGGAGTGAGGGGTAACAAATCTGGCAAATGGAATAAAGGGCTGGATTCTCCATTCCCAGTCGTGTGTTACTCGGCGGCGTGCCAGCCGGAGGAACACTTCGCTGGCAGTGGGTTTCTGTACCCCCCGCCACTTGTCCATGGGATTTCCCATTGAAGCCACCCCACGCCACCGGGAAACCCAATGGTGCGCTGCCGGCGGTAAAAGTGAATCGCAATGGCAGGAGAATTCCGGCCATAATGTGGGAAGATGTGTGTGTAGTTTTCCACTTTGGCAGGAAGAATAAAAAGGCAGAGTTTTACATAAACAGAAACGGCTGCAGAATTCCAAGGTGCAGAGGGATCGAGGCGTCCTAGTGCATGAATCACAAAATATTTGTATGCAGAAAATGGGGTTAGCTTCGATGAATTTTTAGTTGGCATGGACCAGTTTGGGCCAAAGGGCCCATCTCCTTGACTTAGATTCTACAGCAAAAGGAATTATATCCTTTACTATAAAAGAGGAATTAAACATAAAAGTAAGAATGTTATGCTTCAGTTATACAGGGCATAACACCCCATCTTGAATACTGTGAGCAGCTTTGGTCTCCTTCGTTAAAGGAACAATGTAAATGCATTGGAGGCGGTTCAGAGGAGGTTTACCAGATTGATACCTCGAATGAGCGGGTTGTCTTTTTTTTTTGAAGCAGGTGTAATGAGATATTTTAATCAGCGTCTCCAGCAGTATGAGGTCAAAAGGAAAAGTGACTATGCTAACATACCAACAGCCAAAATATTCCCCCAGTCTTCCTGCCATTTCCTTGCAAGGCTCTGACTCTGGGATAAATATTTACTGATGCCAGCAAGCCCTCTGGCACCAAAGCAGCCTTATCGAGCGAGTTGTCTTATTTGGAAAGGTTAGACAGGCTGTGCTCGTTTCCAATGGAGTTTGGAATAATGAGGGGTGACTTGATTGAAGCATACAAGATCCTGAACGGTCTTGATAAGGGGAATGTGGAAAGGATGTTTCCTCTTGTGGGTGAGTCTGGAACTAGAGGGCACCATTTAAAAACTAGGGGTCTCCATTTTGGGACTGAAGCACGATCAATTGCACAAAGACTAAAGTTGGGTACAACTGTGGCTTTATTAGTCAGATGCGTGGCCTCCTGCTGCAGCTGGCGAAATGGCAGGGCACTGGAGGTCATACATATTTATACAGTTCTCCGTGGGCGGAGCCAGCCGGCAGGAGCTACCGGCGAACCTGTAGTGCAGGTCCTACCTTGCATCTCCTATTACAGTGGTTCACCACATTCACCCCCTGTTAAAAGTGAGTCCGGCGGGGGTGACGTGAAACTACATACAATTAGTGCAATTATGTACAGTGGTAGGGAAAGAAAAGTCCATGTTGACGATCCGGAGTCCGTCAAAGGTTCAGCCGGTCCGGTGCTTTGGTGCTTCGTTGGGAACGGCGTAATGGTGGCGGTGAAGTTGGTGCTGGCGGTGGTGGAGGTGGCACTGATGGCGGCGCTGATGCTTGCCAGTCATCGGGGAACTCCGGGAGCGTGCCGAAGTCTTCTTCGTCCTCTTGGGCGCAAATGAAGAGGGGGCGGGGTGGTCAGGTGGGGTCAATATTGGCGGCGCGGTGGGAGGTGGGCGCATTGGTGTGGGGGTGGGGGGGGGGGGGTGTTGGGGTGGAACCTGATGGTGCCAGGTCCCTGAGTGAGACAGTATCTTGGCGGCCATCGGGGAACTCAACGTATGCATATTGAGGTTTGGCATGGAGCAGGTGAACCCTGTCCACCAAGGGGTCCGCCTTGTGGATTTGGACGTGCCTACAGAGAAGGACCGGTCCTGGGGCAGCAAGCCAAGTCGGGAGCGACACCCCGGATGTGGACTTCCTGGGGAAGGTAAAAACACGTTCGTGGGGTGTGTTATTAGTGGCAGTGCACAATAGTGACCAGATGGTGTGTAGAGCGTCAGGGGGGACCTCCTGCCAGCGAGAGGTTGGGAGGTTCCTGGACCGTAGGGCCAGCTGGACGGCCTTCCAAACCGTCCCATTCTCCCGTTCTACTTGCCCGTTTCCCCGGGGGTTGTAGCTGGTCGTCCTGCTGGAGGGTATACCCTTGCTGAGCAGGAACTGACGCAGCTCGTCGCTCATGAATGAGGATCCCCGGTCATTGTGGATGTAGGCGGGGAAACCGAACAGAGCAGGGATGGTGCGGAAGGCCTTGATGAGGGTGGCAGACGTCATATCGGGGCATGGGATGGCGAAGGGGAATCTGGAATACTCATCGACCACACTGAGAATGTACGTGTTACGGTCGGTGGAGGGGAAGGGCCCTTTGAAATCCACGCTGAGGCGTTCAAAGGGGCAGGAAGCCTTCACCAGGCGCGGACGGTCTGGCCGGTAGAAGTGTGGCTTGCACTCTGCACAGACCTGGCAGTCCCTGGTGACTGTCCTTACTTCCTCGATGGAGTAGGGCAGATTGCGAGCTTTGACCAGATGGTACAATCGAGTGACCCCCCGGGGGACAAAGGCTGTCGTGTAGGGCCCGGAGTTGGTCCACTTGTGTGCTGGCACAGGTATCTTGGGAGAGGGTGTCTGGAGGCTCGTTGAGCTTACCGGGGGCGATACAAGATCTCGTAATTATAGGTAGAGAGCTTGATTCCCCACCGCAAGATTTTATCATTTTTGATCTTGCCCCGCTGTGTGTTATTGAACATGAAGGCTACCGACCGTTGGTCCGTAAGGAGAGTGAATCTCTTACCGGCCAGGTAATGCCTCCAGTGCCGCACAGCTTTAACGATGGCTTGGGCCTCCTTTTCGACGGATGAGTGTCGAATTTCAGAGGTATGAAGGGTGCGGGAAAAGAATGCCATGGGTCTGCCTGCCTGGTTTAGAGTGGCGGCAAGGGCGACGTCTGAAGCGTCGCCTTCTACTTGGAAAGGAAGTGACTCGTCCACTGCGCGCATCCCGGCCTTGGCGATGTCTGCTCTGGTGCGGGTGAAAGCGTGTTGTGCCTCGGCCGCGAGAGGGAATTGGGTGGACTGAATGAGTGGGCGGGCCTTGTCCGCATAGTTTGGGACCCACTGAGCATAGTAGGAAAAGAACCCCAGGCAGCGTTTGAGGGCCTTGGGGCAGTGGGGGAGGGGAAGTTCCATGAGGGGGTGCATGCGCTCGGGGTCGGGCCCCGAGAAGTCAGTTTTGGGCTTTATAGCTGAGAATGGCTAACTGGGTCGTGCTGAACACACACTTCTCTTTGTTGTAGGTCAGGTTGAGAAGAGTGTCAGTGCTGAGGAATTTATCGAGGTTGGCATCGTGGTCCTGCTGGTCATGGCCGCAGATGGTGACATTATCTAAGTACGGAAAGGTGGCCCGCAAACCGTACTGGTCGACCATTCGTTCCATCTCTCTTTGGAAGACCGAGACCCCATTTGTGACACCGAAAGGGACCCTAAGGAAGTGGTAAAGGCGACCGTCCACCTCGAAGGCAGTGTATGGCCGGTCCGACTTCCGGACGGGGAACTGGTGGTAGGTGGATTTCAGGTCAATTGTTGAGAAGACCCGGTACTGCACAATCTGATTGACCAGATCAGGTATGCGTGGGAGGGGGTAAGCGTCGAGCTGCGTGTACCGATTGATGGTCTGGCTGTAGTCCATGACCATCCTGTGTTTCTCCCCAGTTTTAACCACTACCACTTGGGCTCTCCAGGGGCTGTTGCTGGCCTCGATAATACCCTTCTTAAGCAGCCATTGGACTTCGGACCTGATGAAGGTCTTGTCCTGGGTGCTGCACCGTCTGCTCCTAGTGGCAACGGGCTTGCAATCCGCAGTTAGATTGGCAAAAAGGGAGGGGGGATCGACATCGAGGGTCGCGAGGCCGCAAATGGTAAGGGGGGGTAAGGGCCTGCCGAATTTGAGGGTGAGGCTTTGGAGGTTGCCCTGGAAGTCCAGGCCCAACAAGAGTGCAGCGCAAAGATTAGGAAGGACATAGAGGCGGAAGTTACTAAATTCTACGCCCTGGACCGTGAGGGTGACTGTACAAAAGCCTCGGATCGGGACGGCGTGGGATCCGGAGGCTAGGGAGATCCTTTGATTGGCAGGGTGGACCGTGAGGGGGCAGCGCCTTACTGTATCTGGGTGAACGAAGCTTTCGGTGCTCCTGGTGTCCAGCAGGCACAAGGTCGCGTGGCCGTTGATTTTAACCGTCGTCGACGCGGTGGCCAGGTTGTGCGGGCGAGATTGGTCCAGTGTCATCGAAGCGAGTTGCGGGTAGCCATCGGATGCTTCGGGTGGCGAGCGTATGCGGTTCCGATGTCGGGATGTCCGGAGACCCTGTGGGGAACAGGATGGCGGCGCCCATTGCGGGGTCAGGACAAGATGGCGGCGCCCATTGGTCGCACATGGACCCGGGAGGAGAATATGGCGACCCCCATTGTGCGTCTGCCGTGGGGGAGGGGGCGATAGCAGGCGCGATCGCAGCGACTGCGCGTGTCTGGCACACAGCCGCGAATTGGCCCTTTTTACTGCAGGCTTTACAAACGGCAGTGCGGGCCGGGCAGTGTTTGCGGGGGTGCTTCTGCTGACTGCAGAAGTAGCAGTGGGGACCCCCAGGGTGCGCAGATCGGCGTGCGGTGCAGGCGTATTGGGAAGGCAGGGCCCCGGATGAGGAGGTAGTCGGCGGGGTCCAGGAGGGGTAGGAAGGAGTAGAAGGGTGAGCAACGCGGCGGGAGGGGTACGATTGTACGTTACGGGATGCAACCGTCATGGAGAGCGCCAAGGTTCTCGTCTCCGCCAGTTCGAGCACGGCCCCTTCCAGTAATCGTTCTCGGATGCGGTTCGACACAATCCCCGTCACAAAGGCATCGCGCATGAGGAGATTTGCGTGTTCGGCGGCTGTGACGGCCTGACAGTCACAGTCCCGGACAAGTGGAATTAGGGCCCGCCAGAAGTCTTCGATGGACTCACCCAGTAGTTGCGAGCGCGTGGCGAGTAAATGCCTGGCGAAGAGCGTGTTCGCCTTCTGCGCGTAGTGTTCCTTAAGGAGTTCCATTGCTTTTGTGTAATTCGTGGCGTCTTGGATCAACGGGAACACGCTGGAGCTCAGTCTGGAGTACAGGACGTTTATCTTCTGAGCCTCCTTTGGCGCGGGGTCTGCCGCATTGATGTAAGCTTCAAAACATGCCAGCCAGTGAGTAAAGTCTTTCCTGACGTCGGGTGAGTGCGGATCCAGCTGCAGGCAATCGGGCTTAATTCGGATATCCATTCTGTGGAAAAATCTGACTGTAATAAATTGATGCACGATCAATTGCACAAAGACTAAAGTTGGGTACAATTGTGGCTTTATTACAGTCAGATGTGTGGCCTCCTGCTGCAGCTGGCGAAATGGCAGGGCACTGGAGGTTATACATATTTATACAGTTCTCCGTGGACGGAGCCAGCCGGCAGGAGCTACCGGCGAACCTGTAGTGCAGGTCCTACCTTACATCTCCTGTTACAGTGGTTCACCACAGGGACAAAGGCGAGGTGAATTCTCAAAGGGTTGTGCGACGTTGGAACTCGACAAATGAAGGCAGTGGAAGCGGAGGTCATTGAATATTTTTAAAGGCAGAGGCAGATAGATTCTATTAGGTAAGGGAATGAAATGTGATCAGTGGTAGATGGGAATGTGAAGTTCAAAACACAAACAAATTAGCAAATTAGCAATGGTCTTATTGAATGGCACAGCAAGCTCGAGGGGCCAAATGAGGGGCTGGTTCAGCACAGTGGGCTAAGATAGCTTTCTTGTAATGCAGAACAAGACCAGCAGCGCCGGTTCAATTCCCGTTCCAGCCTCCCCGAACAGGCGCCGGAATGTGGCGACGAGGGGCTTTTCATAATAACTTCATTGAAGCCTACTTGTGACAATAAGAGATTATTATTATTAAATGGCCTACACTTGTTCCAATTCAGTATGTTTTAGTCGGTCATTTGCCACCTTGAGCCTGTTTCCTCATTGAAGAAGAGCACGGCTAATTATGCACATCAAATCCATTTTCCATTCTCTGCCTGTACACTTCGGTGTCCGAACGTTCTTTGATCTCATTCTTAAATCTACTCACTAAGAAGTCATAACCCTCTGGGGCAGAGAATGACAAAAAAAATCACAGCTCTTGTGTGAAGAAATTTCTCCTTGCTCTGAATGGTCAATCCTTATCCTGATACCAGCCTCTCAGCATCTATCCTTAATACCTGCCCATCCAACCCCTCTGTAATGTTCATGTCGGATGGCCTGATTTATATTACACAACACTTGTAGCTCAAGCTATAAATGATTCATTAACATTTACTGTGGGTTAAAAATACACAAAACAACAGGTGAATAACAGTATGAACATGCTCAAGCAACCTTTCTACCAGCTCCCTCGTCAATCTGAGGTCACCTGACTCTAACGTTCACTTCTATACTAATGATATTCCTAGCGGTGGTCAGTCGGTGAATTACGACTCAACCATGATATCACTACACCCTTTACTTATAATAATCCATAATCTTTATTATTGTCACAAGTAGGTTTACATTAACACTGCAATGAAGGTACTGTGAAAAGCCCCTAGTTGCCACATTCCGGCGCTTGTTCGGATCCACAGAGGGAGAATTCAGAATTTCCAATTCACATAACAGCCCATCTTTCAGGACGTGTGGGAGGAAACCGGAGCACCTGGAGAAAACCTACACAGACACGGGGAGAACGTGCAGACTCCGTGCACAGACAGTGGCCCAAGCCAGGAATCAAACCTGGGACCCTGGTGCAGTGAAGCGACAGTGCTAACCACTGTGCTACCGTGCCACCCTTTCAAAGACGCTAACCCATTTATTTTAAATATTAATAAACTAGCACATCCTAAACATGAAGAGAGTATGCTTTTAATTTAATTCATCAACTGATGGCAACTGGCCTGAAAGTCCAGCTGGATTTTCGTTTGGACATCAGTGATCATTAGTGATATTCATCAATGACTGCATTTTATAGCAACCTGAACATTACCTGGGGCAACTGAGCAACTTTGAAAGAGACTTCAAACAAGCACCTTAAAAAGCTGGCCTTTTCTGTTTGCACAAATTATTATTTGATGAAAGAGGTTTTGTCACAAATAGGACCATTCAACAGCGTTTTTTGTTTGCCTATTTGGTGAACCAGGGAGGAAATTATTCATCTTAAACCAGCTGATCAGGGATCTTAACAGAAAAATATTCAGCGCAGCTGAGATGTGTAGGCATTTATATTTCATATGCATATACCCGTGCCATTTTAAAATGCATGAATAGTGTTCTCATTATTTCCCATTAGAGTTTTCCTCATTCAGACAGCAGATATTCAGTTGCTTAAAATTAAGATTCTCTCGGATCTCCAGAGCACAATCCTGAAGAAACATTTCATGGAAGGAATTTTTTGAACAATGCTGGATGGAACCTACAGCTGAAAATGGATCTGGCCTTCGAAAACGCCTCTCAAATCAGGGTTTAAAACAGGATGAGCAGCAAGGTAAATCAGACAAGGAGGTGGGGGGAAGGGAGGGGCGGGGGATTGCATTTTAAAGAACTCTTTCGGTTTAAGCCGTAACAGCAACATATCAAAACGAGGATATTACTTAGTCCCTCGGGCTGGTTGGGTGGCCTGATGGCTTTCCTACATTGGGAAAAGGTTAAGTACACCGTTAAGGGGTCGGTGAAAGGTTCTAACTAAGATGGCAGCCATTAATTTCCCTTTTCAAAGAGTTAGTCACCGTCAGTTGTTAAGGGGGTTTTGGTTTAATGTGGGGGGGGGGGGTGATTAAGATTGGGTGTGTTCTTGATTGATGATGGTGTTCTTTTTATATTGTAACTTGAATCATCTATTTTATATTATGTTATTCAGTTTATAACAAAAAACATTTTCAATAAAGATATTTGGAAACAAAACATTAAAACATTTGGTGGCTCTTAACCTTTTCCACTACTTTAAAGCATTCAGCTTCAGATATTTACACAAAATCATTTAGTTGATGTTGTCTGACACAAAGCATAATCAAACTGTCAGTATAAAAGCCGTAGATAGTAAAGGTTAACCATTGGGCATTATCACAGAGTGATAAGCTGCGGATAAAATGCACATAAAAGGGAATCTAATTATAATATAACTGACTGATAGGAGTCACTTTTTAAAAGGCCGAAATAATTTGGGGTCCAGTCTACCTGATTAAAGATGAGTGGGGAGAGGAATGTGAAAAAGAAAGGAAGGGCTAGGATTCAGGCTGTTATCTATATGTATCAACAGAGCATCTGCAGAATATTCAGAGCCGTTCTTTATATATTTGCTGATTTTGCGAAGGAACACAGTGCAATATTCATATTAAGTTGCATGTCTAAATTTCAGTAGCATTCTTAATTATGGAAACCGGACAGGGAGACGCACGTAATAATCCATTCGTCAAAGGTCTTTTTCATGTCCAGCTGAATCTGTGGAGAGTGATGCTTCCACCTGTCTCAAATAAAGAACAACTGCAGCCTACTCTCTTAGCACAGCTATTGAAACCCTAGACAAATCCAACAGCTGAGGCTGGTCTGGCTCAATAGCACTAGTGTCCTTCCTCTACAATAGGCATTTTCACACTGTACAGCTAAAGGAGAGACAGACACATGCTGAAGAACCATGGTGTGGAAGAGTAAGCAAGTGGCCACCACTGCTCAACACTTGGCTACTACATCTGTTTCTATACCCACCCATATCATTACACTGAGCCTTTGGAACAAAGGATGCTCTTGATGGCTGCACTGCTGCCATGACTAATAAATGGGAACTATGCAAACAATTTGGGTTCAGCAATGTGTCATCTGGCTGTGAGAAGGATGTTTATTTTATTCCAACATCAAGCAACAGGTTATGATAATGTCACGGGATATGACAGTGCGTGAAATGGTATTTTAAAAGTGTCAGGCTGCAAACCAAACTCATCCTAAAAGGCATTTTTTCCTTTCTTTCCCCCAATTTTGCCTTTCATATTAATTCCTGCAAGTTGTGCCACCGTCACGTCAGTGATTCCTTCTCTTCTGAAGCTCCTTTTTTTTCTTTCCCAGTCGATGCCATTGCAGGTTTGCCATTGAGCTGTAACAGTATTTCCTTCCTTCCAGTTTTCAGTTTAAAATGAGATGGTGCGGCATTTTAAGAACTGCTAACTCGGTAAGATAATTTTTTTCACAATCCTATTATAAAAGGATAATTACGACATAGTCACCATATTTCCACATTCTCCCTTTCGCCTCTCTCCGTTATGTTAATAGGTCTTCTCAGTTTTGACGTAAATGTACCAGTAACTTGCGCCCGGGAAGAAATCTAGGTTCATGCATTAGTGATCTCCTAATTATAACTGGCCCATGCCTGCTAGTTACAGGATTAAAGCATTGTGCGGCATTATTACCCATTCAACAGCTTTGCAACTTCAAGTGGCACACAAACAGTTGAAGCACCGTTTTCCCCCTCGAATATTATTACTCTCTTGTAAAGAGGGTTCTACCAAGCTGGATAAAACTTTCCCTCCAGGAGATATTTCAGCTGACAGTTAATTGATGCTACAGTTCAAATTGTGCATCTCATACTTTCATGCAGCCAATTGGGGTACATCCATAAATCGTTCCATTTTCTTCTTTTTCCTTTTCTTTTCATGTACTTAATGATCTGTTGAGCTGCTCACAGAAAAATACTTTTCACTATACCTTGGTACACGTTACAATAAACAAATCCAATCCAATCCAATAAGGAGGACAACCTCCCCTTGCGAGAAAGGATCGACAGGGAACAAAAAAGACAATTCTTTGACTTTCTGCCCCCCTCAAATTATTTTAAATCCATCCAAAGACCACTGAAATACTTCCAAGAACATGTTCTGATAGCACGCCGCACTCGGTACAGGAAAGTCAACAAAGGAGACATTGCTGTAACTGACTACATATTAGAAAAGGTGATTGACAGCAGGATACAAACATTTTCCACCCACATCACAGGCCTAGCTAGACACACGGCTAGCTGGACCCAAATCTATTGCTCAAGCACAATATCTTGCCCAATGAAAACCTTTCATACATTATTATAAATCACGGAAACGATGATGGTACAGATGAATGGTAACCAAGAGAATAGCCAATGTCCTGTCATACTAGAACAGAAACCAAATATAAACATTGGCATGATACATGTTGGTTATTATTCCATACAAAATTCTGCATGGTATATTGGCGCACGTTTTCTCCTGCATTGGCTTATAGACATGGGCATTCTCCATTTCAAAGAAAAGCAGAAAAGTCTTCAAAGCCACAGTTCGACAGATAAACCAACACAAAACAGTGGGAGCATTTTCAAAGACAACTCTATTAAAGGGAATTTTCTAGCATTCAAAAGATAATATTCAGCATTTCAGAAGAAAGGCACACTCAAACATTTCATTCCTTATGGGGAGGAAGTGCGCGGAATTCAATAGTTGTGAAGGAATTCAGTGCCCTGGGGATTAGACATGTAGCGTGTTGTGTGTTACAGTAATGGGTAGAATATAACATTACCAAATAAAACACAACCAACAACTGACACTTTAGAAGCCATACACTGAACTACAATGGGAAATACGTTTACATTGTTTGTATCAATCATACACATGGCTGCCTGTATGTACCTCTAAATAATTAATTCCAGTGGTTGATGTTTTCATTAGTAAAGGACTGAAATACTTCATTTTAATGTAACTTCTGGGTGAAGTACATCAAGGCGACAATAATCTGAAGAGAGTGAAGGTCAAAATAATAAAAGATACTGGTCGTGTTGCTGGAAGATGAAGCAGGAATGCACTCGCTAGGAGATAAACCCCATTCTGGCCAACTCCCAGCCAAAGCGAGGGAAGAATGACTGCAGTAAAATGGGAAAGTACCAAGCAACATTGTGTCCTTCTTCTCTGGAGGGAAAAAAATAGTTTAAAAAATGACAAGGATTTTACAATGTAATTGCTTGCAATTGGCAGCACAATCGATCACATGGTTGCACTTTGAGTCGATTTAACGATCAATCTCTTGCTGTACCTCCACCAGAATCACTGATAAGTAGATCTGACTATTTGAAATGATTAGACGTGGGAAAGCTTCCCAGGTTAAATTAAAACTAGTAGTCCTAATTCTTCACATACGTACACACATGCACGCAAGTGGAAATGATTAGAAATCTCTCATCAAGTGAGAGTACAGCATATTAAAACTGTATGTGCCCTAGGTGAATGGTTATAATCTCTACAAAGTAAGCTGCATTGTATTGCACCTCATGCATTTTGTATTACAAAATAAATAAGCCAAGCTTTTGGAGATGTTAATGTGCTTCACTGCAGGCTATGACTGAAACTGAAATTCGTGACCAGGGAAATTATATTAGTTATAATCATCACTATAAGATCATACAAGTCTTACAGAAATATATTTACTGCCCAGGGCGGAATAGCTTTTTTCATGTGTTTTTTTTTTAAAACAAAAGAGCACAACCAGAATTTATTTGTCAAACAGGATTTTATATACATACCCACAATTGATAGGACAAAAATATTTCAGCAATTTTAACAGAACAGCAATTACATCTAAGGTTACTAAAATAAAATCTCAATTTGAAACACTTTTAAACTGGTGGTTGCCATGGCAACCGCTGAGCTCTTCCCACAGCAGCAATCCGAAGGGCAGCCCATAAAACAGCTAACTCCATTAGAAGTACTTGGGTCATACAGGTCAAATAGCGAATGTTTTTCTAACGCTTTCGGGTATCAAGAAGAAATTCAACTCATTTGCTTTTATAATTAGAGATATTCATCTCACTGACAATTTGGAGAGCAAATCAGAGTTTTGACTAAATATATTTTGGCCTTCAGGATCTGGAGTGGTTCAATCCAGAATGGCTAAATTCCATGGCAAATCTATTCGGAAATATATTGTTGGCTCTCCCTTCGTAGCCAGGATGCCTTCCAGGAGTCTGAAGATGGCTGACGAGGCACATTCAAGATTTGCAGACTTTATGGCGCATGGGGCATTTCTTGTCCTGTCTGGTTGTCTGTTCTGTGTTTAGGCCATGGAGTGTTCCGTTTACCGCTTTTCCTCCTCATTTGGTGGTTGTTGGGTCTCAAATTGCTGGATCCTTCCCACAGACTCTGCCACCACCTGGTTCACTCCAAGGCAATGTTCAATGCTGCCTTTCATGTTGGCTTTCAGCACATCCTCCCCTGGTGCATCTGCCTTGACTGAACCGGAAGAAAACCATCTGTTTTAGGAGCCTGGTGTCTGACATCCAAACTACATGGCCAACCAAACAAAGCTGTTGGTGAATAGTCATGGCCTTAATACTTGTGGTGTCTTTTTGCAAGAAGCCACTGATACTGGTAGATCTATCCTCCCACTTAATATACAAGACATTCTGCAGGCAACACTGACGGTACGACTATGCTGCTTTGGGGTGCCTCCTCTATGTTATCCATGTTTCAGCCCCATACATTTATTTTTGGAAACATATTTTCATGCAACATTTTAAAATTTTTACACCCGACGCTCCCCCCCCCCCCCCCCCATCACTGCGCACCCCCCATCCCCCCTTCTTGGTAGCAACTAAGTCTCCAGAATATCAAATAAACAACCCCCAATCTGTGGTGGAACCCCTCATCCGCCCCTCTCGGAGCAAACTTCACCAAAATCCCCCAGGCACACCGAACCTCTGGGGAAGAAGCTGACCTCCACCCTATCAAAGCTCGCCTGCGGATAGTCAACGAGGCGAAGGCTAAAACGTCTGCCCCCACTCCCGTCTGCAACTCAGGTAGGTCTGACAGCTCAAATATGGCCTCTGAGGGACCCAACTCCAATTTCATATGCAGGTCCTTGGATCTAGTGCTGAAAAACGACCCCCAACATTTCTCTACTTAGGGCAGGACCAGAGCACATGGACATAGTTGGCTGGGCTCCGCCCACACCGCTCGCAACTATCTTGCACCTGCTCAAACAGCTGGCTCATCCTTGCCTTCAATAAGTACGCCCTATACACCACTTTTAGTTGAATCAACCACAGGTTCGCACATGGATTCGAGGCATTGATCCTTTGCAGCATTTTGCACCATAATCCTTCTTCCAGCCTCGTCCTCAGCTCTTCTTCCCATTTGGTCTTAATCCCTTCCATAAACTCCTTGTCCTCCTCCATAATCCTACAATAGATGATTCCACTCTCCAACATCCCGACAGCACCTCCTTCAACAATGAAGAGGAAGACGGTGCCACCGGAAAACTCGGGAAAGCCTTTCATGCAAAATTTCACACCTGCATATACCCAAAGTCCTCTTCATGCTACAGCCCATAATTCACCCCCAGCTCCTCCAAACTTGTGAATCTTCCCTTTTCATCTCTTTTACCCCTTTCTGTTCCCATCCTCGGAACCTCACAACCATCCTCCCTGGCTCAAACCCATGATTCCCTTTTATCGGCATCACCCTTGACCCTGCCCTCAACTTGAAGTGCTTTCATAATTGCCCCCAAATCTTCAGCGTGGCTGCCACTACCGGATCCCCGGGGAAAGCGGCAGCAGCGCCGTTACTTGCGCCCGCATCCCTGACCCCTTACAGGTCCCTGCCTCCATCCGCATTCACAAAGCTTCAGTCTCCTTACTCCAACCCCGCACCTCGCTGCCCAGTAATAGTGCAACAAATTCGGAAGAGCCAAAACTTCTGACTGCCACCCTGTTTGGAGCACCGCATTCCTTATCCTCGCAACCTTCCCTGCCCAGGCAAATGACGAGACCAGCCTATCCACCGCTTGAAAAAATGCCTTCGGCAAAAAGACTGGTGGTCACTGGAATAAAAACAGAAACTGTAGCAAAATATTAATTTTGACTGCCTGCACCCGGCCATCCAACGACAAAGGGAGGCTACCCCACCATCCCAAATCCTCCTTCACGTTCCCCACCAGGCTCGCAAAATTTAGCGTAGGAGTCGTGCCCAGTCCCACGCTACCTCGCCCCCCCCACCCCCACCAGTACTTAAAGTGAGTTGTCGCTACCCTAAATGGCAAATCCTTCCACCCCGTCCCTACACCTGGAGGAGACACAACAAAATACTTGCTCTTCCCTTAATTCGATTTGAACCCCGATAAAAGTCCAAATTTCTCTAGCAACGCCATCATGTCCCTCACCGATGGGCCCGGATCTGAAATGTACTGCAGTAAGTCATCTGCGCATACAGACACCCTGTGCCCAACCTGCCTCTCGCTATCCCTCTCCATATGTCCGATCCCCTCAGCGCAATCGCTAAGGGCTCAATCGCCAATGTGAACAAGAGGGGGGACATGAGGCATTCCTGCCTCGTTCCCCGGAATAGTGGGAAGTACTCCGACTACGTCTCATTCATCCGCACGCAAGCTGTCGGATCATTGTATTGCAATTTTACTCAATCCACAAACTTCGACCCAATCCCAAACTTCTTCAGTACCGCAAACCGATAACTCCACTCCACTCTGTCAAATGCTTTCTACGCATCAAATGCTACCACCACCTCTAACCCCCTCCCTTCTGCCGGAGACAGCACCACATTCAGCAACCGCCTCGTGTTTGATGACAGCTGCCTGCCTTAACGAACCCCGTCTGAACGTCCCCCACTACCTTTGGGGAGACACTCCTCCAGCCACACCGCCAGCACCTTCGCCAACATCTTGGCATCTACATTCAGTAGAGAAATGGGCCTATACGACCCATACTCCAGATCCTTCTCCTTTTTCAGTGACAATGAAATAGATGCCTGCCTCATCATCTCCGGCAGCCCCACCTTTGCCATTGCATCCTTAAACATTTCCACCATCAGCAGCGCCAACTTGTCCTTAAACATTTATACAACGCCACTGGGAACCCATCCGGCACCAGTGCATTACCTGACTGCATCTTCCCTATTGCTACCTTCATTTCCCCGACACCTAAAGGTTCCTCTAACCCGGCCCTCTCCTCCTCTGGTCACTCCAGTTGCTCCTGAAACTCCCCTCATCTCCGACTCAACCTCCGGCAGCCCCAACATATATAACCTCCTATAAAAGTCCTCAAATACCCTATTCACCTGCTCCAGAACCACCACCCCTCTCGTTCCATCCCTAATCCACACAAACTCCCTCGTCACTGCCCATCAGCAATTGACTGGCCTTCTCACCATTCTCACCCCCCGCACTCGCCTCAACTGCCAAACTGTCCTGTAGACAGAAGGTCAAACTTCGCCTGCAACTCCTTCCTTCTCATCAACAGCCCCGACACCAGATCCTCTGCATAACTTCCACCCACCTACAAAATCTCCTCTTATCAGCTGCTGCTGGTCTGCCCGTGCCTCCCTATCCACCTTCGCCTTAGATGCAATGACCTCACCCCTCACTACTGCCTTCAATGCCTCCCAAACTACCGACGACAAGACCTCCCCATTTCGGTTGAACTCCACATACTCTTCAATCACCCTCCCCATCTTCAAGCAAAGATTCGGGTCCGCCAACGATCCCACATCTGGCCTCTGGGCTGGACCCTTCTCCAAGACCACATCTCCCCAGAGCGGTGCGCATGATCCGATATCACGATTGCCAAGTACTCCGCCTTCTTTACCCCAGCCAGCTGCACCTTCCCTACCACACAAAAGTCAATCCTGGAGTATAACTTGTGTACCAGAGAGAAGAACGAATGCTCCTTGTCCCGTGGGTGTAAATACCTCCACGAATCAGCCCCATACATTAAGGAAGGCATCACAACCACTTGGTAGACCATGCGCTTGGTTTCTTTTTGATGTTGCAGTTTTAAAACACTCGCTTCCTAAGGTGGTCAAAGGCTGCACAGGTCGATTTCAGGTAATGCTGGATTTCCTGGTCAATGTCAGCCTTCTGTGAAAGATAACCCAAGGTATTAGAAGTGTTCCATATTTTCCAGACACTCATAATCCTAATTAATGGGGCTGGGACGTGTTCATTTGGAGCTTGCTGATGAATGTTGAGTGTCAATCCCATCTTCTCGTATGCCTCAGAAACAGATATCCAGAGAATCATCGACGTATTTACTAAGACGGCACTTACTGCCGCATCATTAGCTTATTGGCGCTCAGTGACTTAGGTCAGGATGATCTTTGTTCACTGTCCATTCGATAAATAAGCTGTACTCACGCAGGGAGGTCCTATGTAGTCAGATGGAGCATGGCAGCATTGAAGATCGATAAACACATGCTTGTTTGACTTGTCTTAATCTCAAAGACGTTGTAATGGATCACCACTCACATATCAGCATGAAGATTTGTTCTTCATTTATGTGATGGCGTTTGCCACCTCCATAGGGAGGATTCCGAGATAGTCTCTAATTGGGTATTATGGGATGGAGTTGAAAGCACTCTGTCAACAATTCATACTTGATTGAAAAGGTTTCCAAAATGCTCCGGGTGTTGACAGCTTCCCTTTCGTTAATCAGATATCCCCGGTCCTTAAACCTCAGAAGAGCTGGTCCTTGAGTACTTGGGCCTTAAATGTTTTTTGTGGCAGTGAAGAAGCCACAGCTATCATTCAAGTCAGCAAAATATTGAATTTCCTTTGCCTCGTCTGCCCACCACATGTTCCCCATGTCACAGGTGCACCTCTGTATCTCGCTCTTTACTTCTTGGCAAAGAAAGTCTTGTACTTAGGATCAATCAGTTCATTAACATTCTGATCATTTTCATCACCCGAGTCCTGATATTTCCTGATAGAAAATCCCAAGTGCCTCTTCGCAGGCATTGATGATAGTGGACTCTAGGACATCCCAAACACTGTGGACATTCTTCTTTGATCTTGAAGATTTTCTCTAAGGCATTGCTGAAATTGGTCTCATTTGATTTGATTCTCCAGAACTTCGACGTTGAGCCGTGTTCACGACTCTCTGAAGTTTCTTACGGTGTTGGGCCGAGTAGTTGGCTGTAATGCAGCCAGATAGGATGCTTTCTATCATGCATCTGTAAAAGTTGCTAAGAGTTAATGTAGACATGCCAAATTTCCTTAGTTTCCTGAGAAAGTATAGGCGCTGTTGTGCTTTCTTGGTCGTAGCGTTGACATGGGTGGAGCAGGACGGATTGTTGCTGATGTGTACACGCAGGATTTTGAAGCTGTCAACCATCTCTACCTCAGCACCATTGATGCAGACAGGGGTGTGTACGATACTTTGCATCCTGAAGTTAATGACCAGCTCTTTAGTTTTGCTGACATTGAGGGAGAGATTTTTGTCATTACACCATGCCACTAGTTTCTCCATAGCAGTCCTGTACTCTGACTGATCGATGTCGAGATCCAACTCACTAAAGTTGTGTCATCAGCAAACTTGTAGATGGAGTTGGAGCCAAAGTTTGCCAGACGTGTGTGTATAGGGAGTACAGTAGGTGTTTGGAAGGTGCTGCCGAAGGAGCCTTGGTGCGTTGCTGTAGTTGGTACACACTGCTGCCACTATGTGTTGGTGGTGGAGCGAGTGAATACTGAAGGTAGTAGATGGGATGACAATCAAGCGGGCTGCTTTGTCCTGGACGGTGTCACGCTTCTAGTGCTGTTAGAGCTGCATTCACCCAGGCAAGTGGAGGATATTCCATCACACGTCTGACTTGTGATTTGTAGATGGTGGACATGTTTTGGGGAGTCAGGTGGTGAGTTACTCACCACAGAAATTCATCAGCAGCTGATGTTTGAATGTGGGTGTTGCTAGGACATTTTGTACTTGTTCTTCTGGTGGAACAAGGGCTAGGTGATGAGGAGCCCATATTCCGGGGATTTGGTAAGGAGGTGAATGCCGTTGGGAGTTGACATTTCCAATTCCTTCCTGACTAATAGTTACATTCCAGAGATTAGAATTTCTTCAAATGCTGGTGTTGAAGCCCGAGAAGAATAAGCCTGTCCTTCTTCGGAATATTTTTGTCAAGTTTAGAAATCTTCCTTGGTTTTGTCATCCATCTCCAGAATTGGGACATATGCACTGACTACCTTGGTGAATTGAGATAAAGAGTCACGAGGCATTGATTTTGTCCAAAAAGGAACTCATGAAGTTGCAAACAAATTCATTCTTGATGGAAATTCCAACTCAGCAAAGTCTATTTTTTTTTCTGATTTCCCTTTCCAGAAGAAAGTACAGCTGCCTCAGAGTTTCTTAAACTACTTCTCGCGAACTTGCCAGGTCTCACCCAGAGCGGCGATATCATATTGCCAGAGTTCTCAGGTGAAAAATCGCAGTGTGACGCTCTGGGTGTGTCCATGAGGGTCCTGATGTTCCAGGTCCCAAACTTTATTGTGCAGTAACCTATTGTGGCAGGTTATCAAATGCCTCTTAGAAATCCAAATGCATTACATTCACTGGTTTTCCTTTGTCCACTGTACTTGTTACATCCTCAAATAACTCTAAATGTGTCAAATAGGATTTCTGTTTCAGAAAACCATGTTGACTCTGCCGGTTGTATTATGATTTTCTAATTGTCCTGGAACTAACTTCTGAATGGATTCCAGCATTTTCCCTGTGACAGATGTTAGCCTCACGAACCTATAGTTTCCTGCTTTGTCTCCCTCCTTTCCTGAAAAATATGTACCTATCAGCATTTGGTCGTGGTAGTTTTCCTTCTACTTTTTCTTTCGTGATGCTACCGTTTCCTTTTTATATGGTTGAAAAAGCTTAACAATTCGTTTTTTTATTTCTTGCATTATCTCTCGTTCCACAATATCTCCTTCATTGGGTCATTAGGGGACAAAGAAATGGGAGTTAAGAATCAGTCATGATCTGATTGAATGGTGGCGCTGGTTCAAGGTTTTGAATGGCCTACTCTTGTTCATTTTCTCTGCAGTTAGCATAGTTTTGGCAATTGATAGTGTGGGAGTAGACCGACTGTCTACCTGCAATATGATGGTACCTTGCATAGATGCTCAGCATAGATGCTACCAGAACCCAACAACTCTGGAATAAATAAGCATTTTATTTCTGCTGACTCATGCAACATTGGCATAAACCAAGGTTTATCTGCTGTGCGCTGGTTGCAAATTTAAAGCTCTTAATGTCTCTCACTTTTCTCTGATATGAGTTTGTACACATCATCTACATGTAAGCAACAAGGCACATCGTAGCAGTGGAAAAACAGGGGTCTGCCCTCCAAACCAAAAATGTACTTGTTAAATAGTGCGGAGTCTGAATCAAACATCAATGCCAGGGATGGTCCAGGCAGTATATAAATGTAAGCTCAACGATAACAACTGCATCGCAATCGTTGTTTATGAAGGAATTATCAAGTACTTATCTACAGCTGATTGCCAAATGGGGTATCTACTAATATAGAACATGGAACAAAGTGCAGAAAGAGGCCATTCGGCCCATCGAGTCTGCACCGACCCACTTAAGCCTCACTTCCACCCTATCCCCGTAACACAATAACCCCTCCTAACTTTTTTGGACACCAAGGGCAATTTAGCATGTCCAATCCACCTAATCTGCACGTCTTTGGACTGTGGGAGGAACCCGGAGGAAACCCACGCAGACACGGGGAGAACGTGCAGACTCCGCAGACACAGTGACCCAATGGGAAATCGAACCTGGGACCCTGGTGCTGTGAAGCCACAGTGCTAACCACTGTGCTACCCTGCTGCCCTAAATGGGTACCTGGAGATGAAAATTGTGTGTTCCTTTTAATAGAGATGGCTGACCCATAAAGTCAGTTTTACACCTTCATTGCAAGTTGAGATCTACCCCAATATATTGTGTTCTAACTTTTTTTAAACCAAAATTGCCAATCAGCAAGCAATTATTCAAGGACAGGGGCCGGGATTCTCCGCCGGTGTGATTCTCCGTTATGCCGGCGCCCGGGGTTTCCCGACGGCGTGGGGCTGCCCCACAATGGGAAACCCCGTTGACCGGCTGGCGTAACGGAGAATCCCGCTGGCCAGTCGGGGCAGAAATGTGGCGGGGCGGAGAATCCTGCCCAGGACTTCCCCAACTTCAGATCTCCTTTACTTACAGTTTTCATGCACACTAAGACTTCCATGAAAGTTTGGCAACTGCAGAACAAACAAACTGACAAAACCCTACAGGAGCCCAGTGCATTTCCAAGAACGAGCTGGTCATAGATTTTACCTCTTTCACATGATAAAAGAACTGGTGTGATGGTTCAGAAAGCTGGACAGCAGGCCTTGTGCCTTGCTGCAGGTTTGATCATTAAGGGCTGGATTTTCGCCAAATTGGGATGACTCGGAAGTCCTTAGCAAATGCAGTTTGGACACAGCTCCAAGATTCCCGACCCCACTCCTGGTGTTTCCAATTTTTGGAAGGCCCGTTAAGGGTTTGGGCTAATTTGGGTCACCAGTCTGTACCAGGCACTCCTGACCTGGCAGGCCCTCTTGTCCCAGTCCTCTGCAATTTTCCGGAGTTGGGCCAGCTTTTCAAAAGGTCATGGGCAACAGCACCTCAGGTGCCACAAACCATAGTCTGCATGAGGGAACCTCTGAAAGGCAAGGTGAAAACGTCCTCTTCATGCCCGCCATGTAAAGGTATGACAATCCCCCCCAAACATCTCTTATGGTCCCTCATACCAAGCTATGCACAATGAACCCTCTCGTGACAGCAGCATTTGTTAAAAAAAAGCTTTCAAAAGTCATTAATAACTTTCTACCTTCTTTAAAAATATAACTCCTTTTTTCTACAGCCAATGCCAAGAAAAGGGTAGGAACATGGGACACTCCTGCCTCATTGCTCAGTGCAAGGAAAAATACCCTGAATTCGCCATTGGCTCCTTGTAGAGCAATTGCACCCATGCCACAAACTTCGACCCAATCCAAAATTTCTCCAACATTGCAATCAGATAACCCCACTCCACCTGATCAAACATCTTCTCCACATCTAGTGCCACTTTCCTTCCCTCTGCCGGCAAAAGTACCATATTCAGCAGCTGCCTCACATTCAATGGCAACTGTCTGCCCTTAACGAAACCTATCTGATGCTCCCCAATAACCCTCAGAAGGCACACCTCCAACCTTTGCCAATATCTTGGCATCCACATTCAGCAGAGATATGGGTCTTTATGACCCACACTCTACCGGGTCCTTATCCTTCTTAAGCAGCAAAGAGATGGAGGCCTGTCCCATCGTTTTCGGCAAACCCTCGCTGACCATCGCGTTCTCGACCATTTCCACCAGCAATGGCTATTTTTAATTTAGTTGAGACCATGTCCAACAGCAATGGGTGGGGGGGGGGGCCTTTAAACAGGCCATCCCCATGCCCAGTAACGGCTGCCGCAAAAGCCTTTGAGCTTATTCCCATCTCGGCTGGTCCGACCGCTGTCCGCACCTGTCTCTTCCCCCCCCCCCCCCTCTCCCCCACCCGCCCAATGAAAACCCCATCCTTGCCGGGGCTGGCTCCCAAGGCGGGTGGGCGGAGTCAACGCTTTTTCAGAATCCATCACCTGCCTCAAGGATGAAAATCCAGCCCTTTCATGTCTGAAATATCACAGAACTGAGGCTTAAGTAGGCTTTTGCTCCTCCACCAAATTGCCAGATGCGTAACTCTTGTATTCATGCAGTAATCCATGAATAAAAACAAGAAATTTGCTAGCTTTTCACAAATCAGCCAAACAAATGAATGGAAACAAACTTCAAAGATATCCCCCACAGCAGCTCAAACTTGGTGCCACATGAAGAACTTTGCTGCGTGCACAGAGAGCCAACTGAGTGCTTTGGAAAGCATGTGAAAAAAAAAGACAAAAGAAAAAAATTTGAAAAATAATACAATACATATTTTGTTGCAGCTACACTCTAGAATGCTCTAACTTCACTGGCGATCCCGAGCTAAACTGACTGAATTCAAAAGTATTTTCACTGACAGCTAACACAAATGTATAGCTAACCTCTATTTACGTACATTAATTCAAACAATGCAACGTAATGGGTGGCTTTAGTACATAAATGTTGGAGAAATTAAAAATTGCAAGTGTAAACATTGGTCCGTAGGAAAACTAATCAAACATCCAATGTTACAATACTTTGATCCCAGAGATTTTAAGGTTTGATGCCAATGGATATTCCATTAAAGGAAACACATAGTTAAGGCAAAATCTACTCTCTACAGATTTATGGAACACTCGAGGCCAGAGTTTCCATTCATGGGTGAGTTGCTTAAACACCACTGCAAATGATTGGACATTAGATTAGCAAATTTAAGTATCTAAAACAACAGGAGTTTCTTTTGCATGCAATGCAGCTTAAATCTTTGCAATAGGCACCAGTTATGATTACTACAAGGAAATTTAGTTTTATCAAGCATATGTGCCTGAGCAGATGTGGAGTAGGACTGCATGGAACCCAGTCAGCTCATTTTATATACAGATTATTTAATGCAAGGCTGCCTTTATGATAGCATCGAAAATTAAAGAACATTTATTTCCAATCTGGATCAATGCAGCTAAACTAAAATCAGACACGAAATAAAAACACAAAAGTTCACTAAGTCCTATATCGATTCCAAAGTCACTTTTGATGCAGTGAATGTTTATTTATATAGATTGACGTACAGCTGCACAAGTATCCTATTCAGGCTCTAAACATCTACATGGTTATGTGGAAATCAAAACTAGAAATCTCTCAATTGCCCATATACATGTAACAAAACCAGTGCTGTACAATATTTAGCTGCTCGAATTGCCAAATGTGCTTAATCATATTCCTGGAGGTTGCATCACATGACTTGCCCCCATGCTTTTGCCATTAGTCAGCCAACACATTCATCCTTGTGATGCACTGCTTTCCAGTGGCAATTGGAAAGCAAAAGGAATCATTACCCAACTGGATGATTTTTGACCGTCAGCCAAACAGCCTTCCTCACCCACCTTCCATTTTCAATATTTTTATATCTAGGAAAAAAAATGTTTCAAAGGAAGTGACAGAAAGAACAATAGCCGGAATTCTCTGGCCGTTCGCTGGCGGCGGATTCTTCTATCCCACCGGCAGCGCACCACTGCCTGCAGGTTCCCCAGTGGCATGGGCCAGCATCAAAGGGAATTCCCATCGGCAGTGGTGGGAACAAAGAATTACATTGCCGAAGAATGGTGGGCCGCCTCCCAGCTCCAAGGATCACGTGGCTGCGAGGTTGATAAATCCCGCCCAATACAATTAAAGATCGCCATGATTTTTCTCCAAGTTTGCACAGAATGGTGCCCTGGAGATTGATCTTCTTTTCGATCTGCGCGAAGCACTGTTCTGTGGGGGTCATGGCACATGACGCATATGCAATGGCGTCCCATGATGAGGCCTCATCGCATTGCAGGAGCACCGCCCCAATGCCGGATTGGCTGGCATCCGTTGAAATATTTGTTTCCTTCGTGGGATCAAAAAATGTCAATACCGGGGCGGTGGTAAGCTTGGTCTTAAGCTCCTCCCTTTCGCGCTCGTGGGCAGGAGGCCATTGGAAGTCTTTTGTCTTCTTGACCAGGTTCTGGAATGGGAGGTGAGGTTGGGGATGAACTTGCCCAGGAAGTTGAACGTGCCCAAAAATCGGAGGACCGCCTTCTCATCCGCTGGCTTCTGCATGGCCGTGATGGCTGCCACCTTGTTTGCATCCGGCCGCACACCCAACCGGGAGATGTGGCCCCCTAGGAACTGGAGTTCAGTCTGGCCGAAGGAACATTTGGCTCTGTTGAGGCGAAGGCCTTGGTCCCGTATTCGTTTGAAAACGCGCTGGAGGCGACTGATATGCTCCTACGGGGTGGTGGACCAAATGATGATGTCATCAACATAGATGCGCACACCCTCAATGCCCTCCATCATTTGCTCCATGACCCGGTGGAATACTTCGGATGCCGATATAATCCCAAACGGCATCCTGTTGTCGCAGTATCTGCCAAACGGGGTATTAAAGGTACACAGCATTCTGCTGGACCTGTCTCGTTGAATTTGCCAGAATCCTTTCGAGGCCTCAAGTTTGGTGAAGACTTTGGCCCAAGCCATCTCGCACATGATCTCCTCGCGCTTGGGGCTAGGGTAATGCTCCCTCATTATGTTGCGATTCAGATCCTTTGGGTCAATGCAGATCTGGAGCTCGCCGGAAGGCTTCTTTACGCACACCATGGAACTGACCCAGTCGGTTGGTTCCGTCACTCTGGTGAGCACTCCTTGGTCCTGGAGGTCTAGCAGCTGCTGCTTGAGGCGGTCCTTGAGGGGTGCTGGGACTCTGCGAGGTGCATTAACCACAGGCGTGGTGTCTTGTTTGATCAGGATTTTGTAAGTGTATGGAAGCATGCCCATGCCTTCGACAACCTTGCGGTGCTGGTCGATGATGGCATTGAGTTGCACCCTGAAGTCCGCATCCTGGAAGGCAGACGTGTCCTCTGGAGAGAGAGAGTGTCCTCGTTGAACGAGGTTTCGGAGTTTGCACGCCTGTGCGCCTAGCAGAGAGTCCTTCGAGGAGCCCACGATCTCGAAGGGAAGGATGGCTTTTCACGAGTTGTGCGTCACTTCGAGTTGGCATGAACCGGTAGCAGGAATGACGTTGCCATTGTAGTCCACTAGTTGGCAGGTCGACGGAAGAATGGTTGGTTTAACCCCACGGGTCTGAAAGTCTGACCACGCTAGGAGATTAGCGGAAGCACCAGTGTCCAGGCGGAAACGTATCTGGGATCGGTTGACCGTCAGGGTGGCACACCACTCGTTGTCTGGATCAATGCTGTGCACCGACAGTTGCTGGTGGTTTTGATTCGTGGGACAGCCTGTTCTTTGTTATAACAGCGACTCGAAAAGGCTCCCTCGGGTCCAGGTGTCACTGATCTGCAGGAAGTTGGAATCGGACTAGGTGAACGTGGGTTGAATTGCCCGAATGTTCCTGCGAGGCTGGCTGAAGCAATGCAAATTGGTAGGCTGAGCTGCTCAACAGCAGGCAGCATAATGGCCAACTCTGCCACATCGTAGGCATTGTCGCGATTTTGCAGGACAATGGTGCTTTAAATGGGCGGAGCCACAGTTGCCACACGTCGTGATGTCAGTACGCTCGTTGCACCACAGTGCATGCGCTGTGCGGTCCTGCGTGGTGCGCGCCTGCGCATCACGTTCCTCCACATCATCGTCCCCTCGTTTGGCGCGTACAAGCGCGGGAGGCCGCGAAAAGCGCGCGAAATGGCTGCCCACATCCAGGCTGCAGCCTTGGAGGTGTTCAATTGTTTGGAACCGTTCCGCTTCGTGGGGACCTTACCGCGCCGTTTCAGCCGCTTGTATATGGGAGTACCGGCTGGTGGCATTTTCATGCAGGACACAGGTCTCGATGGCAGTCGCTAGGGTGAGTTGCTTAATTTTGAGCTGCTGCTGACGCAGGGGGTCTGACAGAACACCAAATACGATCTGGTCGAGTATCATGGAGTCGGAGGTGGGTCCGTAGCCGCAGGACTACGCAAGGATGCGGAGGTGTGTTAAAAAGGATTGGAAAGGCTCGTCCTTACCCTGCAAGCGCTGCTGGAACAGGTATCTTTCAAAACTTTCATTGACCTCTGTGCTGAAGTGGGTGTCGAATTTGAGGAGAACCGTCTTGTACTTTGTCTTGTCCTTGTTGTCTGCGAATGTGAGGGAGTTGAAGATGTGGATGGCATGTTGCCCGGCCGTGGAGAGGAGCAGAGCAATCTTCCTGGTGTCCGAGGTGTTCTCCCTGTCCGTGGCTTCGAGGAAGAGCTGGAAGCGCTGTTTAAAAATCTTCCAATTGACCCCGAGATTGCCGGCGATGCGGAGCGGCGGCGGCGGGTTGATGTTCTCCATACTTCAGGATGCCGGAATGTTGATTAGTTGCAGGTGGGTCTCAGAATTGCTAGTATGCAACCATTCCTTGTACCATGATGTGTTGGGTGTTCTGGATCACAAACAGGTCACCAACACTGGAAGTGGTGGAACGCTATTTTATTATAAGGTTAACTATATTAACATACTTGAACTGTGGGTAAATGCAATACCAGCTTTAACTGTTGACCCTTGCCTAGTCCTAACCAGGTGATGCACTCAGCACATGGTGAATGTCTATGTAGCAGGCTGTGAGCTCTGTGCTCCGAGCTGGCTGCTACTAGAATCAGCGGGAACTCTCCTGTCCCCTGTCTTTACAGTGCGTGTGCTCTCACTGGTGATTGGCTGCGGTAATGTGTATGCTGATTGGTCCCACTGCATGTCCATCAGTGTGTATGTGTCTGCACCATAATATACTGATGTATATTATGACAAACCCTACAGTGCAGAACAAAGCCATTCAGCCCTTCGAGACTGCAACAACCCTCTGAAAATGCACCCCTACCCTCAGCCCACTACCCCTGCCCTATCCCCGTAACACCACCTCGGGGCAATTTAGCACAGCCAACCCATCTAACCTGCACATCTTTGGACTGCGGAGGAAACCAGAGGAGCCGGAGGAAACACATGCAGGCACGGGAAGAATGCGCAAACTCCACACAGTCACCAGAGGTCGGAATCGAACATGGGTCCTTGGCGCTGTGAGGCAGAAGTGCTGTCTAGTCTGTCATGGGAAGCATGATTGAAGTCATGTTCAATGCCTGGAAATATTATCCTGTTCAATAATGTATATCTCATGAACACTAATGTTAGGCGGGGCTGTCTGGCCTTCCCGCAGTGTGTTTCTTGGCACTGGGGTGCCCACCGTTGGCCGCCTGCGGGATCTTTGATCCCACCGCTGTCGATAGGATTTCCCATTGAATCAAACCCCACCTCTCTGGCAAACCCGTGGTAGGTGTGCACCGGCAGCAGGACCGGAAGAACCAGTCGGCGTGAACAGCTGGAAGATCTTGACATTTGTCTGGATTTTCCATGGACTTCATCTCATCAGAGTGATTATCAGTTCTGCCACCTACTGACAGATCAGGAATGTGCCAAGGCATGGTATCTAGTTTTTATTATAAGGAGGTACGTTGGAACATCCTGGGTTATTCAATTCTATCAACCGAGATTATGTTGAGTTAAGCAACAAATACAGAGCCACAAAGTTGGTTTATAAGGCTGACTTCTTCCTCTTAACTTCTTTCTCTGCAAATAGTCGATTTTGATTTCTATTATTTTTGCTACATGCAGAACTCCGATACAGGCCACGAGTCTGACCCAGCTGGAACGGAGATTGAACCCAGTACTGTTGGTGTTAATTTGATCCACACTCTAGCTAACTGCTCATCCCGCCTCCGGGCACTGACTAATTCCATTGAATATGAAAGACTGTTGAGGACTCAAAATTTATAACAGAGGACCATACAAACAACACACAAACAGCTATTGTCAACCACCTTCCCTTGAAAGCCTTTAGGTTTTTAAATGATGGATGTCACATACATTTTGTGAATAGGAGTTAGCTATGTTGCTGTTGACCAGATGGTCCATCAGGAAAGCAATGTGGTGCTTTGCTAAACCCTCCGATGTGCATATGCAGTGTGGACAGGTGCATATGGAAAACTTAAAAGGCAATGTCTGGTTTTGTGGCCCTCTCAGGACTAATAAATTAACAGCAGACAACGTTGCGATTTCAAAATGTCACACGATGAACATAGAGCACATATAATGCAGGGTAAACTGCACCACATCAGTCCCCTTTCTTCCCTCCCCATGATCATGGTGCTGTGTTGCTGTTAGTGACTGTTGTGTCCAGAAACATGTCAGAAAGCTGACAAAATTACACGTGTGCCTGGCAGATCCTCAATGTCAAACGATTCAGAACTCAGATTCGCAACCCAAGAACTGTGAAGCAAGCCTGTTAATTACCTTTTTTAATTAAGAGTCATGACAGTCAAAATGAGTTTCCTCAACCTCACTAAAATAGTGTCGTCAGGGCATTTTAAATGCATTTTTATTAAAGGGAGCTCTATTTGAATTGCCTTGTCAAGTCCCAAAACGAGAACAATAAATGGTTAACGGTGACCGTACTGTGATCTTAGCCTGTACACAGAGGGCTTGAATTACCACTCTTGTTTTAGTAAGAGGCACTTCCAACAGGAATTGCACTCCAAGACTGATTCCTTCAATGTCCAGACTCCCACTGGACCCAAAGAGATTTCTGTAGAACCGCAGCGGAGTTTTGTGTCCGATCCAGCTCTGGCTCCCTTCCCACTAATTCATTTTGCACAAACTGTCAAGGTTTGCAGTGACAGCCGTTAAGGCTCAATCTTAACCCTTCAATGTGCACTGTAACATTTTCCCTCAAAATAAATAGTTTTGGCACTGATTAAAAATAAAGTCCTCAGATAACCCAAGCGAGAAATGTTCTGTTGCTTGTGTATTTCAATTCTTGTATTAAATTCAAAAGAACCTGGTGCTAAATATTAGCTGAAAACTGAAGTGTTCTTTTTCAAAGTTGTTTAACTTTTACACTCTCAGCAGGTTGGACACCCCCCCCACTTCAAAAGCCAAGCAGAGATGCGTGTACAGAATTGAAGCAGTTGCCCTCATAATGTGGAGTGACACAGTGGTTCGCACTGCTGCCTCACAGCACCAGAGACCAGGATTCTTGGGTGACTGTGTGGAATTTGCACTTTCTCCTCCGGGTGCTCTGCTTTTCTCCCACAGTCCAAAGGTGTGCTGGTTAGGTGGATTGGACATGCTAAAATTGCCCCTTTGTGTCCAGCGATGTCCAGGTTAGGTGAGGTTACAGGGATAGGGCGGAGGAGTGGGCCGAGGTAGGGAGTTTTTCCAGAGGATCAGTACAGACTCAGTGGACCAAATGATCTCTTTCTGCACTGTACGGATTCTATGAATATTCTATAAATAGCTGGGTATGAGAAAAAAAAAATCACATTCTTATTGGGATTCATGACCAGTCAAGAACGATCGTTCATATTAAAAAAAGGAAGAACATTTCCGGCTCTACTTTCTCAAGAGCTATGCTGTTAAAATGTCTGCTCCCGAAATGGATGACCATAACATTTTACATCATTTAATCTTTATCTCTTTCCTTCCAAAACGCAAGACCAACTACAAAGTGCCCGGGGATGGGAAGGAGTTTCTTGGTGGGTGTGAGGCAGAACATCAGTTGCAATGCTGGAGTTTTAAGAGGGGAGGGAGATTTGAAGGAAAACGTCAACAAACAAAACCATAAAAGACGTACACCTCAACTCTTCTGCATCTCCATCACCACACACAATTTTTAATCATAATCTTTATTGTCACAAATAGGCTTACATTAACACTGCAATGAAGTTACTGTGAAAAGCCCCTAGTCGCCACATTCCGGCGCCTGTTTGGGTACACTGAGTGAGAATTCAGAATGCCCAATTCACCTAACAGCGTGTCTTTCAGGACTTGTGGGAGGAAACCGGAGCACCCGGAGGAAACCCAGGCAGACACAGGGAGAACGTGCAGACTCTGCACAGACAGTGACCCAAGCCGCGAATCGTACCTGGGACCCCGGTGCTGTGAAGCAACAGTGCTAACCACTGTGCTGCAGTGTCTTTCCATCCATGTTCCCTACTCTGGTTCCAGCTCACTCTGGAGTGCTTCCAAGGAGCATGGATTAACACAAAAGTGAGTGTCCATAAACTGTTCAACTATACAGGCCTTTTTCTCCTCACATTTTTTGCATCAATTTGAACTATTACAACACTGTTTAAAACAGCAGGTAACATAAAAGAAAGCTTGCAGGCAGAGTTCTGGAAAAAGACATAACAAAATAATCCCAAATGATTCAAATTCATTTTCAGGGACCACCAGCTCTGTTCAATTGAATGCACACATATTTAGCAAAACGAAAAGTGATCTTTTAGTGCGCCAAGCACGGTATTACCACAGTGTTGTGGAAGTAAGTGTAGAAACACTATCACTAGGTGTGACAAAGTAGCTTTTAAAGACTAAGTTGCGTCTGGGAAGAACAAGGTTGTACTTCAGTACGAGGAGTCTTGGATCTGGAATGGTTGATTCACTGCTCTGGCATTTATGCATCCAATTCAGTTCCTTTTGTCTCTTTGCCGAGTCTCGTAAAGTCTCTTGCTGACAGATTAAAGATCCCAGGAGACCGAGCTGAACACACAGTAATGAAAGGAGTGGTATAATGAGGAATTAATGGGCTCCAGCATCTATTCCCCCAAGACAGTGTAAAAATAAATCTCAAATTAAAAACAAATGAATTATTTGAAAATGAGAAAGAAGAAAGACCCAACGGGTATTTAAATTAAGCAATGTTTACTGATAGCAGGGGTGCAGGGAAGGTACTAGCCGATTTTAAGTCCAGTCATCTATTGCATCAATTCAAAGTGCAAACAATGGGTGAAAATGTTTTCTTCTCCATTCTTTGAGGAATAAAAGATTCCTTTTGCTTCTAGACAGACAGTGTACTTTGCATTACATTATTTATTTACAATCCTGGAAAGCGTATTGTTCAATATCAATCTAAGTCAAGTGCAGAATGCAAAGGACATGGTGTTGTTTCTGGTGTTGGAGTGAGGAGGATGTACATTCTAGAGTGGCTCAGAGGACTCAGAGAGAAATCAACTCTCGAGCAGTGAGATATGATTGTAGGGCCAGTTGGATGGAGGCACTTTTCACTGCCTCCGACAACAGTTTCGGGACACAGGGAAAACAATCAGTTCCTGGAGTACTTTAGGCGATCGGGTGTCATTGACAAGGTCCCATTCTCCAGCACGCCAACATAATAATGATAATCTTTATTATTGTCACAAGTAGGCTTACATTAACACTGCAATGACGTTACGGTGAAAAGCTCTGGTCGCCACATTCTGGTGCCTGCTCGGGTACACGGAGGGACAATTCAGAATGTCCAATTCACCTAACAGCACATCGTTCAGGACTTGTGGGAGGAAACCGGAGCACCCGGAGGAAACCCACGCAAACACAGGGAGAATGTGCAGACTCCACACAGACAGTCATCCAAGCCGGGAATCAAACCTGGGAGCACAGCAATTCCTCTCCACTTTTAAAATTATAAATTCATATCTTAAGTATAAAATGGAAAACCTTGACAGGCTGTAATCACACCCTCCTGTCAATAGTAGCACTGCAGTATCTCCCAACTGTTCAGTCTGTTCTATAAAAACTTCAGATGACATCACCAACTATATTCCATTCTTCTTAAGCTACTGTGGTAGCATGACCCCTTTAAGGAAGCAATATTTCACATACCATGTGACGGGCCCAGAGCCGATGGGGGCACAGTGCACGAACATAAGCTTATCAGGAGTTTTAGGCGTGGCTCTGACCATTGGGGCTTAGTCAGTTAGGCCGGGAGTTGTGGGAGTAAGACCCATGTATTAGTTGTGCTGTCTAGTGTATATAGTTTGCCTTAGTTCAATAAACATCTTTTATGTTTCAATATTGCCTCGTCGATCACCTCGCAACACAACAGCTACCATGCATTTTGATATTCAACTATAAATAATGCATTCTATTTAATATATCAGAAAGCCACATTCAAATGTATTGCTTATTATCCCTATCGCTTTAAACATTGTTTCAGCTGAAGATCACATCTAGTCTGGACTTTTCAAATTTACCTCTGGGGGGGGGGGGGGGGGGGGGGGGGGTTGGATTTGGGACGTTGGGGGAGAAGGGGGAACAGTATTTAGTGGGTCAGAGGGTGTGGTGTTGGGGCCCTCCACCTTGTCACCTCCACTCAATTAAGTCTGGGACAAGACTGTTTGCAATGGCCTCCCTGTGCAGATGCCAATTGAGATGACAGGCAATGGTATTGTCACACATGGAGCCTAAGAAGTAAAGGGAGAGAGGTTTCTCTCATTCAAAGGCATTCAATGCCTGATCTAGGGACCTAGCATCGGGAAGGTGAAGGGCTGCTGAGAGTCACGTCCATTTACTTTCTTCTGACCCCCTACCTACCCCCAGCCAACACTCTTCTTCCCCCCCCCCAACCCCACGGTGATTATGATCCCCTATCGCATCCTCCCTCCGTCCGTCTGGGCTGGGGTCTCTCGTTGATCCGGAGCTTCGAGTGGATGCACTGCCTCCAGCTGCTATCGTTTCTGGGAGCACTGATGGCAATGGATCCAACGGTCTTTGATTGGAAGGCAGATCTCACGGTGTGGATTTCCACCCTCAAAAGTCCTCAAACCCAGGGAAGCCCAAACGCTTACCACTTAAATACCTGATGGACAATAACTATCAGCAGGCTGACTGTAACTGAGATCATGTAGGGCACCTTGCCAGTTCTGCAGCTGGCAAGCAAGAGCTCGGAGCAAACATTAAATTCTGTCCCCCATGTGCAACCCCACTGGGAAACAGAGTGTGTCGAGAATGGACTCGCAAAACTTTGTACTTGGAGCTTTGAATCTGGAGCAGCACGAACGGAAACACGGCAAGAAATTTAACAATGAAAGTACATGAGACCAAAAGTGGTTTTTTGTTTGATTTTGAAAAATATCATGGTGCATTTTCTTTCATGGGAACTTCAAGATTTGTTGACCTTAATTTTCATTTTCTGTCTGTGTTGCACATAAATTCTGTTGATCTGACCCTCTGTGATCTGTTGGCATTTTAACCTCGGTGAGTCATGTTTTGGTCATCATATTTTTCAGAACCTTGCAATTAATTAATTTTACATCCATCACATTTCTCAACAAAACCCTCCCCCCCCCCCCCACAATAATTTATATTATGCACGTTCTACGCTTGATCATTCAAAATTGCCCATCGCGTTGAAGAATTAGATTTATCTAGCAATTCAAGGTAGGCAACAGAAAATAAACACAGCAAAGCGGGCAGGCAATTCTCTAAAATTAGATCATTTGAATTATGTGACTCGAAGTTAAGAATAGACTGTTATAAAGCATAAAATGTCAATGTTATATAGTCATAAAAAATACAGGTAATAGCTGACCGAGGGACGCAGCATCGGGAATGTGAGGGGCTGCGAAAGGTCAGACCCATGTACTTCCTTCCGAGCCCCTACCTGTGTCCCGTCAGCGACCCCCTCCCTGAGATTCACCATTCCACCCTCTCTCGCCTGTGCGTTGGGATCCATAGCTTCTGGTGAATGCATTCATCAGATTCTAAATCTAGAAAGTCCAGACAGAACGCCTTCTATGAACTGCAGTGAATTACTAACTACTATGAAAGAATATCCCACCAAGGGTATGTTTAATTCTCAATTGGTTTAGCTAACTTTCAAACCGCAAGAACAATTCTATAGCAAAACTCAAGTTGTAGAGCATGATGTGTGGTATTATCTGCATTCGCTGTTACTTCCAGCAAAGAGCTCTTCATGTGTAACCAGCATGAAATACACTTGGTCCCTTTAATGTGCTCATACTCCATGTAAACGTGTTCCAGCAACCACCGGTTCAAACATCCGTTTTATTTATCAGATTTTGAATTTTTTGTGCACAACATCTGCATAACATGAAGTTCAGTAAACATACTTGGAAACTGAGGTTCTGGAAAATACAATTCTCATCTATTTATACCTAGAAACAAACGCTTGAAGATCAACTCAAGTGATCTAATCAAACAAAAAAAAGTTAACAGTTCATTTAAGAAAATAAATCTTTACTTGAAAATATGGGACAGCTGTTAAAAAAGTTACTTGGCATTGCAAGGTGCGCCAGCACAATGTCTGTTGTTTCAAATCTGCAAACGTCATGACAACTGCAACAAGTGCATTTATACAGCGTGGCAAACACCACTAGTGATATATTGTATGTATTACGGCACTGCCCGTATATTACAGGTGCAACAGTAAATCCCCACCTGCTGGCTCCGCCCAGCAGGCGGCATATAAAAGTGTATGCTCTCCTGCGCTGCTCCCATTCTGGTTCCAGCATCTTGTGCAATAAAGCCTCGATTGTTTCACCATTCTCGACTCGTGGTAATTGACGGTACATCAATTTATTGCACAAGATTTTAAAAGAAGGATCGCCTAATCAAGCCTGATCGCCTGCAGCTGAGCCCTCTCGCAGCCAACGCCACGTCTACCTTCGACCACTGGCCAGCCTGCTTAGAATGATACCTCAGAGCAGCCACTGAAGAACCCTCGGACCCACAGAAGCTCCAAGTCCTCTACTCACGGGTGAGCCCTGAAACTTTCCCCCTCATCCGAGATTGCCCACCTACTCAGAAGCGATGACGCTACTAAGGGGACATTATGTTAAACCGGTGAATCAAGTGTACGCCAGGCACCTCCTGGCCACAAAACGGCAACTCCCCGGGGAGACTCTGGACGATTTCTTGCGGGCCCTACAGATCCTTGGTAGGAACTGTGACTGCCAGGCAATTTTGACAGTCCAACACACCGAACTATTAATTGGAGACACTTATGTCACGGGCATGAAGTCTACGTATGTCCGCCAGCGACTATTGGAAGGGGGTACGCTCGATCTTGCAGAGACTATGCAGCTTGCTAATTCACTAGAAGTGGCCTCCTGTAACCTGGAGTCCTACAACCCCGACCGTGCGGCACCCTCGTGGGCATCGTGGGCCCCACCAGCTGCCGACTCCAGCTCACCGCAAGCCTGCGCCGCGCAGCAGCCAGCCAACCCCCCCCCCCCCCCCAACCACCCCACCCAAGTGTTATTTTTGCGGACAAGGCAAACACCCAAGGCAGCGCTGCCCGGCGCAGAGCGCGACCTGCAACGGGTGTGGGAAGAAAGGACACTTTGTTTCTGTTTGTTAGGCCCGCTGTTTGTCGGTCGCCGCTGTTACCATGTTACCATGGGCGCCGCCATCTTCCCCACTGCAAGCCACATGCGGCCCGTGGGCGCCGCCATCTTTGATGCCACCCGCCATGTGCGCCCCGTGGGCCATTTTGGATCGCGCCTCAGAACCCCTGCTCGTCTGGCCATTTTGCCGCCTACTGCTATTGCCGCCACCGCTGACCAGCCCGGGACCTTTCAGCATCTTCCGCAGCTCGCCTCCATCACCCTGGATCAGTCTCGGCCCCGCAACCTCGCGACCGCTATACGACGGTGAAGATCAACGGGCACGAGACAACCTGCCTCTTTGACTCCGGGAGCACAGAGTTTCATCCACCCCACCACGGTAAGGCGCTGCTCCCTCTCAGTACACCCGTCACCTAGAAAATCGTCCTGGCCTCCGGATCCCATTCCGTATCGCAACCCTCACCGTCCAGGGTGTCGAGTTCAACAACTTCAGGCTCTACGTCCTCCCCCACCTCTGCGCTGCCCTGTTGCTCGGCCTGGATTTTCAATGCCATCTCCAAAGCCTTACTTTGAAATTCGGCGGAACGTTGCCCCCCCTCACCGTCTGCGGCCTCACAACCCTTAAGGTCGATCCACCTTCATTGTTTGCGAACCTCACCTCCGGACTGCAAACCCGTCGCCACTAGGAGCAGACGGTACAGTACCCAGGACAGGACCTTCATCGGGTCGAAGGTCCAACGGCTTCTGTGCGAGAGGATCATCGAGGCCAGCAACAGCCCCTGGAGAACTCAAGTAGTGGTAGTGAAGACTGGGGAGAAGCACAGGATGGTGATTGACTACAGTCAGACCATCAATCGGTACACGCAGCTCGACGCGTACCCCCTCCCACGCATATCTGACACGGTCAATCAGATTGCGCAGTATCGAGTCTGCTCCACAGTTGACTTGAAGACCGCCTATCACCAGCTCCCCATCC
Organism: Scyliorhinus torazame; assembly: GCF_047496885.1. NCBI lineage: Eukaryota > Metazoa > Chordata > Chondrichthyes > Carcharhiniformes > Scyliorhinidae > Scyliorhinus > Scyliorhinus torazame. The sequence goes on from NC_092723.1 coordinate 31,120,502, forward strand.
GCCCGGAGGACCGGCAACACACTGCGTTCGAAGCAGATGGCCGCCTCTATCACTTCCTCAGAGTTCCCTTCAGCGTCACCAATGGGATCTCGGTCTTCCAGCGAGAGATGGACCGAATGGTTGACCAGTACGGGCTGCGGGCCACCTTCCCGTACCTAGATAACGTCACCATCTGCGGCCACGGTCAGCAGGACCACGACGCAAACCTCCAAATATTCCTCCATGCCGCCAAACTCCTTAATCTCACATACAATAAGGAGAAATGCGTGTTCTGCACCAACCACTTAGCCATCCTTGGCTACGTAGTGGAAAATGGAGTCCTCGGGCCCAACCCCGACCGCATGCGCCCCCTCCTGGAACTCCCTCTCCCCCACTGCCCCAAGGCCCTGAAACGATGCCTGTGGTTTTTCTCGTATTACGCCCAGTGGGTCCCTAATTATGCAGACAAGGCCCGCCCACTCATCAAGTCCACAGTTTTTCCCCTGACGGCTGAGGCCCGCCAGGCCTTCAACTACATCAAGGTGGACATCGCCAAGGTCACGATGCGCGCAGTCGACGAGTCCCTCCCCTTTGAGGTGGAGAGCGATGCATCGGATATGGCTCTGGCCGTCACCCTCAACCAGGTGGGCAGACCCGTGGCCTTCTTTTCCCGCACCCTCCATGCCTCCGAAATTCGGCACTCCTCTGTCGAAAAGGAGGCCCAAGCCATTGCGGAAGCTGTGCGACATTGGAGGCATTACCTGGCCGGCAGGAGATTCACTCCCCTCACTGACCAACGGTCGGTTGCCTTCATGTTTAGTGATACACAGCGGGGCAAGATCAAAAATGACAAGATGTTGAGGTGGAGGATCGAGCTCTCCACCTATAATTATGAGATCTTGTATCACCCGGGGAAGTTCAACGAGCCCCCGATGCCCTATCCCGCGGTACACATGCCAGCGCACAAGTGGACCGACTCTGGGCTCTCCACTATGACCTCTGCCACCCGGGGGTGACCCGGTTCTTCCATTTTGTCAAGGCCCGCAACCTGCCCTGCACCATTGAGGAGGTCAGGACCGTCACCAGAGACTGCCAAGTCTGCGCAGAGTGCAAGCCGCACTACTACCGGCCAGATAGAGCGCACCTGGTGAAGGCCTCCCGCCCATTTGAGCAACTCAGCGTGGACTTCAAAGGGCCCCTCCCCTCCACCGACCTCAATGTGTACTTCCTCAACGTAATTGACGAGTACTCCAGGTTCCCTTTCGCCATCCCATGCCCCGACAGGACTTCTGCCACGGTATCTTCACTCTGTTCGGTTTCCCCACCTGCATCCACAGTGATCGGGGGTCCTCTTTCATTAGTGATGAGCTGCGTCAGTTCCTGCTTAGCAAGGGCATCGCCTCGAGCAGGACGACCAGCTACAACCCCCGGGGAAACGGGCAGGTGGAGAGGGAGAACGGGACAGTCTGGAAGGCCTTCTTGCTGGTCTAAAAATCTCCCGGTCTCCCGCTGGCAGGAGGTCCTCCCCGACGTGCTCCACTCCATCCGGTCCCTCCTCTGCACCGCCACTAATGAGATCCCTCACGAACATGTGTTTGTCTTCCCCAGGAAGTCCACCTCCGAGGTCTCGCTCCCAACATGGCTGACAGTTCCTGGACCCGTCCTCCTCCGGAAGCATGTGCGGAGCCATAAATTGGACCCCTTGGTCGAGAAAGTCCACCTCCTACATGCAAACCTGCAGTACGGATACGTGGTACACCCCGATGGGCGCCAAGACACAGTCGCCCTCCGGGACCAGGCACCCGCTGGGTCCCCACCCACAACCCCCTGACCTGACACCGCTCCGCTTCTTCTTGTATGTATTACGGCACTGCCCGTATATTACAGGTGCAACAGTAAATCCCAGCAGGCGGTGTATAAAAGTATCTACTCTCCTGCGCTGCTCCCATTCTGGTTCCAGTTGAGGGAGGCACAACATCTTATGCAATAAAGCTTTGATTGTTTCACCATTCTCGACTCGTGGTAATTGATGATACATCATATAGTACCTTTAATGTTGAAGCATGTTGAAAGGGGTGTCGACCAAGCCAAAATGACAGACTTTAGGAGGGGTGGGTTTTATGGAGAGGTTTAAAGGAGTGCAGGAATGGGCGGCACGGTGGCCCAGTGGTTAGCACTGCTGCCTCACAGCACCAGGGATCTGGGTTCGATTCAGACTTTGGGTAACTATCTGCGTGGAGTTCTCTCTGTGGTCTTGAGAGTTTCCTCCAGGTACTCTGGTTTGCTCCCACAGCCCAAAGATGTGCAGGTTAACCGGGGTTACGAGGATAGGGCAGGGAAGTGGGCCTCGGTGGGGTGCTTCTTCAGAGGGTCGGTGCAGATTCAATGGGCCGAATGGCCTCCTTCTGCACTGTCGAGATTCTGACAATCTAGGGTGGTAGAGTGACAGTGATTGACAAAGGGGATTCCAAAGCATGGGTCCTGCAGGTAGCTGCAAACATGGCTGTCTATGTGGGGGCAACGTTGTGGGATGTTGGGTGAGAGTCAGTGGATTGGAGAGATTGGAAAGGGGGCAAGGCAAGCATGGGGCAAGGTGTGGTTACAGAGAGGAAGGAGCAAGGCTGTGATGCATTTAAACACAAGGATAAGAATCTTAAATTGGAACTGTTGGGATTGTAAACCAAATGATAATCAGTGAGGACAGGGTTGATAGGTGAGTGAGACCTCGTGTGGTAAAATATACAAGTGGAAGAGTGTTACACCAAAAGTCTGAACTGTTGGCTTAATATCTCCACTTTTACGAACAATCATTTACAACAAATCCATTTGTTCACAGTTAAAAATCACCGATTGTGCAGCAGAGTAGTTTAGCTAAGTATAATCCTGTATCAAAGCATAATTCTATTTCCTTTGGGATCTTTATTCTCAGGCAGCCAAGAAATAAAATGAAGAATTTCACTCATTGTATGATAGCTATAAAAGTCAGAAGAGAAATAATTTCCAGTATTATTCGCCAATCCCAAGTGGGCTTGGAAATTCAACATTAACCAATCTAGAATGTAACACTTATTTTTCAGATTACATGCACAACATAATTGCACGATGAAAAATCCCATGTTAAAAACTAAATCAAAGTACATTTGTCACAAAGCTGGTTTAGATTTTCATTGGCACTGCCACCATAAGAAAAACATGTAATGAAATGGCAGTCTTATCATTCAGCTCTGGTGACAGAAAACTATCTTGGCTCAGGATTTATTTTGTGTCCTTATCTGACCTTCTCAGTGGGCAACTAGTCTTGGCTGTAAACACACAGTGGCTACATTGGACTCAGAACATTTATTTTTTGTCATGTTTTGGCATCATTTTGATAACTGCTAACTTCAGTATTCCCTCCCCCACCCCATTCCTCAATGTCACCAATCCCTTAAATAAAGGTTCTATAAATGGCGTTGTTTGCTCACATATGAACTCATACACAAACAAAAAGGTACTGATTTTTAAATGAATAGTTTGTCATATGTTATACAGCGTCTGCCTACCTCATTAACAAGCATTTTCCAATATAGTACCAGATTCATGAATGTTCACCAAGTGGCAAATTCAATTTCCTCATTGGTGGGTCAAAAATCCACAGAAAAAAAGGGAGCATATTGTTTCATTTCTTGTTGTATTTCGCACAAGTAGACTGAAGATGATTTTTTGGGGGGTCAGCTGGGTATCAAACCATTGCTGCGCTCAACAGTTCCAAAAACATGCTACTGAAAAATCCACACGCCTGTTTGAAACCACACTCTCTCTTTGTAGAGTCTCTCACTGTCGACCTCAATGGCAAGTTAAATTGACCCCAGCCAAGGCTGGGGAACTCAACACGTGCATAGCAGTGCTGATATTTCATCAGCTATGGTCATGCAATTCGCCCAAAACTCCCCAAGCTTCATCCATCATGCCATGCCACACTGCCTGGTTGGGTTGAAGAGACGGTTTCTTTGCTGCAATTTCTAGGTAAAACTGCTGCACGTGTTTCAGAATTATCTGGACCAGAGTGCAAAGAATGGCCGTCCCCAGTCCTATTACTCAACCAACTGGCCAATCATTAGCTATTCCCTAGTGCCTGGCTCAGGTACCATATTGCCGAATGCGCCACTAGTGTTGCACTTTAACCACCAATTGTTTCATCTCTGACCCAAGCTGACTCTGTAGAGCCCAATTGCCAAGGATTGTTGTCGGTTAGTGATGAGAAAACGGACTGGCTGAAATTTGGGCCTTTCCAGGTCGGCGTCAGGTACCAGAAACTCCTCACAAGAACACTGAGCAATGTGACTCAGTTTAAAATGCACAGTCCTTTTGCACATAGCATGACCCCACTAAACAGTGACTGCAAAGGTATCTTGAAGGAGTGACGCTCAAGAGTGATGGTAGGTGTCAAAGAAAATGCACAATGAGTATGCGCTCATACTGGGCCTCCAGATATCGTTATCTAACAGCTAATATCCCAAGCCTTTTAGTTTCTTCATCAGTTATATGACTAATATCTGCCTTCAGTACACTGGAAGGGGAGCTCCAAGATGAGTCAATGGTTCTTAACACGGATCTCAAAGACTTAACCAGTTGTGATATTTAGCTCCTTCGGTATCCTTAACAATATCCTTGAAGGGTACTGTTCAGTTGCTCTCGTTGCGAAAAAGGTCAAAATAAGCACACCTTAACATCAGCTAGAGGTTGGTTACAGTTGCTGAGCTAAGTTTTTATAGATTGGCTGGTGCCTGTAAATAACTTGCTCTTTCCCTGGTTCACATTGTGAAGGGTACAACAGGTCTGAAGAGAGTGACGGAATTATTTTCCACTTTGTAAATGTTTCTACCTCAAAGATTGCGGAGCTGATGGGTATGGCACATTTTCTGTCTATGATAGGATGATCCATAAATGATATTTACGTGTAAGATTTTGGATACTGTTTAATCAAATGGTTCTTCCATGGCACTTCCCACAGTAAATTAGAGGCTGCACTATTTAATTCCATGTAATACTCAGTGTATTAACTGGGTCAATGATTCATGAAGATTGAATAAGTCAAATTGTATTTTAATATAGAGAATTGTGGGAGTGTTAATGGCATTTTCAGAAATGAATTACTTGATTGCATGCACATAATGTGGGTGATAAAGAGAAGGGAATTATAATGGTGCAAGGAGAATATATTATTTGTTTTGATAGATCTTAGGAAAGTTCGTTGAACATCATAGGAAAAACTTATGGCCAGATTTTGGCTACCGAGGTGGGCAACCCACGTTGGGAAATTTCCAAACCCGCTGAAGCCAGCATCTGTAAAAAGTACGATACTCACCAGGAAGTGGGGGCAGACGAGTGCGGAGTCAGGTGGCTTAGAAGAGCTCACTTCTCTGGGATTTCATCACCGTTGTTTTAGAAGCTGTCAGTTCCTCCAACTCTCACTCCTCCCACCCCCATACCATCCATGCCAACTCATGCTCCCCTCCAACTCATCCAAGGTCCCAAATACCCTCCAAGTCAACTCACTCAGTATCCATCATGGGCAGACCTCAGGAGCCATGTGGAGATCAAAAAAATATAAACTTTTAACAATCTAATACAGCTTTCAAGCCTACATCATAATGGAAAACCCCTGTTCATCAATCCATTAAAAGCTATTAAATCTCAAGTGGCTAATCTCTGATAAAGAAACAAACTTCGATTCAGAGTCCAAATCAAAGACAGCTAATTCTTCGTAGCCACTTGAGGTGGTAAATCAAACTTTGATTTCCTACTGAGATCATTCAACTTTTGAAACTCAATCAAGCGCTAAGTGACATGATAAAAGCCCGTAGTATAATGTCGACAAAAAGAATTGTTGAAAGTGCACGACCAGATTCTACTTTTTCCCCGAAGCTTTTCTTGAGTCATGCCCCTCCCCCTTCCTCCAACCAACAAAACTTTGATAGTGGATCTGTTGCAAATGGGGGGGGGGGGGGGGGGGGGGGTGCGGGGGATGCTCAGACACTTCCATATCTAGGTCCAGCCTGACATTTTTAAAGTTTTGCAAAGTCAGGAAAAATAGCATTAACTGCTCGTTCCAATATGAGCAGAAGTCTGTTTTTTCTAAAATGCGGGATGAGATTCTTTATGTAACCAACATGCTATATTTGCTCTAGTCACCGGACACTCCACTTGACCAGGTTAACCTTCACTGACCTTTTACAACCTTAGCCCTGCCTCCATGAAGACTTTTGTTCAAACTCTATAGAGCTTTTTCCATGCTAAGATCCTATCTTATTTAATTTCAGTAAAGCAGTCAAAATTTGGGCACTTATTACAGGGGGGTTACCGAAAAGAACAAGTCCATGACAATCAAAGTGTAAACTGCTGGAACAGAAACTTGTGGTTAGGTATAGAAACTTGACTGCAGCTGACAAGAGCATTGAATATTTCCATGGTTAGGGTCAATTGTGGTTAAAATTGTAGAAATCCAAATGTTTAAGCAGATGCTTAAACAATGTATTTAGCTCATGGCTTCACAGTCAGTCTAGAAGCTCACCGAAGAAATAGTAAAAGTTAGCAGATTGCCCATGGTATTACTTATTATAGATAGGAGCATCATACCAACACAATATTGTTCTGATCCTTAAATGAAGCTGTGCCTAACCTTTAAGACTAAGGTGCAATTTCTGAGCCTTTTCCAGTAGAATTGCACAGTCTTCATTTTCAATCCAATTCCCTCTTGATTGTCTCAATTGAACCAACCTCCACCACATATTCAGGCAGTGCATTCTGGACCGAACTACTTTCTCCTTTTGCAAATCACTTTAAATGTGCGTCTGCTTGTTTTTGAACAGCTTCTCACTATCTACTCTGTCCAGACCCCCAAATCTCCTTTTAACCTTCTCTTCATGGGAAACAGTCGCTACTTGTCAATCTATGTCACTGTTGTTCTTTACCCTTGCACCATTCTTTTGAATCTTTTCTGAACCCTTTCTAATGCCTACGTCCTCGAAAAGTGTGGCGCCCTGAACTGGACATCACTTTCTTCACACTTCTCGGCCTTAAATTTCATCTGCCATTTATCCACACATTCCAACAGTCCCCTCCTGTCCACTTGAACATATAATAATCTTTATTGTCACAAGTAGGCTTATATCAACACTGCAATGAAGTTACTGTTGAAAAGCCTGTTCGGGTACACAGAGTATTCACAATATCCAATTCACCTAACACGCATGTCTTTCGGGCTTGTGGGAGAAAACCAGTGCACCCAGAGGAAACCCACGCAGACATGGGAGAACATGCAGACTCCGCACAGGCAGTGACCCAAGCCGGGAATTGCTCCCTGATCCCTGGCGCTGTGAAGCAACAGTGCTACCCACATACGGGTAGACAACCTTTCAGCCCCTTGAGCCTGTGTCGCCATTCAATAAGTTCATGGTTGATTTGATCAACTCCACATTCTGCCTAGACCTGATAACCTTTGACTCCCTTGTTAGTCAAGAATTTATCTGGTTCAGCCTTAAAATACTCGTTGACCCTGTCTTAGCTACTCTTTGTGGGGAGAGAGTTCCAAAGATTCACAACCTTCTCCACCTTACATGGGAGGTTCGTGTTTTTTTTTTTTTTTTTAAAAAAGTGTCCCCCAGGATATGGGCAGGACTCTCCAGTCCTGTCTGGTGTGGTGTGGGATTGGCAATTCCCACCCAAAGTCAACGGACATTTTGCTTATCCATCAAATTGTCTATCTGCTGTGATGATTCCCATGATGGACAGGAGCATATAATTTTGGCCTATATTTCTATCTAACTTTCTTTTGTACTCGAATTTCTCCCTCCTTATTAATCATAGTCATTTTTTGCCATTCTTTATATTCTGTTCAATCTTCTGACCGGCCGCTCATCCTTGTGGAATAATACTCTTTTTTTTCCCCAATTTGATATCCTTAACTTCTTCAGTTAACCACAGATTCTGAATCCTTCCCTTAAGAGCCTTTCGTTTTCACTGGGATGTATCTTTTCCGGGTACTCTGAAATATCTCGTTCAATGTCTGCCACTGCATCGCTACTAACCTATCCCAGTTCACTTCAGCCAGCTCTGTCTTCATGCCTTCACAATTGCCCTTATTTAAGTTTAAAATACTAGTCTTAGATCCACTCTTCTCTTCCCTCAAACAAAATGTGAAATTCGCTCAATTACAGTTGCCTCGGGTGCCTTCACTATGAGGTCATTAATTAATACTGTCATATTGCAAATGTAGCTTGCCCTCTGGCTGGTGCTAAAACATGCTGCTTCAAGAAACTATCCCGAAAATATTATGAACTAATCACCTAGGCTACCTTTGACAATCTGATTTTTCCAACTTGTATGTAGATTGAAATCACCCATGATTATCACCATACTTTTCTCACAAGTTCCCATTATTTCTTCCAGTATACCACGCCCCCATTATTTCTTCCAGTGTACCTCGTACTAATGTGGTTATTGTTAGGAGGCCTGTGAACCACTTACAAAAGTGAATTCTTACCCGTTACTATTTGTCATTTGACCAAAACAGATTCTGTTTCTATTTCTCCAGAACTAAACTCATCATTCTCTATTGTACCAATGTCATCCTTAATTAACAGAGCTGCTCCTCCACCTTTTCCTCATTCCTGACCTTCTTAAATATCATGTATCCTTGAATATTCAGGTCACAGTCTTGGAAGTTCTACACCACCGTCCTCACAGTCCACAATTCAAATCTACGTGCAGAGGATTGCATATTGGGACGGGAGAGGTTTGAGATGGAGGGTTATGAGAAATGGGAGGACTTAGTGGAGGGGAGTTCTGGATCAAAGAGTACATGTACTTTGAAATGTGTTGGAAGGGAGGATAGTGGGAAGGGATGGGGCATTGGGACATTGCAATGGTTGCAGTGTGGTATGAGCAACGAACTGGTAGAGATTGCTGAAGTGTGGGAGCATGCTGGATATTGTCATCAGCAATTTGTAATTGCCCAGTGCCAGATCAGGACAGGAATGGATAAGTTCCCTGCTAGCTGCCCCTTAGTTTCCACTGGGGAAGCCAACCTTATTGTTTCTAATACATTGATAATGAGATTGCCATGCCATTATTAATGGTGAGTTAAATGATCTACTAATTTATATAAAGCATACTATAACAATGAGATGAAGAATGGATTATTCGCTTATGACCATAAAATCAATTTATTAAGTTTTTAAAATCTACTCTGAAAAAATTTAAAATATTGATACTCAGGTACTCCGGGGTGAGACATTGTGGTTCCCTTGTGAAGTGACCGCTCCTGTTTCTTTACACCATTTTTTGAAGTATGATATGGAAAGCCATTGATGCCCAATTTAAGTGCAATACATGTTCTAGCAAGAGAGAGATAGATCTGTTTGTCTTAACTTGACTCGATCAATGATGGCCTGTTTTTAAATGTAATGATCTCTGTCCATTAATTACTGCGGTTATCAACTTTTCATCTCTGGGCTCAAACTCCATCACAAGAGAAGTAACCTATTGGATCCTAATATGGCCTTACTTAGTATTTTTTCAAAGTTTAAATAAAAGTCAATAACCTGAGGAGTCAGAATGCAACTGGCCATTGACACCGACATTTGTACTTTTTTGTTACTGTGTCAATAAAAATCAACGTCAGCAGAGCAAGGGCTCTCCTGAGAATGACAAATTAAAGATGAGGGATTACAATCTGCCTTTCCCCGCTAGTGGCTCCTACTGACTTGAAGATTAAGTAGAATTGAATTATTACTTTTCCATGTTAAGGATCTCTCTTTTGATTCCAACTTTTGCCACAAAATTAACCGGTAAGATAACAATATTCTTGAAAGCATCACACAAAATAAACGGACATTATGATTCATTTTAACTTGGAAAGCCTTTTCATTTTTTGTATTTGTAATTCTCCACCTCCATAACATGCTCTGCTTAACAATTGGCAGCGTGGCAATATAGCTCAAGCATCTACATAGGCACTGGCAACGATGTTTCATCATTGACCAGCCAAAATCAAATAAGAGTGCGACAGCATTGAAAGCAACGTCATCCTCTCTCATCCAGATTCAGCAACACTGCTGAGGCAAATAAACCTGTGCCTTAGTGCATGGAATGGCGAGGTAAGTGACTGGAAAAAGTGGACATAGCTAGAAAACAAACACAGGGCACCTGAAAACATGTCTAAGTCTTTAGGCACTGTTACTGGACTTGTTCTCGGGCACTAACTTCAACAAGTTGAGTGATGTGTTGGGTGTTCTGGATCCGTGGAACACATACAAGTCACCAACACTTGAAATAATGACTAACTGTTTAACATACTCGAACTGTGGGTTAACACGATACTAGCTTTAATTAAAGACCTTTGCCTTGTCCTAACTAGTCGATGCACTCAGCACATGGTGAATGTCTGTGTTATAGGCTGTGAGCTCTGTCCTCCGAGCTAGCTGGAACTCGAATGAGCGGGAACTCTGATGCCCCCTGTCTTTACAGTGCGTGTGCTCTAACTGGTGATTGGCTGCAGTGTTGTGTATGTTGATTGGTCCCATTGTGTCCACAAGTGTGTGTCTGCACCATGATATACTGGTGTATATTATGACATCCCCCCTTTTATAAAAAATGTACCTGTGTGGCAATAAATAGTGTGTGGTGAGAATGACCCTGACTACGTGTGTGCAAAATATTTACAGGACTATGTACATGAGAACTAAGCTGTTTACATGGGAAGGTGCCTGGTGCAGAAAAACAGTATATCACAAGAATAACGAGATGAACACTATATACAAACCACGTAAACAATTAAACGCAAGACCAGAACAAATCAGAAAGTCCATAAGTCCACAAAGTTCACAAATTAAGTCTCTGAGGTGGGCGACGAATTCTGGTTGACCGCCTCAAGGGTGGGTCGGGAGCCGCCGGCTGAGGAGTGGGCTGGGATCTCTGCATTGTCCATGGCAGGGTCAACAGGAGGGCGAGGCGACAGTGGAGGATCACGTAGCGAGCGCGGAATGAGATGAAGGGCACGTCGATTGCGTTGCAGAATGGAGTCATCCGGTAGACGAGCCAGGAATGAGCGGGGGGCCACCTGCCGAAGGACCACAGTGATTGCAGACCAGCCACCATCCGGAAATGGGATGCGGACGTTGTCATCTGGAGCCAGAGCAGGGAGATCAGCTGCACGGGAGTCATGAGCCGCCTTGTGCTGTGCACGAGACAGCTGCATCCGTTGAAGGATCGGAACGTGGTCGAAGTCTGGGACAGGAATGGGTGGCACCGTCGTCCTCAGGTTGTGACCCATGAGCAGCTGGGCTGGCGACAGGCCAGTGGACAGTGGGGCGGAGCGATAGGCCAGCAAGGCGAGGTAGAAATCGGACCCAGCATCGGCAGCCTTGCAGAGGAGCCGTTTGACTATGTGGACGCCCTTCTCCGCTTTGCCGTTGGATTGGGGGTACAGGGGACTGGATGTCACATGTGCAAAATTGTACCACCTGGCAAAGTCGGACCATTCCTGGCTTACGAAGCAGGGGCCATTGTCCGACATCACCGTGAGTGGGATGCCGTGTCGAGCAAAGGTGTCCTTACAGGCACGGATGACTCCAGACATTGTGATGTCGTGCAACCGTGTCACCTCTGGGTAATTCAAAAAGTAGTCCACAATCAGGACATAGTCTCTGCCCAGTGCGTGGAACAGGTCGATGTCCACCTTGGTCCACGGTGACGTGACCAACTAATGGGCTGCAGGGTCTCACGTGGTTGGGCCGGCTGGAAGTGCTGACAAGTGGGGCAGTTGAGCACTGTGTTGGCTATGTCGTCATTAATGCCGGGCCAATACACTGCCTCTCGGGCCCGTCGGCGGCACTTTTCCACGCCAAGGTGGCTCTCGGGTAGCTGTTCCAGGACGAGCTGGCACATGCTATGTGGGATGACAATGCGGTCCAGTTTCAGGAGAAACCGGTCTACTACCGCCAGATCATCTCTGACGTTATAGAACTGAGGGTATTGGCCCTTGAGCCACCCGTCTGTTAGGTGCCACATGACACGCAGTAGCAAAGGGCCTGCCGCCATCTCGCGGTGAATTTGGATGAGGCGTTCATCCGTGGCAGGAAGATTGGAGGCAACGAAGGCCACATGGGCATCAACCTGGCAGACGATTCCCGCTGGGTCTCACGGAGTGTTGACTGCCCTGGAGAGAACGTCGGCAATGATGAGGTCTTTGCCTGGAGTGTACACCAGCTGGAAGTCGTATCGCCGGAGCTTGAGAAGAATACGCTGGAGGCGAGGAGTCATGTCATTCAAGTCTTTCTGTATTATATTGACCAGCGGGCGATGGTCGGTCTCGACGGTGAATTGAGGAAGTCCGTACACATAATCGTGAAACTTAACCACACCGGTCAGAAGGCCCAGGCACTCCTTTTCTATCTGCGCGTAGCGCTGTTCCGTGGGGTCATGGCGCGTGACGCATATGCAACGGGGGCCCATGATGAGGCCTCATCGCGTTGCAAGGGCACTCCCCAATGCCGGATTGGCTGGCATCGATCGAAATTTGGGTCTCTTTTGCTGGATCAAAGAAAGCCAAGACTGGGGCTGTAGTGAGTTTGGTTTTGAGTTCTCTCCATTTGCGCTCGTGGGCAGGGAGCCATTGGAAGTCTGTTGTCTTCCTGACCAGGTTCTTGAGAGCCGTGGTATGAGAGGAGAGGTTAGGGATGAATTTCCCTAAAACGTTGACCATGCCCAGAAATCGGAGGACCGCCTTCTTGTCCTCTGGCATTTTCATGGCTGTGATAGCAGCCACCTTGTTCGCATCTGGCTGCACACCCAACTGGGAGATGTGGTCCCCAAGGAACTTGAGTTCCGTCTGACCAAAAGAGCATTTGGCCCTGTTGAGGCGTAGGCCCTGCTCCCGTATGCGTTTGAACACGCGCTGGAGGCGACTGATATGCTCCTGCGGGGTGGTGGACCAAATGATTATGTCGTCGACATTGACGCGAACACCTTCAATGCCCTCCATCATTTGTTCCATGATCCTATGGAACACGTCTGATGCAGATATGATCCCAAACGGCATCCTGTTGTAACAATATCTGCCAAAGGGGGTATTGACTGTACACAGTTTCCTGCTGGATTTGTCGAGCTGGATTTGCCAGAATCCTTTCGAGGCGTCGAGTTTGGTGAAGAGCTTGGCGCGACCCATCTCGCATGTGATCTCTTCGCGCTTGGGAATTGGATAATGCTCCCTCATGATATTGCGATTTAGATCCTTGGGATCAATGCAAATTCTCAACTCGCTGGAAGGCTTTTTTTACACATACCATGGAACTGACCCAGTCGGTTGGTTCCGTGACTCTGGAGATCACTCCTTGGTCCAGGAGGTCCTTCAGCTGCTGCTTGAGGCAGTTCTTAAGGGGTGCTGGGACCCTGCAAGGAGCATGCACCACAGGCATGGCATTCTGTTTCAATAAGATCTTGTAGGTATATGGGAGCGTGCCCATGCCTTCGAAGACGTTGTGGTGCTGGTCGATGATGGCGTCGAGTTGCGCCGTGTAGTCAGTGTCCTGAAAGGCAGATGTGTCATCAGGAGAGAGTGAACTCTCTGAACTAGGTTCAACAGCTTGCATGCCTGCACGCCAAGCAGGGAGTCTTTTGAGGAGCCCACGATTTCAAAGGGAAGGATGGCTTTGCGTGACCTGTGCGTCACTTCAAGTTGGCATGAGCCGCTTGCATCAATGGCATTGCCATTGTAATCTAATAGTTGGCAGGCTGATGGAAGGATGGCTGGTTTGACACGAAGGCTTTGGAAGTCAGACCGCGCCATGAGCTTGGCGGAGGCACCAGTGTCCAGGCGGAATCATATTTGGTACCGGTTGACCGTCAGGATGGCACACTACTCATCATCTGGATCGATGCTGTATACCGACAGCGGTTGGTGTCTTTGCTTCGGGGACAGCCAGTTTTTTGTCACGCGCCGACTCGAAAAGGCGCCTTCGGGTCCTCGGTGTCACTGCTGTGTGGGAGGTCCGCATCGTACTCGGTGACCATGGGTTGAGTTGCCCGGACATTCCTGCGAAGCTGGCTGAAGCTATATGAATTGGCAGGCTGAGCTGCTCGGCAGAAGGCAGCATAGTGGCCAAGTCTGCCACATCGTAGGCATTGTCGAGATTTGGCAAGGCATTGCTGTTTTAAATGGGCGGAGCCACAGTTGCCGCACGTCGTAGCGTCAGCACGTTCGCTGCGCCACCGTGCATGCGTGGTGCGGTCGTGCGTGGTGCGCGCCTGCGCATTAAGTTCTTCGACGCCGCTTTCCCCTCATTTGGTGCGCACAAGCGCGGGAGTCCGCGAAAAGCACGCAAAATGGCCGCCCTCATCCAGGCTGAGGCCCTGGAGTTGCTCAATCACTTGGACCCATTCCGCCTCGTGGGGACCTTGCCGCGCCGTTTCAGCCGCTTGGATGTGGGAATACCGACTCGTGGCGTTTACGTGTAAGACACAGGTCTCAATGGCAGTCGCTAAGGTGAGCTGCTTTACTTTGAGCTGCTGCTGTCGTAGGGGTTCCGACTGAACACCGAAAACGATCTGGTCGAGTATCATGGAGTCTGAGGTGGACCCGTAGCTGTAAGACTGTGCAAGGATGCTGAGGTGCGTAAGAAAGAATTGGAAAGGTTCATCCTTACTCTGCAAACGCTGTTGGAACACGGAGCGCTCAAAACTTTCATTCACCTCTATGCTGCAGTGAGTGTCAAACTTGAGGAGGACCGTCTTGAACTTTGTTTTATCTTCATCATCCGCAAAGATGAGAGAATTGAAAATGTGGATGGCATAGTCTCCAGCCGTGGATAGGAGGAGAGCAATCTTCCTGGTATCCGAGGCGTCCTCCCTATCTGTGACCTCAAGGAAGAGCTGGAAGCGCTGTTTGAATATCTTCCAGTTGGCCACTAGGTTGCCGGCGATGCGGAGCGGCGGCGGCGGACTGACGTTCTCCATGTTGCAGGATGACGGAATGCTGGCGGAAGGCAGATCGCTTGCAGGTAGGTCTCAGAAGTGCTAATATCCCTCAACTCCTGATGATGTGTTGGGTGTTCTGGATCCGTGGAACACATACAGGTCACCAACACTTGAAATAGTGCAACACTATTTTATTGAATCATTAACTATTTAACATACTCTGACTGTGGGTTAACACGATACCAGCTTTAACTAAAGACCTTTGCCTTGTCCTAACCAGTTGATGCACTCAGCACATGGTGAATGTCTGTGTTGCAGGCTGTGAGCTCTGTCCTCCTAGCTAGCTGCTACTCGAATGAGCGGGAACTCTGATGCCCCCTGTCTTTATAGTGCGTGTGCTCTAACTGGTGATTGGCTGCGGTGTTGTGTATGTTGATTGGTCCCACTGTGTGTCCATCAGTGTGTGTCTGCACCATGATATATTGGTGTATATTAGGACATGAGCAGAACTTTGATTCAGGTAATGCAAGGGATATGGAGCAACACACAATATTTGTACTACTGCCTTATGTTCGGCCAGTAGAGGCAGGTAGAAATTGGAGATAAATCATTCTCACAATTAACCAGGCTGAAACCTGAAATCAAGACAGCTCATTTTGGAAAGGAGTCAAATTAAGTGCGACTGTTAATTCACTTTGAAGTTTAGATATTGGTCTGAATCTAACAGCATTCTAGGCTGCACTAAAACAAGATTCCAAACCCAAGAGTTAAATAGTTTACAGTGCTTAATATTTCCATTCCAACAATTTCTCCATAAAAAGGGATTAGCAGACAAAGTAAGGTCCAATGAAATCAATATTACAGAATTACCAAGGCATTCATTTTCATAATTCTTTCTGAAGATGTCACACAGTATATACATTAGCTTCTTATGCAAGTACAACAATGCCGATGATAGAAATTTTCTGGGGATATACTTTTGATACAATGGACCGAGAAATCGGCCATCGAGATTCTACATTGATAAACAATTTGATATGATGACAGGGCCGAATAAAGAAGCCATGGGTTCTCAATTGACTATGATCAGCCTTTGGGGCAGACAAGTCATGATCTGCGACTTGCCTGGGCCCACTGCCTTAGGAGGCATCGGGCAAACTTGGTGCTACCCCCTATGCACCCGATTGTTGCACTGGTTTGAGTGGGGACCAAGTTGCTTGTTGCTTTAACACTCAGCAAGGGGATGAGCACGATCTGAAGATCACTCATGGTTCAGACTGCATGCTCCTCGTAAAAATGATCCGTGCCTCGGAAATGAAACTGCACTCAGTGGAAGGGAGATGCTGGCTGCGTGCATTGCCTGGTCTCAAATAGGAGAATCAGGGGGTAGAGAGAGAGGAGGCTCTTCAATTCCTGGATACGATATTGGAGCCTCTCCAAAAATTGTCTCATTTCTCCCAGATGCAAGAGGGTGATGATATCACAGCCGAGGGTGACCTCTGGCTACGCCAAAGACTAGTGGCGTGCATTTTGGGGATGGGACCCATGACTATAGGGTCAGGAAAATGTGCTTGTTGCTGCAAAATGCTGGTTTAGCTCAGTGGGCTAGACAGCTGGTTTGTGATACAGAACATGTCTAGCAGCGCGGGTTCAATTCCCGTACCAGCTGAGAATTCTGAATTCTCCCTCAGTGTACCCGAACAGGCGCCGGAATGTGGCGACTAGGGGCTTTTCACAGTAACTTCATTGCAGTGTTAATGTAAGCCTGCTTGTGACAATAAAGATTATTTATTATTTATTTTAAAATTCTCTTGTTGCAAAGCTATGGGCCATGTGCTGGCAAATGCGATTAGGTAAGCAGGTCAGGTGTATTTCATGTGCTGGTGCAGACTCAATGGGCTGAAGGGCCTCTTCTGCACTATATTATTCTGTGATTCTGTGAAATTCTCTGCGCACTACAACTCTAAAAATTGGAATTGAGCAATTTTTCTCATTTCTTTTTTTCAGGTTTTGACCAATATGGGTCCCTGTAGACTGTGCAAATACAGCCCCTGTTGAGCTAGCTGACAGCAAACTGATTTGCTTCACCGGTCTCCACAATCATTAGTGCATCTAAAGTGCTTGAAATGGATCTATATTAATGTTACATTAAAATGTTCACACATGAACACGTTTTGAAATTGGGAAATGCAAAATTCCCGTGCTGCAATCCATTTGCCGTTGATCAGTTCGGAGTCGACAAGGATTAAGCACCTTTAACCCTTGCTCCATCACAGCAATTTGCTTGAGGGTAGAGTATTGATATTAGCATGTGCTGCCATAGTGGGCAGCTATTATCTACAAATACGCAATTACATTACTCATTTTTCTGATAGTTATTAACCAAGATAATCTTGGAAACCAAAACTCTCTCAGAGACTAAACAGTTGAAGAAACACAATAATTCTGTAATTAGTCTTCTAACTTCAACCCCAATATAGCTGTGCGAACCCAGAAGGCTATTACAGCAATCAGATGACTGTCATGATATTCAAACACACACATCATGATGGACACACTAACAGGCAAATCAGAGTACACAACACCACAACCAATCACAGACAAGAACACCAACCACATAAAAAGCACGAGCACGACACCTGGTGGTCAGTAGGTCTGGGGAGAAGGGAACAAGAAAGAGCTGTTAAAACACCACAAGCAGGGAACCCCCCACGTGCAGAGTGCAAAGACCAAACTGTAAATAGTAAGTTTAAATAAAGAAGCGTTGTACCATATACAACTGTGTTGGCTCATCTGTGTGTCAGAACACCCAACACCACATGGTACAGGAGTGGATCGATACCTGCCCACTAACCTGCCATTCTGGACATGGACCACACCGGCAAACCGCAGCCGATGCAAGTCACGGGGAACCTAGGTACCAACTGGAAGCTCTACAGGCAGCGATTTGACCTGTACATCCGTGCCACCGAAAAACAGAATGTCTCGGATGACTCGAAGATTGCAATGCTCCTCTTCTATGCAGGTCCGCACGCAACCGACGTTTTCAACTCACTGGTGTTCGAAGAAGGCGAAAACCAAGCCAAATATGACACGGTCATCCTCAAACTGGACCAGCACTTTCAAGTTGAAGTAAATGAAAGTTTTGAAAGATACCTCTTTCAGCAACGCCTGCAAGGTAAGGAGGAGCTTTTTCAACCCTTTTTGACGCACCTCCGGATTCTAGCGCAGTCCTGCGGTTACGGCACCACCACAGAGTCCATGATCAGGGACCAGATTGTTTTTGGCGTTGCCTCTAGTGGCCTACGCCAGCAGCTTCTTAAAATGAAAAGCCTCACCTTAGCGTCTGCTGTGGAAGCCTGTGTCCTCCACGAAAATGCTACCTGCCGTTTTGCCCGATTTCAGGCGTCCGAGTTGGCACGGAGGGGGTCCCCAGCCGTCGAATCGGCAAGCCAGGCCGCCCACGACGTCGAACGCATCCAGGCCGTCAATTACTTCCCGACCCACGGCCCGGACGACAGCGGCCGCTTCCCGCGCTTTTCGCGGTCTCCCGCGCAGGTGCGCGCCAAAAATAACGGCCACAACGAGGGACGCACTGCGCAGGCGCGCCCACCGCAAGATCGCACTGCGCATGCGCAGTGGCGCAACGAACGCCGTCACGTCACGACGTGCGGCAATTGTGGAGCTCTACATTTAAAAGGGCAATGTCCTGCAAAAAACCGACAGTGCCACAGATGTGGCACGATGGACCACTACGCTGCCCACTGTCGTTCGGCTCAACCCATGGATCCGGCGCATCCTCGACAACCTCGCAGACGAGTCAGGACCGTCCAGCCCACGCATCAAGACTTCCAGTTAAGTGATGCAGATGACCAGGATGCCTTCCGAGTTTCCGTCATTGATGTCAACAAGGTCAATGCCATCAATCCAGCCGATGAGTGGTGTGCCACCCTGACGGTCAACCTGAACTCGTCGCAAGCCCATTAGACTGGACTTATAATACCGTTCATATGTTTAACAAGTTGCACAATTTTACATGATGACCTGTTGTTGTTTATCGTTCCAGATGTCGTCTGACTGGACAACTGTTCAAGTTTTTTTTTCTTCTTCTCTCGTTCGCATTTATGTTATGTTATGGTACAACTTGGTTCATGTGACGCACCCGACATCGCCCCATGTACATAGTTCCGTCATATGCACATGCTGCACACGACACACACACACTCCTAGATGCACTCACGACACGATCATATTTATCACCACGTAGGCACATATCTTTGTAAAAAGGGGGGATGTCATGATATTCAAACACACACATCATGATGGACACACTAACAGGCAAATCAGAGTACACAACACCACAACCAATCACAGACAAGAACACCAACCACATAAAAAGCACGAGCACGACACCTGGTGGTCAGTAGGTCTGGGGAGAAGGGAACAAGAAAGAGCTGTTAAAACACCACAAGCAGGGAACCCCCCACGTGCAGAGTGCAAAGACCAAACTGTAAATAGTAAGTTTAAATAAAGAAGCGTTGTACCATATACAACTGTGTTGGCTCATCTGTGTGTCAGAACACCCAACACCACAATGACTTCAGTAATTCAGACTTACTTATTAAAGAGATTTGATTTATACTTCCTATAATGAACTTAGAATCTGTGGTTTATTCCTGAACCTAACATTACATTTATCCAGGAACAAATACAGTCACAGTGCTTGGGTCATGACCACTGAATCATTCAAATCAGTGAGCTGAACAGATACAAGATGATTTGTTGCAGTGCTAAGGCTAAAGCCAAGATTACGCTCTTCCATTTGCCACTGTGAACGTCTCCATTTTCTGTACCCTGCGATCCCACCTGCCTCAAGTTCCTTCGCGTGTCATTTTCAGACTTCCCAATTTTCTTTCCCGCAGTTCTTGACTTTTACTTGATCTCTTTTGCTCCCTTGTTCCAGTAAAATACTTTCAGCAACTTGACCATGTGTAGCAACAACTTGCATTCATATAGCACCTGCAATATTGTGCAATGTTTCAAAGTGCTGCGCAGGAGTGTTAATCAAACAAAAAAATTACATCAAATCCAGGTAAGGAAATATGGGGTGCGATCTACCAGAATGTGGGCAGAGTTCCATAGCGCAAGATTAGCCGGGTGTGTCCCAGTGCTTGGAGTGCCAAGAAACACTCCCACTATCTAATGGCCATCCGGGTAGATCAGGGGCCTCAGGAGGCAACTAACCAATGAGGCTGCACTTAGCCCCGTTTTCTGCACTGAGGAGCTACGTTTGTCGGAACTCCTTAGTGTAGTGAGCGATTGGGACGCCATTTTTAAATGAGCGCCAATGGGCTAAGAGGGTGCAGCAGCATCTGTGCAATGTTCCTGGAGCAACACCAGAATGGTACGCATTACTGACAGAGCTCAAAATGGTCAAAATCTGCACCATGCAAGCAGGCCTTGATCAAGAGTAAGGCAGGGCCTGAACTGGGAAGGAGCAAAGAGGCTGGGCTGGGATAATCTAAAGAAGCTAAGGCCTGGAACTATGATCATCATCTCTCATTGGATATGTTCCTGGACGATACATCACATGACCTTCTGCTTTCAAAAATCATACATTTTCACCATTGGTCATGTCCATCCTCATGGTGCACTCATTCTCAGTCCAACCTGGAAGTAAATGGGCTCTTCATTACCCAACTCGATGATTCCTGTCAGCCAACAGCCTACTTTTCACCTCTGGTATTTTTTTCTTTTATAACTAATAAGCAAATGGTTAAAGAAGATAATTTAAAAAACACATTTTTCACATCTCTATGATCTTTCTCTCCCTGGAGACTCAGGTCAAGAGGTTGGCACCCGACCCACACGGAACTGAGGGACGAGAAGTGGGTCAGTGGAGGCAATATATTGTCTGCTGTGGCTCAATGTATTGACAAATGCATGATTGTTATGGGGTTCATCAAACGTGGCCATTTGGACTATACAACAATCAGCCGTCAAACACTCAACAGTTGTTTTTATTAACATGAATGCGCCAACATATGTGCTTCATATAGATTCACAAATAAGTGAGCAGAAAAATAATCAGTGTTTGTATTCAACAACACTTGGATGTTTCCTTTATGTTAAACTACTTTTGCAATACTCCGGAGTGCAATAAACGTATTCACATGAACATGGTATAGAAAGAAAATATGGGACTGGATTCCTGGTCCCACAGCTACGTGTTTCTCGACGGTGCGCTGTTCACCGGTGGAGGGATTCTATACTCCCGCAGCTTGTCAATGGGATTTCCAAATGAAGCCACGCCATACTGCCAGGAAACTCATGGGCGGGAATGCTCGGTCAGCAGGAAAAGTGAATTGCAACGGCTTGGCTGACCAGCTATTAGCCCATTACAGAGTCTGATGGCCACTTTGTCAGTCAATTGTAGAATTTACTGTGCAGGAGGCCATTCGGCCCATCAGGTCTGCACCAGCTCTTAGAGCACCCCACTTAAGCCCACACCTTCACCCCATCCCCATAACATATCAAAAGGAAGGTTCTGTTCTTTTGTATGAACAGGAGTGGGCAGTCAAGTAGCCAAGATGGCGATGATAGGTTCAAGTCTGGAATCCCCAGAGAACCTTTGTTTGCAGGGCTGGGCAGAGCTTAGAGAGAAAAGAGAGAGAAGGAATACTGTTTTGAATAGTTACAGGGAGAAGGCTTTGGAAATCGACCAAGAATGTCATGAAAGTTACCACAAGGTAGGCTTTGGAAAAAAGGTTCAGAATCAATGTCCCGACCAGAAGAAAAATTGCTTTGTAAATGAAAGAATTGCCTTTATCTGCCTGTAAAAGCGCCATGAAAGTTGCGTGTTCTGTATAGTGTTGCTTTTTCTTTTAAAATTTAGAGAGTGCCCAATTCATTTTTTCCAATTAAGGGGCAATTTAGCATGGCCAATCCACCTACCCTGCACATCTTTGGGTTGTGGGGGCGAGACCCACGCAAACACAGGGAGAATATGCAAACTCTACACAGCCAGTAACCCAGAGCCGTGATCGAACCTGGGACCTCGGCGCCATGAGGCTGCACTGCCACCCACTGCGCCACTGTGCTCCCTGTATAGTGTTGCTTAATGGGAACTAGTGTATTAAGGTTAAGAAACTGCATGTAATCTGTTATTGTTAGGGTTGAAATTTAAATATTGTTTTATTTTTTTAAATAAAGTTTGTTTCTAAAATAACCAAGCCCTAATTCGTATATTCCTTTTACATTTATAAATTTAGAGTACCCAATTTATTTTTTCCTATTAAGGGGAAATTTAGTGTGGCCAATCCACCTAACCTGCACACCTTTGGGTTATGGGGGCGAACCCACGCAAACACAGGGAGAAGGTGCAAACCCCACACAGACAGTGACCCAGGGCCGGGATCGAACCTGGGACCTTGATGATGTGCTAACCACTGTGCGGCCGTGCTGCCCGGTCTTATATTATCACTCCTGGAACAAATCGATCTTTTTGGATCGTCTTAATACTTAAAGTTATGGTCCTGGTTCAGTCCCTTAGCCACTGAGACATGACTAGGCATCCATAACATTGTTGTCACAGAGACCTGCATGCAGCTGGTCAACCTTTGAAAGTGGCCAGGAGCAATGGATCCAGACTTGAAAAAGGCAAGCAATGCTACCGTAATATTGTGAAAATGTCTGTAAAGACGTGCACCATGTCTAAACTGACAAAGCAGAGCAGAGAGTGCTATATTATTCAAAAAGAACTAGAAACTATATTGTAATAAGCATGTGCACAGAAGTATCCAAGATGCCACAGTGCTAACTGGAGGAGTCTGGGTTTCAAACTGATGACGCATCATTCCACAGCATATCGCAAGTGCTGAGAAATGAATTTCAAGTCCGCTCCAGCATGTGTCGAAAAGTGTGATTATTTCAAACTACTGGGGCATAACATAACGAGGCAGAAAATTAACCCCAAACTTCAGCTACCGACAACGATCACTTTTATTAAGATGAATTAATGTTGACTCAAAGATATGACCACATTAAATTTGCACAGAAATTAAATTTAAAGTAAACTCGATTGCAATGATTTGAAATATCCAAGTATAACATTACGAGAGTAAAGAATAGCAAAATTGAACCCAGCCAAAGTCCTATTGTTGAGAAGAATATCTTTTTACCCGGTGCTCCAGGTTGGACACTTTGGCTATTTCTTGTATTACTAGATTCTGCTTAAAAGCAGAAAATGGAGTAATTTAAAGATGGTATAAGCCAGCACTTAGCACGAGGAAAAACAAGCAGCGGCCAGCATTGACATCGAGGTTTGCCGACTATGCTAGACATTAACTTAGTTTAATATCTCCTTTTTATTTACTGGCAGCAGCGGTCAATTACAGGTAAATTACCTTAAATTACTTGTGTGCTGCTTTACTTAAAACCATATCAGAATTCGGTTAATAATTAAGGTGATATGACACTATTTTCTTTTTAAAATGTGAGAATTCTTTCCTGTGGCACAAAAAGATCTCAATGGTGTTGCAAACCCTAAAAATAGTAACTTATCGCATGGCAAATTTCCGTGGAGTACAGTTGATGAATGCAAACTACAAATAGCCCCATGACTCAATCCCATAATATACTGCTGTGAAACAGCCATCTTAATGGTTGCACTACTGGGCCTGTCACCATTAACACCATCTCAAAAGCCAAAACTGACATGCTGATGCAGCTGAATGACATTCTAAAAGATGCAATGACATGAAACACCCATTATCAGAATATGTACACATGACAGATGTGATAAGAGTTTGTGTTGCAGAGCTACATACATAGGTAACTAGACTGAAAGCATCCAAATACATTTCACTTAGTACTTGGATTGCCACGAGACTGAGAGATGCACACAGACAGGGAAAAAGGAGATAGAGCGAGGCAGAGACAGGTGAGGTGGGGGGGAGGGGGAGGCGGGGAGGGCAAGAGGGAGGAGCGGGGGAGGACAAGCGAGAGAGGCGGGGAGGGAGAGAGAGAGAGGCGGGGAGAGAGAGGTGGTGAGGAAGAGAGAGAGGCAGGGAGAGAGAGAGGTGGTGAGGAAGAGAGAGAGAGAGAGAGAGAGATGGTGAGGATGAGAGAGAGAGAGAGAGAGAGAGAGAGAGAGAGAGAGAGAGGGGTTGAGGAAGAGAGAGAGGGTGGGGAAGAGGGGTTGGAAGAGCAATGTAGGGAGAGGATGAGAGAGGGGGAGGGAGCCAGACTGCCGACGGAGGGAGGGAGCCAGACAGCCGAGGGAGGGAGACAGACGGCTGAGGGAGTGAGGGAAGGAGACAGACAGACGAGGGATGGAGGGAGACAGATGTCCGAGGGAGGGAGGGAGACAGACAGATGGCCGAGGGAGGGAGGGAGACAGACAGATGGCCGAGGGAGGGAGGGAGACAGACAGATGGCCGAGGGAGGGAGGGAGACAGACAGATGGCCGAGGGAGGGAGGGAGACAGACAGATGGCCGAGGGAGGGAGGGAGACAGACAGATGGCCGAGGGAGGGAGGGAGACAGACAGATGGCCTAGGGAGGGAGGGAGACAGACAGATGGCCGAGGGAGGGAGGGAGACAGACAGATGGCCGAGGGAGGGAGGGAGACAGACAGATGGCCGAGGGAGGGAGGGAGACAGACAGATGGCCGAGGGAGGGAGGGAGACAGACAGACGGCCGAGGGAGGGAGGGAGACAGACAGACGGCCGAGGGAGGGAGGGAGACAGACAGATGGCCGAGGGAGGGAGGGAGGGAGACAGACGGCCGAGGGAGGGAGGGAGGGAGACAGACAGCCGAGGGAGGGAGGGAGGGAGACAGACGGCCGAGGGAGGGAGGGAGGGAGACAGACGGCCGAGGGAGGGAGGGAGGGAGACCGACGGCCGAGGGAGGGAGGGAGACAGACGGCCGAGGGAGGGAGGGAGACAGACGGCCGAGGGAGGGAGGGAGACAGACGGCCGAGGGAGGGAGGGAGACGGCCGAGGGAGGGAGGGAGACGGCCGAGGGAAGGAGGGAGACGGCCGAGGGAAGGAGGGAGACGGCAGAAGGTGGGACGTGGGTGACCCCAATGGTGCCTGTCCTGCCAAACGGAATGACAGGAATCTCATTAATTATGATTGGGCAAGTTCTCCTCCATCTCTTCGAGCAGACTGGCAGCTGATTCATCCACATGCCCTCAGCTGGAGGATTTGAATATCGCCCCCACCCCCCTTTTGTTGTGCTGACTGCATGAGTCCCACAGCACAGTGGTGACCAGATGGACACTGCTGTGTGGCGCCAGGGAGTAGGAGAGCCCTGTGCTCCCCAACCCCAGGCGCTGTACTGAACCAACTCAGTGACACAAAAGGGTCCATGGGTCCAGCAGCATGGTGCTGTCCATAATGACCAGCTCGCCGTAGAGATGGAGGGCAGGAACCAGTATGCTCGGCAGAGTGGTGAACATCACATCAGAAGCAGTGCAGAAAGCTTTGCTGCGCTCACCTCAAAGTCTCTTGCCAACTGAGTATCGCCTTGTGTTCGTGACTCTTTAGCAATCAGGTTATAAGGTTTAACACCGGCGCAATTTCACGATGGCGTGACGCAGGATCGGAAGGCTTGACAGGTCACCGGTGGGCAGCTGCGTTAATGAGCATTCATGAGATGCAAATGAATGCAAATAGAATTCACGCCACCTTCCAGCAGGATGACCGACTCACCATTGAGAAAATTGTAACGTTATTTTATGCTGGCTGGTTTCGGATTCTCTTCCGATTCTCTGCGCCAGTCACCCAACCCGTCATGGGCAAGTTAGGGGAATTCCACGTATAAGATGTTGCATCCCAGAGTGTTAGTTTGTAAAATCCGATTCATCCCCTGGGAAAATGAGCATCATATTTCTGCATTAAAAAGATATGAACAACATTTTGTCTGTCTTCATTTTGGAGTACAGTGAATGAAAAGAAAAATAATATTGTTCACTGCGTTATGTTGTTAATATCAATGAAACTAAAAAGGAACAGTGGTACAAAGTGTTTTATGTCATAGAAAATGTACATATATGAAGATGTGTCAGGGTTGTATACCAACATTGCTGATGTGAGAGCAATGGGTTTGGCTGTAATGAAGCTGGTGTTCAGAGAGTCCTGCCCTGACCTCCCTGTAGTTAATTCAGCCCAATCGCTCACTGTTTGCTAAAGAATCACAGAGATGACGACTGGGGTCAGGTTGCCTCCTTGCTCCTTGGATTAAGCAGTGCTAGGGAATAAAATTTGAAGATGGACAGGAGCTAACTACCATGACTATTTTAAACTCGGGTCTTTTCCTCTCATACTCTTTCGTACTTTATGTGCAATGAGCAACTATTTGGTTGCCTTAAAATCCAAGCTATGTTTAACTTGTCAAAATATGGTCGTGGGGAAGAGGGGTTGGGAGAGCAATGTAGGGAGAGGATGAGAGAGAGGGAGGGAGCCAGACGGCCGTCGGAGGGAGGGAGCCCCACGGTCACGACTGGGAGTTAAATATCCGAGGGTATCAAAACTTTTTGGAAGGACAGAGTGGATGGTAAGGGAGGTGGTGTAGCTCTGTTATTTAAGGATGACATCCGGGCAACAGTAAGGGATGACATCGGTGCTATGGAGGATAAGGTTGAATCCATTTGGGTGGAAATCAGGAATAGTAAGGCGAAAAAGTCACTGATAGGAGTAATCTATAGGCCATCAAATAGTAACATGATGGAGGGGCAGGCAATAAACAAAGAAATAACTGAAGCATGTAGAAATGGTACAGCAGTTATCATGGGGGATTTTAATCTACATGTCGATTGGTTTAACCAGGTCGGTCAAGGCAGCCTTGAGGAGGAGTTTATAGAATGTATCCGCGATAGTTTCCTAGAACAGTATGTAATGGAACCTACAAGGGAACAAGCAGTCCTAGATCTGGTCCTGTGTAATGAGACAGGATTGATTCAGGATCTCATAGTTAGGGATCCTCTCGGAAGGAGCGATCACAATATGGTGGAATTTAAAATACAGATGGAGGGTGAGAAGGTAAAATCAAGCACTAGTGTTTTGTGCTTAAACAAAGGAGATTACAATGGCATGAGCGAAGAACTAGCTCAGGTAGACTGGGAGCAAAGACTTCATGGTGAAACAGTTCAGGAACAGTGGAGAACCTTCCAAGTGATTTTTCACAGTGCTCAGCAAAGGTTTATACCAACAAAAAGGAAGGACAGTAAAAAGAGGGAAAATCGACCGTGGATATCTAAGGAAATAAGGGAGAGTATCAAATTGAAGGAAAAAACATACAAAGTAGCAAAGATCAGTAGGAGACTAGAGGACTGGGAAATCTTTAGGGGGCAACAGAAAGCTACTAAAAAAGCTATAAAGAAGAGTAAGATAGATGATGAGAGTAAACTTGCTCAGAATCTAAAAACAGATAGTAAAAGTTTCTACAAATACATAAAACAAAAAAGAGTGGCTAAGGTAAATATTGGTCCTTTAGAGGATGAGAGGGGAGGTTTAATAATGGGAGATGAGGAAATGGTTGAGGAACTGAACAAGTATTTTGGGTCGGTCTTCACAGTGGTAGACACAAATAACATGCCAGTGACTGATGGAAATGAGGCTATGATAGGTGAGGACCTTGAGAGGATTTTTATCACCAAGGAGGTAGTGATGGGCAAGCTAATGGGGCTAAAGGTAGACAAGTCTCCTGGACCTGATGGAATGCATCCCAGAGTGCTAAAAGAGATGGCTAGGGAAATTGCAAATGCACTAGTGATAATTTACCAAAATTCACTAGACTCTGGGGTGGTCCCGGCGGATTGGAAATTAGCAAACGTGACACCACTGTTTAAAAAAGGAGGTAGGCAGAAAGCGGGTAATTATAGGCCAGTGAGCTTAACTTCGGTAGTAGGGAAGATGCTGGAATCTATCATCAAGGAAGAAATAGCGAGGCACCTGGATGGAAATTGTCCCATTGGGCAGACGCAGCATGGGTTCATAAAGGGCAGGTCATGCCTAACTAATTTAGTGGAATTTTTTGAGGACATTAACAGTGCGGTAGATAACGGGGAGCCAATGGATGTGGTATATCTGGATTTCCAGAAAGTCTTTGACAAGGTGCCACACAAAAGGTTGCTGCATAAGA
The DNA here is from genome assembly GCF_047496885.1 of Scyliorhinus torazame. Taxonomy (NCBI): domain Eukaryota; kingdom Metazoa; phylum Chordata; class Chondrichthyes; order Carcharhiniformes; family Scyliorhinidae; genus Scyliorhinus; species Scyliorhinus torazame. Next base: position 31,148,581 of record NC_092723.1, read on the forward strand.
TAAAGATGCATGGCATTAAGGGGAAAGTAGTAGCATGGATAGAGGATTGGTTAATTAATAGAAAGCAAAGAGTGGGGATTAATGGGTGTTTCTCTGGTTGGCAATCAGTAGCTAGTGGTGTCCCTCAGGGATCAGTGTTGGGCCCACAACTGTTCACAATTTACATAGATGATTTGGAGTTGGGGACCAAGGGCAATGTGTCCAAGTTTGCAGACGACACTAAGATAAGTGGTAAAGCAAAAAGTGCAGAGGATACTGCAAGTCTGCAGAGAGATTTGGATAGGCTAAGTGAATGGGCTAGGGTCTGGCAAATGGAATACAATGTTGACAAATGTGAGGTTATCCATTTTGGTAGGAACAACAGCAAAAGGGATTATTATTTAAATGATAAAATATTAAAACATGCTGCTCTGCAGAGAGACCTGGGTGTGCTAGTGCATGAGTCGCAAAAAGTTGGTTTACAGGTGCAACAGGTGATTAAGGCAAATGGAATTTTGTCCTTCATTGCTAGAGGGATGGAGTTTAAGACTAGGGAGGTTCTGCTGCAATTGTAGAAGGTGTTAGTGAGGCCACACCTGGAGTAGTGTGTTCAGTTGTGGTCTCCTTACTTGAGAAAGGACGTACTGGCACTGGAGGGTGTGCAGAGGAGATTCACTAGGTTAATCCCAGAGCTGAAGGGGTTGGATTACGAGGAGAGGTTGAGTAGACTGGGACTATACTAGTTGGAATTTAGAAGGATGAGGGGGGATGTTATAGAAACATATAAGATTATGAAGGGAATAGACAGGATAGATGCGGGCAGGTTGTTTCCACTGGCAGGTGAAAGCAGAACTAGGGGGCATCGCCTCAAAATAAGGGGAAGTAGATTTAGGACTGAGTTTAGGAGAAACCTCTTCACCCAAAGGGTTGTGAATCTATGGAATTCCTTGCCCAGTGAAGCAGTAGAGGCTCCTTCATTGAATGTTTTTAAGATAAAGATAGATAGTTTTTTTGAAGAATAAAGGGATTAAGGGTTATGGTATTCGGGCCGGAAAGTGGAGCCGAGTCCACAAAAGATCAGCCATGATCTCATTGAATGGTGGAGCAGGCTCGAGTGGCCAGATGGCCTACTCCTGCTCCTAGTTCTTATGTTCTTATATTCTTTCTTCAGTGTCGTGTTGGGTGCTCTGCTACACAGATGAACCAACATGGTTGCAGATGAAAGAACTCTGTTTTATTACTATTATTAACAACATCTGTAAATTTGTTACTGTGATTCGTTCATTACCCTTTAACCTGTGGACCCAGCCCTAACACTAGCTTGGAGAGGCACTCAGCACATGGTGAATGTCTGAATGGCTTGCTGTGAGCTCTGTGCCTGAGCTGTCTCCTGCTGGAAAATGAGCGGGAACTGCGGTGTTCCCTGTTTTATAGTGCGTGTGCCTTTGCTTGTGATTGGCTGTGATGTTGCGTGTGTGTTGATTGGTCCGTTGGTCAGTCCATCAGTGTGTATGTGTGTTTGCACCATGATCTTTATCTGAATATCATGACATTCAGCAAGTGCAATTTTGAAGGGATATCAAGTTGAAATTGGGTGGGGGGAGGGGAAGAGGTAGAATTGGAAAGCGTTTGTTCCCAAAGAAAGCAAAGCTTTTCTCTTGTGATGCGCCCCCAGGGTCAGATAAATTTTGGCCTGCCTATGTACTGAACTTTCAGCTATTGCATTCTCGGAAAAAAAGAACTTGCATTTATATAGCGCCTTTCATGAGCTCAAGGATGTCCCAAAGATCATCATTGTATCCAAGAAGTGTAGTTATTGCTGTAGCATAGGCAAATGCATCACCAAGATCCCACAAACAGCAATCAGGTTAAGTCACCGAGCGATACGTTTTAGTGATGTTGCTCGAGGGATAAAATGTCGGCAAGGTTCGATGGAATCATGTCCAAGGGCAAAAACGTCTCATCCGAAAGATAGTACTTAAGAACAGAGCAGCACTCTCAATCCGGCATGGAAATGTCAGCCTGGATTTTGTGCTCAAATCTCTGGAGTGGGGCTTGATCCTTCGACCTTTTGACTCGGAGAGAACATTGCTGCTACTGCGCCAAGGCTGACAGTTTGGATGAAAAAACTGGCCTCCCCGTAGTAATTAAATAATATTTCATACTGTAGAGTCAACATGAGGAAGTTTCAGTGTCCACTTCTTCAGCCCTTCCTACTAAGAAATTAATATCCAGAGCTTTGGACAGCCCATTCCTAAACTCTTAAACTAAATTTACTTAGGGTACAAAAAGGGATGAAATTCACCCCTTTTGGTTCCAAGCAATTATTTTTAAATGTCTTGTGCTTTTAATTTGGATAGAAAAAATAAAGTCAATCCAGTAAACCAGAGGCAGTGACTAGACTAACCTTTCACAAATCTGGCATTTCTTCCATTGCCCTTTTCTTAAGTCTGAGACGGAGGTTCCTCACTTCTCCCAATACCAAAATTAAGTGTGCAACTCCAATTTTGGGCAAACACTTGCAGAGATTTGTTCATCCCTCCCGGAGCCATTTAGTCCACGCTTGCAGTCAGTTTGACAACATGAGAAATCTCTGGGTCATCATTTGACTTCTCTCTTTAGTGACTGCAGCATATTGCTATCATGCCATCTCCATAGACATGGCTTTTGTACTGCACTAATAGCCATTTTCTTTCATTTAGCTATTAATGTTCAATACAGCATTGTATGAGGAACATCTAATTCAGAGTTGGTACAAGGCTGGCAAAACACTGCAACCAATACACGCAATCATACTCATTTCCAGAAAACACAAGACGTGAATTCACAACAGTTCTATCGTCTCAAGGCCTTTATCGCGGCAAAATTGAAACCCACTTCATAACTACATAAGCGATAGAATTATTCGGCAAATGAATGTCAACCAAACAGCTTGATTGCATCCGCACATGAATAAAGAAATCCAACCATAATAAAAGGTTATTAGATCGAGAGAGTTATTTTCCTATCAATAAAAGCTCAAAAAATTAATAAGGGTTCAAAATCCACTTCACTGTCTAAAGCTTGTTGCCTCTGGCAGCAAGAGGAGAACTCCTGATGAGAGTTATATGCCCAAGTCACACAGAAACAACGGTCACAAAGGCCACCAGTGTAGAATTTGACATGATCTAATTTCGACAGCCCTGAACCACAATCAACTGAGATTTTTAGAAAGCTAGCTCAACCCAAAAACTGCATTATAATCTTAAAACCCAGGCACATGCCTCATGAAAATTGACCATCACTGGCTCTCGCAGCCCGACTTAGAATAAGAGACAAACTTTACCAAGAAATTAACAGCTATATATAAACTTTCTGAAGAAATCAAAGAGGAAACATGGAGAACCTACACTGGATTTTTAAATTTGCTGAATTCACGACAGCATCTGTCTTTGTAAAGGTATGACATTTGGGACTTGGTGATCATAATTCTCTTCCTAACTGGGACAGAGCCACCTCGCTAACTCTCTAATCTTCCCTCGGGGATTAAGGTAAATGCCACTTTTAAAATTGATGGATATTACCTAAAATAATTTACAGTAACAACAATCAAATTTGAAAGCTGGATTCTCTACTAGAAATAAGATTGTATTTTTCTCTCTTTTCAAAAAACCTTTTAACATTGTGATCGACTGTTTTCACCACATTGTGAATTGTCTGCTCGGTTCTTTAGTAAACATCTATATAGCTTAGAATTGATATTGCCTTACATAGCTTTCTATAACACTAGCTCACAAACCCAACTCCAGACCATTTTTGATGAGGAGGCGAGGACACTGGGGAGATACTTCCGGACCTAATAATGTCAGCGACATTACAATTTGACTGAAACCTATTAAAACGGCTGGATGGAAATACTCTTCGGGGACCCATTCAACATCTTTAAAGTCTAGAGGAGTCATGTGAGAAGTAGACGTAATCTTGGATTGTCCCAAAAAGGGGTGATGATTATAATCTGCCACATTCTATGGTTGCCACAACAGTGTCCTAACGTTTTCAACAATTGTTCAAATTCCCTTCGAAGGAGTCCATCTCCCAGAAACAACACTGTCACAGATTTCACAGACGTATTTTTTCCAATTCACAGTTGCCGTGCATATTAAGTAAACAACAATGGACAGCAAGACCGCTAAAGGGAAAATAGGAAGTAAAGGCAGTGGATGACCATAATTTGAACCCAGAAATTAGATAACCTACTAATCACACTTTTTTCTTATTAAATACCTATGCAGTATTGTACAGTTGATAAGAGGTTTACTCTCCACTGCCCCCCCCCCCCCCCCAAACATATTCCAGACTTGTTCTGATGGGCAGCAACAGCCAGAATACTTTTGCACAGTTGACAGATTTTGGTATCCTTACTGAGGGATTAATGACTGCAATTTGGCCATGGTGTCTACTGAAGAATACAATTTGTCTGCAAGGGCTATTAAACATGAGCTGCATGCTCAAGACTGGGGATATCGGAAAATCTAAATTTAGATTGTTTCCGTTATATAGAAGAAATTCACAATAATATACACAAGATATATACAATTCAGTAAACTCGTCGTCATGTGATTGGAAAAATAATTTCCTGCGTAATAAGTCCCATAATGAAAGGAATTCAAATGTGTTGTATGAACTCGGGACAGCTTCATCTCAACCAGAATTTCAAGTGGAGATATACATGGACCCAAGGGAAAGATGTACATATAGCATCGCGTTAAAAACTAGCAGAAAATTGTGATGGGGATATGCAGTCTGAACTAAATAGTAAAAATCCATGACATGAACAATTAAAGCTCAAAATTACAGAAGAGCGGTAGGGATAGATGACAGGAATCCAAGTGACAAAAGATAAGTTTCACTCGTCTCAGAAATCAAAAATCTCTCTAGAGAAATAAATCATGCAGAAATATTGACGATTTGGGTTTTCTATTTTAAAATGGACACAAACTCTGAAGATTGATGAGAATGTTCCGTTAGCCACTGACAGGAGTGGCTGTACGGTGCTTCTCGAAGGAACAATGGAACCCCGCCCTGTGCTTCCAGCCAAGGTACTTCTAAACGCATTTGAAGGCTGATTGCTATCCTGGTATAGACAAAGGAACGTAACAGCCACCTGATCTCAAAGATCGTGGGCGTAATTGCCTAGACGGACTGGGGTCTTCCGTTTCCTCTTGGAATACACAATTAAGGGGGTTAGAAGCCAAATAGAGAGAGCTGCCCAGTGCTCACTTGCCTACCCGCCTGGGACTTCCCTACTCGTCGGTGTGCGCATGCTGCGAGGAAAAGCAGCTGTAAGTTTTCCCACACTGAAGAAGTGCAATACAGTGCTGGAAGCAGTGCCTCTGGAAAAAGGAAATAACCACCGTTTGTAGGAATATCTAAAAACTCACTCTGAGTGTGAAAGTTAATCAGCCAGCAGAAAAAAACCCTATTATACCTAGAAAAGGGAATTAGAATACCTCTACCAACCCATGGAACACTTGAATCGAAGAAATCAACTACACTGGAATCAATATGCAACGTCCGCAACGCTTTATCACCTACTCCTTGCAATTCAAGGACTGTTCCAAATAACATTTTATTTCTATTTACTTACTATAGGACTCAATTCTTACTTGTAATCTGAATGAAATGTAGATGCATATATTTTATCATTTAGCCGTACCTTTTCAGTAGTTTATAAATGCACTCAAGAAACCCTGATTAAATTGGCTCCATTTTAGGGCAGCACAGTGGCGCAGTGGGTCAGCTCTGCTGTCTCACGGCACCAAGGTCCCAGGTTCGATCGCGGCTCTGGGTCATTGTCCGTGTGGAGTTTGCACATTCTCCCCATGTTTGCGTGGGTTTCGCCCCCACAACCCAACGATGTGCAGGCTAGGTGGATTGGCCACGCTAAATTGCCCCTTAATTGGAAAAAAATGAATTGGGTCCTCTAAATTAAAAAGAAAAATTGGCTCCATTTTAAACATGACTGTTGGGTCTGGAAAAGACATCCATGGGAAAGGGAATCTTGTTAGTTGAAACCTAACCAAGCAGAGGGTGGGTTGAATAAAGGCACGGAGCCAGTCATTCCTCCTCATCCAGATTTATAACAATGTAGACAAACAGAGAGGTCTCATCTGGAACAACAGCTTTTGGGGAACATAAAAAGCAATTAATAAAAATCTTAGAAAAGGGAGTAAAAGTACAAAATAACTGGAATGGCGGCTGTGTGAACTTTTTTTGCATGAATGCTATTGCATTCATTGATTGTTTAATGTTGGGATATCTCATGATTAAATATGATCTGTAATCATTAGCAATTGATGAAGCAATATTCTACTCATTCTACGAAACTAAACAGACAAATTTGTGAACGGAGATTATAATTTCTGTGCACTGACATGTTTATGTCTCAATTAAGTGAACTGCAGAAAAACTCCAGCGGTGAGTCCTGGAAAAGTTTGCACAACAGTAACTAAGGATGCAGCAAAGTCTGTGAAATATTAAAGAGGAACCTCACCGCTTGCTCAGAGGAAACAGTGCCAAATGTTCACACCAGTGCACTGTGCTGAATTTTTTAAAAACCCTGCTCATTAACACCAGCTTGTCACCACCAAGGGGATTCCAACCTACAGTTTTCAACAGTGCACACCAATGAGGATGGCATCACGGTAATCTGCTCAATGCACTTCACAGAATTTTTGCTTCGCACCTTTCATGATGGAGGGTTTATATGGAACAAATGTCACGCCTACCATGTGTAATTACAGCAACCCCATGCTGGCTTAGTGAGAGAAAGGAGTATTTCACAGTTAGCCTGAATTTTCTGTGGCAACATAAAATCAGCATGGTCCCATTCTACAAGCACAAGCAAATGGTTCTAAATGTGCATGGTACAATTTTCAACTTTAAATTGTACTATTCCGCCATGGTCCAGTGCTCCTTTGCAAGACAACATATCTGCTCATTAAACCAACAAAATATAACTACTTTGAGAGGTCCTCCTTCAGGCTGCTAAGAAAAAAATGTGTAGACACACTACAGAGTCAAGAAACAAAGGAAAAAGGTGTTATATTACAAATTGATGTTGGGCTCTCTTGATGATGATAACGGACCACATACTCACACCTTGTGCTGACTGACACACAAATGATTGATGCCGCCATATGATACAAACTGATAAACGGAGCATAATCCGATACGAGATCAGATTCGAGAATAGAATAAACTGTCAGTGTATAGGGAGCCCCATGTTCATTTATCCATCATTGCACAGCTTGTAATTGCGAATCTAAGATAGGTTTTAATTCCGGTTTCTGAATCCACTTGTACAGAATTGCTAAAGACATAACCTCCAAAAGTTATTAAAAGTTTCAAGATATACATGTGTAGCGGAACAATTATTCACATCTCTGCGTTCTAAGGTGCAACATCAGGGAAATGAACAAGCTTCCAATGCTGTACCTGGATTGATAATAAAGTACCGTATTGTAATGATTCCATTGACAAATTGAAAACGGTGTAGCATTTTCTGAACACTAGATCTCAGCACAAAAATTGAGGTGTGAACAGCACCATTAGACAGATATAGCAGCGTGATTTATGATGTGTATCTCCTGTACAAAGAATATAATTTCCATAAGATAGACCAACCGAAATGCAGTACGACGCTAGATTTTGCAAAGGCATCTTGGATCAGAGTACAAAAGACTATTTGTAAATTAAACGGCATTGCCAGGATTCATGTAAACAGCTGCATCCAGAACGACCTCAAATTAACTTCAAAAGGAGCCAAACGGAGAGCTATACAAAAGAGTTAATTCTAACGAAAGGCCGTGGTGTCCACTCTCGTTCGCTTCTGTCCCCACCACCCAACAGTGCATGAAGGGTTTCAATGACCATAAACTCACAAAAGACCGGCAATCCATCATGAATAATGGAAGCCAGGAGTCAGATGCGAGATTGTGCATGGTACAAGCTACCTTTCAAGACTGCACGGTTTCTGATGCAACACAGCTGTGGGTCATCATTAACCTTTCCCCAGCCTGCAGTCGCTAACACTGTTTGTGGATTCATACTATTGCAATTCTCGGATTTGCTTCCTTCCTGCAAAAGAAAACTTCCAAGCATTCAAGATTTTTCAGGCAGTTTTAACATTGTGTTTTCACCATAGTATAATTAAATCTGTCCAACAAGTAGCTATTATTTTATTTATAAGAATATAAATATTCTGAAATGTAACCATTTGCAACCTTTGTATTTATTCCAGGCAACTCAAGATAGTACAACTGACTTGGGCTGTGTTTATATTGGAGCAGAGTATGTTGCTCCTGAGGGGAGGGTGTGGCGCAGTGGGACGGGGAGGATTTGGCGCAGTGGGACGGGGAGGGGGTGGCGCAGTGGGACGGGGAGGGGGCGGCGCAGTGGGGCGGGGAGGGGGCGGCGCAGTGGGGCGGGGAGGGGGCGGCGCAGTGGGGCGGGGAGGGGGTGGCGCAGTGGGACGGGGAGGGGGCGGCGCAGTGGGACGGGGAGGGGGCGGCGCAGTGGGACGGGGAGACGCAGTGGGATGGGGAAGCACAGTGGGACGGGGAGGGGCTGACGGCGATGTACTGTCACTGGACTAGTAACCCAGAAACCCAGGGTAATGCTCTGGGGTCCTGGGATCGAATTCCATCCTGGTAAATGGTGAAATTTTAATTAAAAAAAAATAAATCCTGGATTATATGCTAATGAACATGAAACCATTGCCGATTGTCAAAAAACCCATCTGATTCACTAACATCCTTCAGGGAAGGAAATCTGCCATCCTTACTCAGTCTGGCCAACATGTGACTCCAAACCCAAACAGCGATGTGGTTGACTCGGCCCCCGCTGAAATGGCCTAACAAGCCACTCAGTTCAAGGGCAATTAGGGTTGGGCAACAATTTCTGGCCTAGCCAGCGACGCCCACATCCCAAGGACAAAAAATAAAATCATAGAATCCCCTACAGTGCAGGAGGAGGCCATTCAGCCCACTGAGTCTACACCGACCCTCTGAAAGAGCACCCTACCAACGCACATACCCCTGCCCTATCCCCAAAACCCTACCTAACCTACACAACGTTGGACACTAAGAGGCAATTTAGCATGGCCAATCCACCTAACTGGCACATCTTTGAACTGTGGGAGGCTACGGAGCTCCCAGAGGAAACCCACACAGACACGGGGAGAATGTACAAACTCCACTCAGTCACCCAAGGCTAGATTTGAACCCGGATTCCTGGTGCTGTGAGGCAGCAGTGCTAACCACTGAGTCAGGGCTTTTCCTTCGCTTGTTTTGAATTTGGAATGAGTCTATAAACCATTGTGTGGACTGTTATGTCAGGCTTTGTGCATAATGATCTCACGGTAAATGTCACAGTTAAATGTGCAAACCAGTAAAAAAGGTTTTCTAATTAATTTCCCTTCTGGACGTTCAGACGTTTTAAAAAAGGTTTAAGCTTTCAGTTCACCTGCCTTAGCGGCGACATTGCAGACTTGTACCTGAACCATCAAAGAATACAAAATGATGATCTTGGATCTTCAGCTCAGGGGTTACAGTTTGACAGCTCGATCTGCTTGGACATCACTTGCCTCGATCTCATTGTACACCAACTTCAGTATTACAGCACAAGGTGCCATTTTGCAGCAATATTGCAGTCAGTGTGGGAATGCAACCTTAAAAGTAAATTTAACTTCCATGAACAATATTGCCCTTCAACAATCCACTTGTATGCCAAATCATTGAGAATGGCCCATAACTTCCTGGTTCCCCAGTGTCCCATTTGGGGGGTACCCCAATGATGCAATGACAATTCCTCCAGGAAGTTCCCGTGTAAGGGTTTTCCTGCCAATTGCCCAGAAGTGCTGACTTCCTCTGGATAATTGCGCTGGGCTGGGAACCATCAGAGTAAATATTTTAAAAACCCAGGCCAAGCCTCACCCACACACATAAACCCCCACACCATCCCAACTGATCCTCACCCCGGTACCTGAACCACTTAACTTTTAATTGTCCCTTTAAACACGTCCTTTACAGCGGTTTGTGCTGTAAAAAGGGGCTGTTTCTTACCTCTCTGCCGCCCGGTTACTCCATGCTGGTACAGCCAGCTTCACTGCTCTGGTCTCTCACAGCCTGAGTGAGGAAGGTTGGGCAAGACAGATTTTATAATGATGCGTGGGCAAGTCTGTCGAGTGGCAATCCAATGGAGAGTGCCCCTCTGAGCAAGTGAAGGGCCATTTTGTTTGAAACAGAGAAATTCCGTTCTTGCTCCAGAACTCTGTTTTGTCATGTTTCATGACGAAATGACATCCATTTACACCTCGTGTTACTCGTGCCCCCTCCCCCCCTCACCGACACTGTGTTAGAGTGAAAAAACTGCCCTCATCTTCCAGTTTCTCAAGTGATAGTCTGCAGTCATGAGGGTTTTCCATCATTTACCCATAATTCACGAGGAAAGAAATGGTTCCAGTTAACACGACAATTGGGAAACAATCACTGCTGGTACCCTTTAATAACGTCCGCCCCTAACCGCCAATGTTTTTCCCCGGTTGAATGAGTGGACTCCTTACTGATCTACAGCTCACAGGTCGAAGTCATTTAATCATTGGGGCACTGACGCCAACCACCATTCCCTCCCGTCTCCATCAGATATCTGCACACATTTCCTTTCACATGGGTAACTGAACAACGATCAGTGACAGCCAACCTGGCTAGCCCAGCAGACTCCTGATTGAACGCGAGACCTTCCTTCCTGGCTCAGTTACACATTGCTGAGCCATTGGGGGAGATTTTCCCGTGCTGTTCGTTTACTTGCAAAGTAATGACAGCATTTTCCAAGCGCACATTGATATTCCTTTGAAGTCTGGAGCCTTGGGAATATGTTACCCATTATCTTATGGCAATATATGGGCAACGTTTTGAAAGAGAAAATTATCAGAGCTTTTTAATTAAATTTGTAGCTGAGTTTTCTTTAACTGCTGAATTGAGATTCTGTAGCGTCAGTACAGTCCTCAGTTCCTTTAAACCTTTTGTTTTTAATAATTGCCAGAAAGAACACTTTATATCTAATTGTTTTACTTTTCTTGCATTTCATTCGCAGGACACAAGTACATCTTGCAGTACGAAAGGATTAATGATGTTCGAAGTGGATTTTATTCATGCAGAATTGTTTTCAAGCTGATCAGTATTATTGTTCCTGGTGGAGCACACTTTTCTTTTTAGCTGCTCTAATTACCACTCGTCCTGTAACCATTAATATTCTGTATATTCTGCATCTTTTAAGATCTGAAAACCAGGAACTGTGATTTAATTGGATTGAAATGAATCTTTTTTTTTTGCACTGCATTTTGGAGACCAAATGTACAGTATAGAAATTCAATAAAACCCCCTGATTCTAGTCAAATTATTGTACGGGTGTTCTCAGCTTTTTCATAGAATTTACAGTGCAAGAGGCCATTCGGCCCATCGAGTCTGCACCGGCCCCTGGAAAGAGCATCTAAGTCCATACCTCTACCCTATCCCCGTAACCCCACCTAACCTTTTTTGGACACTACGGGCAATTCAGCATGGCCAATCCACCTAACCTACACATCTTTGGGCTGTGGGAGGAAACCGGAGCACGCGGAGGAACCCCACGCAGACATGGGGAGAGTGTGCAGACTCCTCATGGGCAGTGATCCAAGCCAGGAATCGAACCTGGGGTCCTGGAGCTGTGAAGCAACTGTGCTAACCACTGTGCTACCCCACATTTTGTAACATTCAAAACTAGCAAAGTGCTTCAGTTGATTGGATCAATTGACTGCTCCATTACTGAAACTCAGAGCATTAGTGTCTTTGCAATTAATTTATGAAAATAAATTCCCCTCATTTTTTTGCCAGGTGCTGTACTCACAGCCCTCTTCCCAAACAAAAAGCAGTCAGAGTTGATTCAGATTCAGATTTCTGATTCCGCGGGGATATACTTCAAGCACATTCAGCGCATTCCTATTCACCAGGTGAAACAGTGGATTTGCCACATGGAAAATTGACAGGGCTATCCTGTATTATCTCTCACGCTTTAAATGATCGTCTCTCAATACAGAAGTACTGTTTCCTCGTTCATGCAGTTTCTCTGCAGCAAAAACACAAATTCTTATGACTTATTCTTATTCAATTACGTATTCATTTGGACTGTGAGCAGCTTGTAAAATTACCCTTTACTGGGGATTGTTGTGTTCTGTGGCTCCTCTGATCATGAAGGCACACACAGAACATGACAATGTGGTTGTGATAAGTATTTATTCTTGACACGCATGATGGTAACCATGCAATTCTATGTGCAACCAATTATGTCTACATTACTATGAAGCCAAGGAGAGATGTGACTGTCCCAGTGTCTGTCCTACTACCAAGTGCCCCCGTTTCGTCCGTTCCCTATATATATATATATATATATATATATATATATATATATATATATAGAGGTCTGTATGGGTGTCTAGTTCCACCTACTGGCGGGAGGTCATGACTGTCATTACATGTATTGATAAGTGGCTGGTGCACTGGTGCTGTTATATATAAATATATACATTGGTGCAACTATGTGCAGTTATACATAGATATGACTATGTGCATAGCACCACAGGGGAAGCAAATGATGACAAGTTGCTCAGAACCAAGTGTCAGTTTCAACTGATGAGGATACAAAAGGTTAAGGCCATTAAGCTAATGAGGTCTTAACTTAAGAGTGTGAGACCACCACTATGTCTTGCAGCAACTTGTTAACGCTAACATTCACTGCCAGAAAACCTAAATCAAAAACATAGCCAATGCATTGACCAGTCAACCCGTGAAAGATATTTTACTGTTAGCACCCCTTCAGCAAAGTTGGGATGAGGTTAAGAAGATCTGTTCAAGGATTTATCAAAATAAAGGTTAATGTTTATGGTGGTGCTGGTGGGGCTGCCAATTATGGTTGAATTATATTCCTCTGGGTTTCGTCACATGACCCTCCAGTTGCCCCACTCCACTGCCACCCACCATTAGTTGCCCAACATGTTGATCCCCACGATGTACTGCCTTCCCACGCCAATTGGTAAACAGAAATACTCTTCATTACGCTACTTGATAATTATACTTCAAACAGGCTAATTTTTTCTTAATAAAATAATAAATTGAAATGCTGAAAGAAAATCAACAGCACAATCCCTTTCCATATCCCCACTGTGAATTTTCCCTCAGATTGCTTGCAACAGGCCCCTGGAGAATAATTTTCAATGCCTAGCAACTCCAAGCCAAGCTTGGAAGAGAGTGGGGGCTGTAAATTAGATAGAAGTCAGCACTTTAAATATGCTAACCACTTTCACAAAGCAGCACAGAATGGGACCGTTGACGAAGGAGCAGTGCTCCGAAAGCAAGTGATTCGAAACAAACCTGTTGACTTTAACCTGGTGTTGCAAGACTTCTTACTAAAACTTTTAGACTGTGTGAATTCAGAATGAACAATGAACGTGCTTAACAAACTTCTCACATTTGAATTTTATCTGTGTGTACAAAAGGAAAGTGGTACAAATGTACATCTGTGCAATAACATTCCAAAAGCTGGGATACCACCACATTTTAAGGTCAAGGCTTTGGGATGGAGGGATTTTGCACGTGTGATCGGGGTGAAAGAGGAACCTGCCTTCAGACACAGGACCGCACTGCCAGGGTTGGGCCCTCTGGGGAGCCCCATTGGGGTGTGGGGGTTCCCCTTATACATGTTGGAGGGGTGAGGGGAGGGGTGAGGGGGGGTGCTGGATTCATCCAGCGCAGGTATGGTCGCCATTCAATCTCTGCAGAACCGGCCTTGCCCACTCGATCAGGCCCCACCCCACCAGAGTGATGACAGAAACCACGTCTCTAGGTTTACTGGGCACCAGAAGGCTGAAAATTCGGCTGTGCATCTGGAGAGATTCACGCCGGTTTTCAGCCAGAACCCGACACTGACAAATTTTGATGAAATTCCACCCATCAACTTAAGCAGACTGGCATTTGTATCTCAAAATTACTAATTATCGTAACAATAATAAATAATTCTATCCTCTTTTACAAAACCACTCCACTGAAATATTTTGGTATTGAAATTCATTCAGCGCCACTACCATCATAACCATGGAGAGCGCTAACTGGCAAATTCTGAAAATCTTTGCACTGATTAGAAAACAATGAATTTGCTAGAAAAATGATAGCTCTACATTGTCAGTAGCAAGCTGTATTTCGACAATCGGTTTGATGCAGCTTTGTTCCAGTAGACCAAAACATTAGTTGGCCCAATTAAAAGGAGCTTTGAGCTGAAGTAATATAATATATTTGGATGCTATAGAGGATTAAAGACAGTCATGCCCAAATACAATCAGCATTTGATAATAACAATGTACTTTCATGAATTATCACACAAGAACTTTGGTTGAATTCCAGATCACGTTCTCTCTGCAACAGTGATCATACTTACAGCATTTTTAATAAACTATCGTTAGGCCTCAGCTGAAATAATGTGGCTAATTCGGAGCACCACATTCTCAGGAATAATGGCAAGGTCTTGGTTTGGGTGTGTGGGGATTGAGTAGAATGATACCAAGGACGAAGGGCTTTAATTACACGGATACACAAACTGGGATTATTCTATTTAGAGTAGAGAAGGTTAGGAAATTATTAAATAGATGTGTTCAAATTTCTTTGAAGATTTTGAAACAGCGAGTAAGGAAAAACTTTTCACTGGCAGGAGGATTGGTAACCTGATGACTCAAATTTAAGGTAATGGGCAAAAGGCCTGAGCAGAGATGGGGAGAAATCTTCTTAACAGTGTATTCCAGATCTCATCAACACACTACCTGAAATGATGGTGAAAGCAGATTTAATTGTAACTTTTCAAAAGGGAACTGAAATGGGGGAAAGAAATGCAGCACAATGAGAAAAAGGATGGGCAGGGAGAAAAGGGCACATGTAAAATGGCTTTATGTTCTTCCAGTAAAACGTACAGTTGTGCTTATTAAATGTGATATTTTGGACTTGCAAGTAATTGTGTCAGCACAACCGCTTAACGGCTGGATTCAGCTAATTGGGAGTAAAGTCCCATAGCGAGCACGGTTAGCTGCGTGTTCCTCAGCGCTCGCAGGGCCGAGGAAGACATGGCCAAACAATACTTGCCTCGGCGGGAAGTGCGCAGCCAAGGCCGCACATAGTCTGTTTTGAGCTCTCCAGCGTAGCAAGAGATCCGAATGCCATTTTTAAATGGTTTGCTGATATCAGAGGCGATCCTGACGCCACCCCACCAGCCTGAAGTATGGGAGGTTTGCTGCCACCCCCCCCAACGCCAACGCAGGGCACCTCTAGTCCAGTTGCACAAAAAATGCCAGCTTGGCACCTTAGCAGTGCCAACCTGGTGCCCTGACAGTGCCCATGCAGCTGGCAGTGCTACCTGGCACCTTGGCAGTGCCAGGCTGGCACCCAGGTGGCACTGCCAGGGTGACAGACAGCACTGTCAGTGCACCCATGTGGCACCAGCAATGCCAGGGCATGCAGCTGGGTGCCTCCGATTCCCTGGGAGACCCCCACAAGTGCAGTTCCGTCTGGTCCCTGTTTGTTGGGGCCAGTGCTGAGAGCGCTCGCCCAAGATCTCCGACACGAAGAGGGTGAATCTCAAAGCCTTAGGTACCTCAGAAATCTGCACATTAGAGTGAGGCTAGCAGATTTGCCAAAAGGTGATCCTGCCCACAATGGGCAGAATTTACATCACAACATCTTGTGAGGTCGCATTGGATCGAGCGAGGCGTTGCGAACTGTGTAGATCCCGGGAATTCGGAGGGGTTCGTCTGTCAGGTCGAAGTGCAGGTGGCCTTCACATCGGCAAATCTGCCAGCTGACGACTCCAGTCTGGCCCATATTCGCCGGGAAACTGCAGCTGACTCCCGTCTACAACGGGTTATGCGCCACATGATGGGAGGGTGGCTCAAAGGACAGTGCCCGCAGTTCTACAATGTCCGAGACGACTGGGCCATCATTGATGGTGTCCTCCTAAAGCTGGACCAGATTGCGATTCCGCACAGCATGCACAAGCTGGTTCTCAAACAACTACACAAAGGCCATCTGGGGGGCGAGAAGTGCAGACGGAGGGGCCGAGAGGCGGTATACTGGCCAAGTATCAGTGATGACATTGCCAATATGCTGCTCAACTGCCCCACCTGCCAAAGATTTCAGCCGGCGCAACTTCCTGAGACGCTTCAGCCCCATGAGCTAGTGACATCCCCCTAGGCGAAGGTGGGAGTGGACTTTTTTCACGCGCTCGGCAGGGACTATGTAATCGTCATGATTACTTTCCAAACTATCCAGAGGTTATATGCCTGCACGATTTGACATCGTCCGCTGTCATAAGGGCCTGCAAAGACACCTTCGCTCGCCACGGCATTCCGATTACGGTCATGTCGGACAATGGGCCCTGTTTTTCCAGCCAGGAATGGGCGTCCTTTGCTGCTTCGTATGGCTTCACACACGTGACATCCAGCCCTCTGCATCCCCAGTCCAATGGAAAGGCGGAGAAGGCCGTTCACATCGTCAAGCGGCTCCTCTGCAAGGCTGCTGCTGCCGGATCGGATTTCTGCCTAGCCCTGCTGGCCTATCACTCGGCCCCACTAGCCACAGGCCTCTCACCGGCCCAGCTGTTGATGGGTCGCGCCCTCAGGACCACTGTGCCATCCATTCTGGTACCCACAATGAACCATGCTCCGGTACTGCACAGGATGCAACAGCAGCGCGTTCGCCAGCAGATGGCATATGATACACGGGCAACTGATCTTCCTGCCCTGGCGCATGGAGACTACGTCCGAATCCACATACCAGAAGACGGCTGGTCAGCGCCTGCCGAAGGTCTCCGACGCATGGCTCCCCGCTCGTTCCTGGTTCGCATTCCTGATGGATCCATTCGCAGGCGCAATCGCCGGGCTCTTCGCCTACTTCCACGCTCGCTATGGGAACTTACACCGGTAACACGCCCTCCTGTTGTTCCTGATGTCGACTTAGTGGAGCTTCCTGCCACCATGCCCGTTCCGTCGTTGCCCGTGGCCAGGCCCATTCCTCAGCCGGTGGATCCTGACCCACCCTTGAGGCGGTCAACCCGAATTCGTCGCCCACCTACTAGACTGGACTTATGAGCCTGTTTGTACATTGAACTCATAATACCACGGTGTTAATATGTTTCTGTTCTTCCTTGTCATTACAGGAGTTCGTTTTGACGTTCAACATTTCCCCGTCCTTTCTTTATGGTACAACCTCGTTGCTATGTCGCACCCGACATCGCCCCTTGTATATAGTTTAGCCTCATGTACATGCTGTAGATATTGCACACACACACATTCAGCTGCACTCAGTACACATCTCTATTTATAACCACATAGGCATATGTTCTTGTAAAAAAAAAAAAGGGAGATGTCATGATATTCAGGTAAATATCATGGTGCAAACATACATACATACTGATGGACAGATCAACGGACCAATCAACACACACACAACACCACAGCCAATCACAGGCAAGAGCATACACATTACAAAACAGGGAACACGACACTTCCCACGCATTCCAGCAGGAGACAGCTCAGGCACAGAGCTCACAGTAAGCCACTCAGGCATCCACCATGTGCTGAGTGCCACTCCAAGATAGTGTTAGGAATAGGTCCACAGATTCTAGGGTCATGATCGAACCTCAGTAACCAGTTTACCACTGTAAATATATCTTAGTAATAAAACTGAGTTGTACCATTCGCAACAGTGTTGGTTCGTCTGTGTAGCAGAGCAACCAACACATCACACCGCATGCTTATAAATACATGTTCAACTTTCCACTAATGCTGGTCTGTATTCTAGTTCATTCCTGTGGTTTATAAACATTTATTTTTGCAAAAGGGTCATTCTTCTTAACTTTGTGAAAAGCAGAGTCAAGAGTTCAACTCAGCTCGATGTAACATGCAATACTGGGAGATTCAGCTTCTTGGCACAAATGTGGTTCATTATACAGTGCAAATGTCTGTTAATATCGGAAGATCAACTCAAGAGTCAAAGTTGAATGTACTTAATGGAAAGGCATATCATTTGTTAATTGAATAAGGATATAGACAGTATGCTCATTTTCATAATATGAAGCACAATTAAACTCCAGCTCAGATAACATAGAAAACATCATTTATTAATATAATCTTCCAATTTGATTATGAAATGTTTTTTCTACTGTTTCTCAAGGTACCTGACCCTGGGGGGGATAAAACTTTGCCGAAAAGTGCATAAAATGACTGAAAACTCCATTTCTGTATATATATTCTGGCTACAATACAGTCTGGATTTCATTGCAATGGTACGACATATGGGAGGACTGAGGGAACAGTAAGGAGAAAAAATAAACAAAAGAACAAAGCAAGATTTACATAACACTTTTTCATGTCCTCAGGGCAACCCAGTTTAATCTACTTCATTCTTTGAAGCGCAGTCGATGTTATATAGACCAACACAAAAGCCAACTTGCACAAAGCACGGTCTCACAAGAGCAGCAGCAGAAATGACTAGTTAGTCTGCTTTTGGTGGCATTGCTGAGGGATAAATGTCATTCAAGGAACCAGTACATCTAATATCCAGGGGGCATTTTAATCCACATGCACAAGCGCACGGAGCCTCAGTTTAACATGTCATCTGAAAGATAAAACCTTTGAAAATTGCAATGTACTGTCGTCCAGAGAGGAATTCAGCAGAGTATCAGACACAGCAAAAGACGATGAGAGCCGTAGCTTAAGAGTTGGCGGACGCTCGTGGCGCAGCGCCATTGGGAAAAATGCAGGATGGGCGACGTTTGTCGTCGGCTGCCACATTGCCTGGGCAGTTGATGGATTTTATTAAAGGAGAATTTTACCAACAATGATAGAAAATGCAGGGAGACTGGTCCAGTGTGATTGAGGGAGCAGGAGCCCTCTTCGCGGGACTTTGGGTCAGGTGGAGAAGAGGTTGCAGGTACAACGATCCAAGACGTGGAAAGGGCTGTGTTGGACCATAGTGACCGGATCATTTCATTGGAGGCAGAGATGGTGATGCTGGGGAAGGTCAGGTGTTGCATGCAAGGGTGGACAATCAGGAGAATTGGTCCAGACGGCAGAATCTGCAAATCCTGGGTTTGCTGGAGGGAGGTGAGGGAACAAGTGCCACGGACTATGTTGCGAGAATGTTTGAGAAGTTAATGGAGGAGAAGCTTTTCGACAAGGCTCAGAGGTGACTCATGCACACTGGTCCCAGAGACAGAGGCCGAGGGGTGGGGAGCTGCCACGGGTGGTGATTGTGCGTATGCACATATTTCAGGGTAAATATAAGATTCTGAGGTAGACAAGGAGAATCGGGATTGGAGCTGGGAGGGGAATTGGATTTGGATCTACCAGGACATTGCAGCTGACCTGGACGGACTGCTGGGGTTCGATCGGGCCAAGGTGGCGCTCTTTAGAAGCAAGGTTCGGTTTGGGGTGTTGTACCCGGCCAAACTTTGGGTAACTTTTTAAAGGCCGCAATCATTATTTTCTGACATCAGATGAGGCCAACAAATTCCTCAAGGAGCATGGGTTGGGCAGGCTAATGTTGGGACTTTTGTATGGTTTATGACCGGACATGTTTATGCCAGTTTTGTTTTTAATGGAATGTTTTGTTTTTGTATATCTGTACTTTTCACTGTTGTGGTTTTGCAGTTGTTAGTACCTTAAAAATGCAAAAGGTGCATATAACAGTGGGCTTGCGGTCAGTTGTTTTTTTGTGGGCATTGGGGTATCGAAGGGGGGACAGTGTGGAGCAAGTAGAGTGCGGGGATGGGTAATTGGGGTGGGATCCTTTGCTTGGACCTCCAGGTGGGAGTTGCCATGCTAGTGAATGGAAGTATTGGGGGGTGGGAGCTGCGGAGGGTAGACTGAGTGGGCGGGGGATGGGCTGGTGACGCACTTGTTTGTTTGGTTGGGACTAGGGGGGGCGATGCTCCGGGCCCCACGCCGGGCCGGAGAATCGCCGCAACCGCGCCCCGATGCGTGACTCTCCGAGGTGCGGAGAATTGGCGTCATTGCACCGGCAGTTTGACGCGGCGCCGGCCGCAGGAATCGGCGGGGCTGCCGATTCTCCGGCCCGGATGGGCCGAGCAGCCACACGGATACGACAGAGTCCCGCCGGCGCCATTCACCCCTGGTCGCTGCCGGTGGGAACTCTGCGTGAAGGGTCGGGGGGGCGGCCTGTGGGGCAGGGAAAAGCGCTCCTTCACCCGGGGGGGGGGGCTCCGATGGGATCTGGCCCGCGATCGGGGCCCACCAATCGGCGGGCCAGCCTCTCCCATCCCGGGCCTACTTTGTTGCGCGGCCGGCCCCTGAATCCCCACGCCATGTTGCATTGGGGCTGGCGCGCTGAAGAAATCCCCCGCGCATGCGTAGGTTCGCGCGGCCCAACTGTGCATGCGCGGGTTGACGTGGTGCCCATTTGGCGCCGGGAAGAGAGGCGGGAGCGGCGTGAACCTCTCCAGCGCCGTGCTGGCCCCTGTGGGGGACAGAATCAGTCATCCCCGTGCTGGTTTTGCGCCGTCGTAAAACGCGACGGCGTTCACGACGATGCGAACACTTCGTCTCCATTTTGAAGAATCACCCCCTAGGTGAGGGTGGAGGTGATGGCCATTTTGAATGGGCCAGGATGAGTGAAGGGAGGGATGGCAGGGCCAGGTTTGGGTTCAGTGATGATGGCAGATCGTAGCAGAGGGGAAGGTCAAAACCCCCCAGTGAGGATTGTAACGTGGAATGTGCGTGGGCTAAATGGTCCGATTAAACACTCTCGGGCTTTTTGCGCACCTAAATAATTTGAGAGCAAATGTGGTTTTCCTGCAGGATACATATCTACGGGTGAATGATCAGATACGGTTAAGGAAGAGATGGGTGGGCCAGAGGTTCCACTCGGGGTTTAAATCTAGATCAAGGGGGGTTGTGATTCTGTTCAGTAAAAAGGTGGAATTTGGGGTAGCCAGGGAGGTGTGTCTGTGTGTGTGGGTGGAGGGGGCAGGTTGGTGATGGTGAGTGGGGTGTCAGAGGAGCACAGGTGAATGTATATGCACCCAATTGGGACATCACGGACTTGTGGACATGGCAGCTTTCAAGTGTCTGAAATGCCACTGCACACATCAGTATGACAACAGCTTAGCAAGCTGGTGCTAACAGATAAAATATTAGTCAATGGTTAGCTCTCGACTGTCTCAAGAGGGAGCAGCATCTGAAAATCACCATCTCGCCTGCTCTCATTGATGAATATTGCAGAGACATCATCTCCTACTGAGCTCCAATAGGCCTTCACACATCAGAACAGAGTGACCCATTAGTCTACATCGTACACTCAAAGCTCCATGTTCGTAATGTCCTCACAGAGAGTGGCTCAGTAGGATCAGCATTTGGTTATTTACAGGCACTCAAGATCCTGTATTCGCTGACAGATTGCCAAGTTTATGTCCTGCGTTACTATGGCGTTTGGGAGAAACGTGGCCCAGTCAGTATTGATACAGCAATGAATGACAACTTCTTCCCTTCATAGATCCTACTGAGGACTTGGAGATATACCAAACCATCACATTCGTAGCATCACAATCCTCAATGTTATCCAGCTCACGAAAGGCTAATCCTTTCTATATATCCTTAGTCAATGAACGCACAGTCCTGCAACACATTCCATACCGAGTTGTGCACTGTGCCTTTACAGAAGAATCCTGTAAAGCACCAAGCGGCATCTGTTAAGGAACAAAGTAAAATTCTCACAGGCAAGTAGACAACTTCATCAGGATGAGCACACACCTCTGACATCACACACTCATTCCTTTCTTGAAGGCATGTCTTCTTTTTTTTTTTAATTTTAAAGTACCCAATTATTTTTCTTCCCCAATTTTGGGGCGATTTCGCGTGGCCAATCCACTTATTCTGCACATCTTTGGGTTGTGGGGGTGAGACCCACACAGATACTGGGAGAATGTGCAAACTCCACACGGACAGTGACCTAGGGCCGGGATCGAACCCGAGCCCTCAGCGCCGTGAGGCAGCAGTGCTAACCACTGTGCTACCATGCCACCCTCTTGCAGGCATTTCTAATGTCACCGAGGGAAACCAACTTCTATCGTTCAACAAGCAGGCACGGGAAGAGTGGGAACTAAAAAAGGAATTGTCCTGTTTAAAGAGAGGTGGATTGACTGCGACACTCTGGATGAAAGAGCAGAGCAGTTCACAAGCACGCATACCTGTTGTTTGTCCTGAGCCCTCTCCAGTAAGGGATTAGGATGCTATTAGTCTAGGATTTTGTATAAAATGGCTAGGTTAAATTGACTGACAGACATTCAGTGCTGATGACCGTCTGATGTTCATGTGTGGACTCTAACCCTCCCATTCCCGGGAGTGTGTGAACTGGAGTGAGTAGAAGTTTCACTTATCCTGGTTGAGCACTTCAGGTCATTCATTCCTTTCTGCACTGCAGGGCGGCAGCTTTTTCTTTTTGTCTCTCATAGTTGCTGACCGTCCCAGTAACCTTCTCCCAACCGGCAGAGTCAGGTGGGAGGACCTGCTGTTTCCAACCTGAGGAATGATGACCTCCTGCCTTTCCTGGATGGCCTGGAGGAGAATCCCCAGGAAGGCCTCACTTAACTGTAGAGCAGAGGGCTTGGTCTTTCAGAAGGCATGGAGAAACTGAACAACACAACCCCTTAAGCTGCAATGAGTGAATGTGTCCCCTGGTGCGTTTAAATATGGTGCCAGGACCTTCGACCATGCGGTAACAGTGGTGCGGATGAATCCCTGCCAACCCCACCATCAGATTTGCCGAGCTCCTTACTGATGCGTAATTAATGAGCTGAAAAGTGGATGATCGCCGGGGTTCATCAGACCAGCTGCTGAGCAGCAATCACGCCAACTCATTCACCCACCATGACACATCGTCTCCAGAATGGAAAATTCTGCCCTAAGTGCTTTACTAAATACATCTTGTAAATGATATTCCTGCATAGCCAGGTTATGACTGAGTGATGGGAGGAAGTAGAGAAGGAAGGGTCACTTTTGCATTTCAATTGTTTCATTGGCAAACTTACTGCAATTCATTTTCCCTGGTCCAGCATTGTAAATAATGTTGTGATTTTATCTCGCGTGCCACTGAAACTTGGAGCAGATATATTCCTGGCTTTGAATAATTAAAGATATAATTAAATATGCAAATTAATTGGGTTGGAATTATTGATTTAAAGGTACTAGTTTGTAGAAACATTTAGTTCAGCATTAGCACACAAGAATCTTCTTTTGAATAGGCATTTTGGATAAAGCTTAATTTTGCTGACACCTAATTTTGCATGCAGAGGAAAGGCATTCTTCTGTATTGTTGCATATTTTTAAATGTTGCAAAATGAGATGTCCATTCACTTCGGGGAAGGAGTGACTGAATATATTTGAGGAAATAGATAGATTTCTAGGCTCCAAACGGCATCAAGGGGAGTGTGGGAGTATGGCTTTGAGATAGAGAATCAGCCATGATCCAACTGTGATTTCCACTTAATGGCTGTCTTGCAGGCACTAAACCCATCTTTATGGGACTTATAAAAATATATATATTTTAAGGTGAGAGATAATACAGCAGATGTTTATCATCGAGTTTGATGTTGAACACTATTTAAACGTTGAGTCCAACATATACAGGAAGTGATATGGCATTTGAAATTTGCTCCTCAACAAACTATTCAAAGCCACAAAATTACTAGAGCAGGTTCAAGCGGCTGAATGACCTACTCCTCTTATTTTCTATTGCCATAATTTAATTTAAAAAATTCCAATTAAGGGGCAACTTAGCGTGGCCAATCCATCTACCCTGCACATCTTTGGGTTGTGGGGGTGAGTCCCACGCAGACACGGGGGGGGGGGGGGGGGGGAAATGTGCAAACTCCACGCGGACTGTGACCCGGGGCCTGGATCGAACTTGGGTCCTCGGCGCCATGATGCAGCCGTATCCGCTGCCATAACTTGATAAAGCATTTGGTTTTAGAATAGTAAAATAAAAACAGCAGTGTGGCCACCGGTCTCGGTCTGCATTATCACTCGAAAAGAAATTGATAATCAGATCAGAGAGATTTCCACACAAAATGCTCATTCCCAGACTATGGAGCAATTTTACATCAATTAACATGAAGACCATGAACAGAGGAACAATTAGGATCCAGGTACCCCATTTTCCAAAGTTTAGGGCTGCATAATGTTTTGGCTTTTAGAAGCAGCAAGTACAACTGTCCAGTATCAGAGCATTACTAATTTGTTTTGCCCTGAATGTTTCTTCTGTTAAAAGGGCTCCCGTTGTAATCTCACCCAGCTGCAGGGGAACCTGAAAATGCTATTTCATTCCACTGCCAGGCAGTTTCCAAAAGGGGTCGGGTCATTTTGCTGGCAGGCAGCTGGCACACATGAAAGACACTGTCAAGACATGCCTGCTCATGCACCACCCAACCCCATGGAGCCTTGTTCCAGGAAACCGAAAAGCTTTGAAATGTGCATCCCAAAAAAAGTTTCAAGTGTATTTCAGAAGAGGATTAGAGGTTGCTTGGAATAGTAGTAGGAATTCAAGAAACAACACTGGCTAACTTGGGACTGTTGATTTCACAATGTAGCACATGTCCACAAACTTCAGATTATATTAAGGCTGGGGCTTTGAAGAGTTTGTTGAGGAACAAATTGTCACTTCCTGTGTGATTACCTCTCATCTTAAAATCTTTTTTTTTTTTAAAAACAGTCTGGGTTCAGTGCCTGCAACGCAGCCAGTAAGTGGGGATTACATTTGGATTTTCTTATTATTTAAGAAAAAAAGGTTACATCATCCCAGACGGATGATTGAGAAATTGACTTCCAATTAAAATGTGGAATGCTTTTTCAATTAATTTTTTTCCCTGCGTTTTCCCCTGAAGATTTCATGTTTCCATAGATCCCGTTTTAGATTGAAAGGCAGACAAATGAGCCATGGGCATCTCCATTACCTTGACACCAAAGCAGTCTACATTCAGCTAACAGCATACTTGCTGGGCATTGATGTTATGAAGGGAATTTAACTAATTGTAAATGTGACTCTCAAAACATAGAGTCAGAAAGCCTTGATAAAGTACTTCAGTAGACGGATTACAGAGTTGAGAGGCCAGCATCTGACAGAAACCGAAATGTAAATGAGTACCTATAGATCTGAAGAGTATTTGTATGTCATAAGATAGATCAACTGGCAAAATCTGTTCAGTGTATCCATGTGCTAATGCAGTCAGAAGCAAGAGGACAGAACAGTAAATCTTCACATAGCAAGTCCCTACATTGATTATGTTGCTTCAAGGAGGACTTTAAAAATTTACCTGCTCCATCTCCGGTTTTGCATTACGAAGCACAAACAAGGCAAGTAGAAAAAATCAATACATATTAAACATATGGAAAAAATACATCTGGCAGCTATAGAATGGAGGGCTAAAGATTCCTCAAGCAATTCCACACCTGTGTTTGGCTGTGTGGAGGAGCATTTGCGGTCTTCTCTTGGACGCCCAGGTTTGGAGGCTCACAGAAAGATGCAAAGGGAGCTGGGAATTGATGCTGCGATGCTCAGGAAAAGACAATGCGTGAGGAATATATGTGGTGGAACACTAATTCACTCTGCTTCCGGTAGTCAGTAGTTTTCAATGTTAGTGAAAGAACACGTGGGCGTTGAAGCTGACAAAACGCGTCTTGCTTCAGGGCACAGTCTTACTGCTGAAGAGATCAAACCAACTGGCCACGCCTCCACTTTTTCTAGGTCCACCTGTGACCTCAGCTTCTTAGCTTGCCCCTATTTTAACTTTCCAAATATTGACTGGAAAAGATATAGTTCGAGTACATTAGATGGGTCGTTTTTTGTACAGTGTGTGCAGGAGGGTTTCCTGACACAATATGTTGACAGGCCAACAAGAGGCGAGGCCACGTTGGATTTGGTTTTGGGTAATGAACCAGGCCAGGTGTTGGATTTGGAGGTAGGAGAGCACTTTGGGGACAGTGACCACAATTCGGTGACGTTTACGTTAATGATGGAAAGGGATAAGTATACACCGCAGGGCAAGAGTTATAGCTGGGGGAAGGGCAATTATGATGCCATTAGACGTGACTTGGGGGGGATAAGGTGGAGAAGTAGGCTGCAAGTGTTGGGCACACTGGATAAGTGGAGCTTGTTCAAGGATCAGCTACTGTGTGTTCTTGATAAGTATGTACCGGTCAGGCAAGGAGGAAGGCGTCGAGCGAGGGAACCGTGGTTTACCAAAGAAGTGGAATCTCTTGTTAAGAGGAAGAAGGAGGCCCATGTGAAGATGAGGTGTGAAGTTTCAGTTGGGGCGATGGATAGTTACAAGGTAGCGAGGAAGGATCTAAAGAGAGAGCTAAGACGAGCAAGGAGGGGACATGAGAAGTATTTGGCAGGTAGGACCAAGGATAACCCAAAAGCTTTCTATAGGTATGTCAGGAATAAGCGAATGACTAGGGAAAGAGTAGGACCAGTCAAGGACAGGGATGGGAAGTTGTGTGTGGAGTCTGAAGAGATAGGCGAGATACTAAATGAATATTTTTCGTCAGTATTCACTCAGGAAAAAGATAATGTTGTGGAGGAGAATGCTGAGACCCAGGCTAATAGAATAGATGGCATTGAGGTACGTAGGGAAGAGGTGTTGTCAATTCTGGACAGGCTGAAAATAGATAAGTCCCCGGGTCCTGATGGGATTTATCCTAGGATTCTCTGGGAGGCCAGGGAAGAGATTGCTGGACCTTTGGCTTTGATTTTTATGTCATCATTGGCTACAGGAATAGTGCCAGAGGACTGGAGGATAGCAAATGTGGTCCCTTTGTTCAAAAAGGGGAGCAGAGACAACTCCGGCAACTATAGACCGGTGAGCCTCACGTCTGTAGTGGGTAAAGTCTTGGAGGGGATTATAAGAGACAAGATTTATAATCATCTAGATAGGAATAATATGATCAGGGATAGTCAGCATGGCTTTGTGAAGGGTAGATCATGCCTCACAAACCTTATCGAGTTCTTTGAGAAGGTGACTGAACAGGTAGACGAGGGTAGAACAGTTGATGTGGTGTATATGGATTACAGCAAAGCGTTTGATAAGGTTCCCCACGGTAGGCTATTGCAGAAAATACGGAGGCTGGGGATTGAGGGTGATTTAGAGATATAGATCAGAAATTGGCTAGCTGAAAGAAGACAGAGGGTGGTGGTTGATGGGAAATGTTCAGAATGGAGTTCAGTTACAAGTGGAGTACCACAAGGATCTGTTCTGGGGTCGTTGCTGTTTGTCATTTTTATCAATTACCTAAAGGAAGGCGCAGAAGGGTGGGTGAGTAAATTTGCAGACAATACTAAAGTCGGTGGTGTTGTCGATAGTGTGGAAGGATGTAGCAGGTTACAGAGGGATATAGATAAGCTGCAGAGCTGGGCTGAGAGGTGGCAAATGGAGTTTAATGTAGAGAAGTGTGAGGGGATTCACTTTGGGAGGAATAACAGGAATGCGGAATATTTGGCTAACGGTAAAGTTCTTGGAAGTGTGGATGAGCAGAGGGATCTAGGTGTCCATGTACATAGATCCCTGAAAGTTGCCACCCAGGTTGATAGGGTTGTGAAGAAGGCCTATGGAGTGTTGGCCTTTATTGGTAGAGGGATTGAGTTCCGGAGTCAGGAGGTCATGTTGCAGCTGTACAGAACTCTGGTATGGCCGCATTTGGAGTATTGCGTACAGTTCTGGTCACTGCATTATCGGAAGGACGTGGAGGCTTTGGAGCGGGTGCAGAGGAGATTTACCAGGAAGTTTCCTGGTATGGAGGGAAAATTTTATGAGGAAAGGCTGATGGACTTGAGGTTGTTTTCGTTGGAGAGAAGAAGGTTAAGAGGAGACTTAATAGAGGCATACAAAATGATCAGGGGGTTCGATAGGGTGGACAGTGAGAGCCTTCTCCCGCGGATGGAAATGGCTGGCACGAGGGGACATAGCTTTAAACTGAGGGGTAATAGATATAGGACAGAGATCAGAGGTAGGTTCTTTACGCAAAGAGTAGTGAGGCCGTGGAATGCCTTACCTGCTACAGTAGTGAACTCGCCAACATTGAGGGCATTTAAAAGTTTATTGGATAAACATATGGATGATAATGGCATAGTGTAGGTTAGATGGCTTTTGTTTCGGTGCAACATCGTGGGCCAAAGGGCCTGTACTGCGCTGTATCGTTCTATGTTCTATGTTCTATGTACTTGAGAGCTGGCCAGAAAACGCAACTGCATAGCCAATGGCAGCTCTTGAGAGACCAGTGCAATGGGGAATTGCTGGCGACAAATCTTCAGCACTTCTCACTATTGCCGTCGGTGGTTGGAGACATGTACATGGAGAGTTGTGAGCCAGAACAAATGGTGATTCAATGGTGCGGAGCAAACAAAGCTTGCCAGGAAAATAGCATCTAGAGAGGACCCAGTTTGAGAAGTGAAGATAGGGGCCACAAAGAGGACCTATTGAATTTGCCTTTTAAAAGGTCCCCTTACACAGACTAGGATTCCGAACTCCAGGGGTGGGGTTGCGAGGCCACAACCTTTTAAAAACCTGGCCCAACACTATGAAAATACAGAGGCGTAGGACCTGCCTATCTCCACAATGGAGCAAGTTAGGACAGGAGTGCCCGATGCAGGCTTCTAACAGGAAGCATCTTTTAAATGCACTCCCGAAAATCAGAGTTGAGAATGGGTCAGGCATCCCAGAAACAGGATCCATTTTTAAAGAGCTCCCCAGTTGTCCCAGGGCGATGAAAATCCAGGTCCCCACTTCCAAAAATGATTTTTTTTTTGGTCACCCGAATGTCCTGCAGTCCACAGCCTGACATGCTTCAAAAGTCGGATGGAATTGTAGGAAAGGCATCAGTTTGACATGTTAATGACAACTGCACAGTTCAGGTAGGGCACAGTAATTCTGATGGAGACTGTCTAATATATTCTCATACTTAAGAGCCTGAAGCTAGTTTGCCGACCATTTGATGCAAAGGAATTACTCAAATCAGCACAGTAAATTCCATCTGGGGAAAACTGCTATTCAGGCCACATGGTTCCAATTCACTTCATAATAAAACCAAGGAAAGTAGAATATACTTAAATATATATAAATTAATTCTAATCAAATTTATCAGAAACACGTGGCTAACAGCATTAGGGGTTACAGACTGAAGGTTCTCTATTTTAATGAAAAGCAAGCTTTAGGAGAAAAATAGAAGCAAATATGAGCTGGTTATAATCTGTAGCTAATGGATAATTGCGCATGTATAGTGCTAAATTGTGCAAAGCTGATGGTTACAGGTTTGAATCTCCGGCTGTGCTGAATTAGATGATTTCACGAAGGTGGTGACAGAGGCATTGCAGGTAACCTCAATGCACCCAAGGTAGGGCGAGGGTGATATTTAGCTCCGGCTTCCCACTTTCAATCACCCCCTAATAGAATATGCACATATTGGCATGCATAGAGGGAGAAGCTTGGCTATGATGCTTTCCATAATAAAACTGTCTGCTGGCACTGGTTATCCAGGGTGAAGCAAGAATGTGGGAACTTGAAAAAAAGTACAAGAGGGCTCCCAAATGTCAATGGAATGGTATCCCAGCAAGCAGTGCCACACTGAGTGGGAGAGTGCACGAAAGGGGAGAAAACAAAGAGCAACATTTTGCTGCAGGATGTCCTACTGAAGCAACAACATACATTGAGTCAACATGCAGGCATGTAATACAGGCATGGGTATCACTTAAATAGTAAATGCCTGAAGTAGGGGCCTGAATTCTCCTCCTCACGCCACCGGCAGTGGAGATGCCGTTGAGGTAGAGAATCCAGCATTGTGAAGATAATGGGATTGGCGCTTGTGAGGGCCACGAAGAATCCAGCAGGAGTTTGTGGAGTCAAACAGGAAGTAACTTTATTTACAACAATACATACACAGGGCCAGTAGTTCCCTCTCTAGCAGGTACCACAATGGCCAGCTCTATTTATACAGCTGCGCTGCTAAGATTGCCCCACCACCACCCTCATTGGGGGAGCTCATATTCCCCACTTAACATGGGGTAACAATTGTCCCAGCCAATAGGACAGGTTGTGACAGTGCCCATTTCCGATGCTCGTGGGATCGAGGTTCGTGCCCTGTGCTTCTTAATGGTCCATTTGCATCCACAATGGGGCAGGCATCATATTCTCCAGGCCTTCTTGATTCTCTGGTCCTCTGAGTTATGTGCTGTCAGTATTCTAGCTGACCACTTCAAAATGACTGAACCGTGAAAGGAGGTGATTGGGAAGCACTTAATTCTGTCTGAAGTGATCCAGGCACTGTCAATCAAAGCTTAAATGTCTATAAAGATTGGTCAGACCACTTCAGAGTTACTCAAGCGTGAAGGGTAATGAATGGAAAAATACTGACAACTGGGAGTATACGGAAGCTGTCAATCACATCCCAGTAAAATCAACATCAAACAGAAATGAATGAAAAGCTTGCAGATCTGAGGGGGTTAAACCCAGCTGACTGGTTTTCTCTTTCCAAGAATTGGCAGGTGCTGTTTCCTTTGCCTGAACCAGCAGGTGTATTGCCCAGGTGAGTGTTAAAGCAGAGATTTTTTTCTACTGCCTCAGTTTGGACTGCTCTCTAGCTTGCAGACAGCCAGACAGGGGTCTCTATTCTGGGGGGGCTTCCTGACGGGGATCACCTTTCGGTCTTCCCCATACTGGGGATGGGGAATGAATTGCGGGACCTCGCTATCGAATCACCCACCCAAACTGGCATGCCTAAGGATTGGGAAGGGAGGGTAAAACAAGTGCAATTCAGCTGCGGCAGACAAACATTGTCTCTCAAATGGAGAACTTAGCCCGGGATTTTCAAACTTTGCCACACTGTATATGTGCACATGGCTGTACTTGCTCTTCAGGGGGGTGGGGGGGGGGGGGGCGGAGAGACTTCAAAAGGGAGTTTCTCATTTTGCAGCAAACAGATGAAGTGAGGCATTAAACGGACAACCACCCACCAGAATGAAAGATTGCACTCATAAAATTCTAAATCTGCACAACACCTAACTACACAACAGACCCAAGGATCCTTGCAAAAACCAGAGCCGGTTTATAATACATCAGCGCCATCAATTTTATATCAAGCAAGGCTCGTTATTGTAATGGATTTCACAAAGGTTTATCAAAAAGCATTTACAGCAGATACAACTGGTAATTACTACACCCTTTAAAATTATTAACAGCTTTGTTCAATTTCACTGGAAATTGAACAGAACTCCAGTGAGAATAAGCATTATGGACTAGTCATGAGGAAATGCCTTTTTTTTTTAAAACAAAGACAATAAAAGCATCACAATTTGCTGTTCTTAAATGAACTAACTGGCACAATAACAGATAATTCCAAAAACACAGTCAGGCAGTCTGAACACAGAACTCTCTTTTCTCTATTCAGAGTCTGATGGATCGGTGTATATTTTCAACATTCTTCTATTCTTATTCCAAGAATTGGAGTTGTTTTTGTTGAAAATCTCTGGAGCGTCTGGCAACCCTAGATTAAGACCTTAAGGAGAAAGGGCATTGTACTGGAATGTCATAATTCAAAATTCTGCTCAGGGAGATATCTATATTATTAATGAGCTCTCATTTTTTCTAAGAAGAAAGAAGTCCAGGTGAAAGGCCCTTTGTGCAGAACACCACCGACATTGAAACGGGTGGGGTAGGGAAAAAGATGAATCTCAGCTGTGATCATGACAAGTTTGAATTTGAAACACCTGTAAATGAGAGGCTGGTTTAGCACAGTGGGCTAAATGGTTGGCTTGCACTGCAGAACAATGCCAGCAGCGCAGGTTCAATTCCCGTACCAGCCTCCCCGAACAGGTGCCAGAATGCATAGAACATACAAAATACAGCACAGAAAAGGCCCTTCGATCCACGATGTTGTGCCAAACTTTTGTCCTTGATTAAGAACAAATTAATCTACACCCCATCATTCCACCGTAATCCATGTACCTATCCAATAGCCGCTTGAAGGTCCCGAATGTTTCCGACTCAACTACTTCCACAGGCAGTGCATTCCATGCCCCCACTACTCTCTGGGGAAAGAACTTATTTCTGACATCCCCCATGTATCTTCCACCATTCACCTTAAATTTATGTCCCCTTGTAATGGTTTGTTCTACCCGGGGAGAAAGTCTCTGACTGTCTACTCTATCTGTTCCCCTGATCATCTTATAAACCTCTATCAAGTCTTCCCTCATCCTTCCCCGTTCTAATGAGAAAAGGCCTAGCACCCTCAACCTTTCCCCGTAAGACCTACTCCCCATTCCAGGCAACATCCTGGTAAATCTCCTTTGCACCTTTTCCAAAGCTTCCACATCCTTCCCAAAATGAGGCGACCAAAACTGCACACAGTACTCCAAATGCGGCCTTACCAATGTTTTGTACAGCTGCATCATCACCTCACGGCTCTTAATTTCAATCCCTCTGCTAATGAACGCTAGCACACCATAGGCCTTCTTCACAGCTCTATCCACTTGAGTGGCAACTTTCAAAGATCTATGAACATAGATCCCAAGATCTCTCTGCTCCTCCACATTGCAAAGAACTCTACCGTTAACCCTGTATTCCGCATTCATATTTGTCCTTCCAAAATGGACAACCTCACACTTTTCAGGGTTAAACTCCATCTGCCACTTCTCAGCCCAGCTCTGCATCCTATCGATGTCTCTTTGCAGCCGACAACAGCCCTCCTCACTATCCACAACTCCACCAATCTTTGTATCGTCCGCAAATTTACTGACCCACCCTTTAACTCCCTCATCCAAGTCCTTAATGAATATCACAAACAGCAGAGGACCCAGAACTGATCCCTGTGGTACGCCACTGGTAACTGGGCTCCAGGCTGAATATTTGCCATCCACCACCACTCTCTGACTTATATCGGTGAGCCAGTTCGTTAACCAACTGTCCAAATTTCCCACTATCACATGCCTCCTTAATTTCTGCATAAGCCTACCATGGGGAACCTTATCAAATGCATTACTAAAATTCATGTACACTACATCCACTGCTTTACCTTCATTCACGTGCTTGGTCACCTCCTCAAAGAATTCAATAAGACTTGCGAGGCAAGACCTACCCCTCACAAATCCGTGCTGACTATCCCTAATCAAGCAGTGTCTTTCCAGATGCTCAACAATCCTATCCCTCAGTACCCTTTCCAATACTTTGCCTACCACCGAAGAAAGACTAACTGGCCTGTAATTACCAGGGTTATCCCTATTCCCTTTTTTGAACAGGGGCACGACATTCGCCACTCTCCAATCCCCTGGTACCACCCCTGTTGACAGTGAGGACGAAAAGATCATTGCCAACGGCTCTGCAATTTCATCTCTTGCTTCCCATAGAATCCTTGGATATATCCAGTCAGGCCCGGGGGACTGGTCTATCCTCATGCCCAACACATCTTCCTTCCAAACAAGTATCTCCTCGAGCTTACCAGTCTGTTTCACACTGTCCTCTCCAACAATATGGCCCCTCTCATTCGTAAATACTGATGAAAAGTACTCATTCAAGACCTCTCCTATCTCTTCAGATTCAATACACAATCTCTCGCTACTGTCCTTGATCGGACCTACCCTCGCTCTAGTCATTCTCATATTTCTCACAAATGTGTAAAAGGCCTTGGGGTTTTCCTTGATTCTACTCGCCAAAGATTTTTCATGCCCTCTCTTAGATCCCCTAATCCCTTTCTTCAGTTCCCTCCTGGCTATCTTGTATCCCTCCAGCGCCCTGTCTGAACCTTGTTTCCTCAGCCTTATATAAGTCTCATTCTTCCTCTTAACAAGATATTCAACCTCTCGTCAACCATGGTTCCCTCACTTGACCATCTCTTCCCTGCCTGACAGGGACATACATATCAAGGACAAGGTTGTATCTGTTCCTTGAACAAGTTCCACATTCCAATTGTGTCCTTCCCTGCTAGCCTATGTTCCCAACTTATGCACTTCAGTTCTTGTCTCACAGCATCGTATTTACCCTTCCCCCAATTGTAAACCTTGCCCTGTTGCACGCACCTATCCCTCTCCATTACTAAAGTGGAAGTCACAGAATTGTGGTCACTATCTCCAAAATGCTCCCCCACTAACAAATCTATCACTTGTCCTGGTTCATTACCAAGTACCAAATCCAATATAGCCTCCCCTCTGGTCGGACAATCTACATACTGTGTTAGAAAAGCTTCCTGCAACACTGCACAAACACCACCCCATCCAAACTATTTGATCTAAAGAGTTTCCACTCAATATTTGGGAAATTGAAGTCACTCATGACTACTATCCTGTGACTTCTGCACCTTTCCAAAATCGGTTTCCCAATCTGTTCCTCCACATCTCTGCTGCTATTGGGGGCCCATAGAAAACTCCCAACAAGGTGACTGCTCCTTTCCTATTTCTGACTTCAACCCATACTACCTCAGTAGGCAGATACTCCTCGAACTGCCTTTTTGCAGCTGTTATACTATCTCTAATTAACAATGCCACCCCCCACCTCTTTTACCACCCTCCCTAATCCTATTGAAACATCTATAACGAGTAACCTCTCCACTGCCTCACTACACGCTTTGACGTCCTGAACATCGGCTACCTTAGTTGCTGGACTACAAATCCGGTTCCCATTCCCCTGCCAAATTAGTTTAAACCCTCCCGAAGAGTACTAGAAAACCTCCCTCCCAGGATATTGGTGCCCCTCTGGTTCAGATGCAACCTGTCCTGCTTGTACAGGTCCCACCTTCCCCAGAATGCGCTCCAATTATCCAAATACCTGAAGCCCTCCCTCCTACACCATTCCTGCAGCCACGTGTTCAACTGCACTCTCTCCCTATTCCTAGCCTCGCTATCACGTGGTACCGGCAACAAACCAGAGATGACAACTCGGTCTGTCCTGGCTTTTAACTTCCAGCCTGACTCCCTAAACTCGTTTATTACATCCACGCCCCTTCTCCTACCTACGTCGTTGGTACCAATGTGCACCACTACTTCTGGCTGCTCCCCCTCCCATTATGGATCCTGAAGACTCGACCCAAGATGGAATGTGGCGACTAGGGGCTTTTCACAGTAACTTCATTGAAGCCCACTTGTGGCAATAAGCAATTATTATTATATTGAAGATAGATGACGGAGAAGGTAAGGAATCCTTTAGAGAAACACAAGAAAGAGCTGCAGGGTTGGGCATTTGGCCTTTTCAAAGAACAAAGAACAAAGAAATGTACAGCACAGGAACAGGCCCTTCGGCCCTCCAAGCCCGTGCCGACCATGCTGCCCGACTAAACTACAATCTTCTCCACTTCCTGGGTCCGTATCCCTCTATTCCCATCCTATTCATATATTTGTCAAGATGCCCCTTAAATGTCCCTATCGTCCCTGCTTCGACTACCTCCTCCGGTAGCGAGTTCCAGGCACCCACTACCCTCTGCGTAAAAAACTTGCCTCGTACATCTACTCTAAACCTTGCCCCTCTCACCTTAAACCTATGCCCCCTAGTAATTGACCACTCTACCCTGGGGAAAAGCCTCTGACTATCCACTCTGTCTATGCCCCTCATAATTTTGTATACCTCTATCAGGTCGCCCCTCAACCTCCTTCGTTCCAGTGAGAACAAACCGAGTTTATTCAATCGCTCCTCATAGCTTATGCCCTCCATACCAGGCAACATTCTGGTAAATCTCTTCTGCACCCTCTCTAAAGCCTCCACATCCTTCTGGTAGTGTGGCGACCAGAATTGAACACTATACTCCAAGTGTGGCCTTACTAAGGTTCTATACAGCTGCAAACTAAGGTTCTATACAGCAGGCTTTTCAAGCCTGCTCCAGGAATCAGCATAGGATTATGATCCAGCAATCAACATAGGATTATGAATAATCTTCGACTTCAAATCACACCTCCCCATATCATTCCTTCAATTTGCTGACGAGAAATCCAGAGGCCTAAAAACCCATCAATCTCAGTCTCGAATATGTTCAGCAACTAAGAATCCATTTCCTTCTGTGAGAGAGAAGTCCAAAGATCCATTGTTAATTGTGGAAGTTCAGGTTAAATATATAGCGCCGGAGGGCACTGGTTGGATGATTGTTTGAGCATATGTAAAGAGATATGTGTTACCACTGATGGAGGAGTAGAGTTAAGAGCCAAGCACTTAGAATATCTGTGAATCAACTTAAAACCAAGTAAAAAGCGTTGTAAATCTGAGGAATTCCTTGCCCAGTGAAGCAGTTGAGGCTACCTCGTTGAATGCTTTTAAGGCAAAGACAGATAGATTTTTGAACAGTAAACAAATTAAGGTGAGCGGGTGGATAAGTGGAATTGAGTCCACGTAAAAATCAACCATGATCTTATTGAATGGCAGAGCAGGCTCGAGGTGCCAGGTGGCCAACTCCTGTTCCTGGTTCTCATCTTCTTATGAAAGCTGGCTTATGGTCTTTGATTACATCAATTGGCTGTCAGGAGTTTGACATCCGCCACCTTCCGAGCAAAGAAATTTCTTATCGCATCAGTCCAAAATCACTGACATTTGCACAGAAACATACATAAAAATAGAAGCAGGAGGCGGCCATTCGGCCCTTCAAGCCTTCTCCGCCATTCATTATGATCATGGCTGATCATCAATTTCAATACCCTCATCCAGCCTCCCCCCCCCCCCCCCCCGCCCTCAAATACCTTTAGCCCCAAGAGCTATATCTAATTCTTTCTTGAATTTACACAATGTTTTGGCGTCAACTACTTTCTATGGAAGTGAATTCCAGATTCACCATTCTCTGGGTAAAGAAATTTCTCCTCACCTCAGTTCATTCTTGCTTCATCCTCACTTAATTTTGAGATGGTGAACCCTTGTTCCAGACTCCCTATAAATCCCTTTTAAAATTTTGACTGCTTCAATGAGATTGCCTTGCATTCTTCAAAATGGCAGGTCAATCTATCTTTCCTCATAATCCCCCATCGATGAACCTTTGACACACTCCCTCTAAGGCAAATACGTCCTTGCTTAGGTCAGTTATATCCTCCTTTTAAGGTTGTGGTAATGACCCTGGACGAGTAATCCAGAGGCCCAAGCTAATGCTCTGCAGACACTGGTTCAAATCCCACTATGGCAGCCGGTGGAATTTAAATTCAATGCATAAATTTTGGAATTAAATGCTAATCTCAGTAATCGTGATCATGAAACCATCAATTTTTGTAAAAACCCATCTCATTCACAAATGTGCGTGAGGGAGTAAATCTGCCGCCCTGACCTGGTCTGGCCCACACATGACTTCAGATCCACAGTGATTTGGTTGACTCTCAACTACCTTCTGAAATAGCCAAGCAAGTCACTTTGTTCAGGGGCATTAGGGAGAGACAACAAATGTTGGTCTTGCCAGTGACGCTCACATACCATGGAAGATTTTTTTTTTTTTTTTTAAATGATAAGGAGACTAAAACAGTGTTATACTTTAAAATGACTCTGGTGCCTCCACAAGATGTCAGCAACAGCCCTCACCAATGGAAGTCAGTCAGAAACCTTTGAGGTCAAGACTGGAGTCAAGCAGGGACGTCTCATCGCCCCACCCTTTTCTCCATCTTCATCGCCACCACCCTTCACCTTGCCAAACCAAGTTTCCCAGTGGAGTCGACATCATCCATTGGATGGACAGAAAACATTTTAACCTCAACCGGTTGAAATCTAAGGGGAAATAACACTGACATCGCTTGCGAAACCTCAGTGCGCAGATGACATTGCCATCTCCACTCCCTCAAATGAGAATCCCCAAGTCATGCTTTAAACCTTCATGGACGCGTACCAAAGAACCGGTCCCCGTCTCAACCTCAATAAGATTCAAGCCGCCACAGGGTAAGATCTAGTCTCTTCCCCCATCAAAATCAACATAGAAACCCTCTCAAATGTGAAACTTTTCCCATAGCTGGGGAGCCACCTCTCCTTTAAAGCAGAGATCCAACATTGTATCCAATCTTGGACAATGGTGACAGCCATTCTGACACCAAGCTCCGAGTGTATAAGGCAGTCACCATTCCAGCTCTTCTGTACGGCTCAGAAGCCACCTCCAGGCCCTGGAAAGGTACCATCAGCCCTGTCTGAGACGGATTCTCTGCAACAGCTGGGAGCACAGGCGTACTAACATTAGCATCTTTGAAGGAGCCAAGAGTACTGGTACCACAGCCATAATCATCCAAAACCAACTCCGCTTAGAATACCAGAGTCCCGACTGTCAAAGCAAATCTTCTTTGCCCAGCTCAAGGAAGGCATCTGAACAAGAGGCCGACAAAGGAAGCTCTTCAAAGACACCCTGAAGGCTTACCTCAAGCAATCCAATATAGACTCCTTTGCTCAGAAGAGACCTACTTGGAGGAACCTCCTGATTAAAGGGACACAATTCTTCAAGGATACCCGACGGCAAAAGGAGGCCCGGGAAAGGAGCCCGAGAAAGGAATACACGTGACCGAGAGTCCAAGGATCGATCACACCTCCCGGAAACACCTGCTAAGTGTGCGGCCAAAGATGCGAGTCTAAGATCTGGCTCATCAGCCATGCAAGAACTCCGAACCCATGACCAGTATCACAGAGTTTCTCTAGTGGACAATCATACTCCTTAGCGAGTGATTGCCAATGACTGCTTAGCTTGGCTTCACTTGCCAAAGATTTGGTTAATTATTTGCGTCACTTATCTTGATCAACTCCTCATCTTTAATCGTTCCACAAAATGTCACTATAGTCATTGCAGTTGCACATTAAATGAAAGCTCTGTATGAAGCGTGCAATATACAAGAATTGTATATTGTATACAATATTGTACATTGTAGATTATGTGCACACTTTGAGGTTATTGGAGAAAATTTATCAACTGAACATTTTAACTACAAGAGAAATTGGGCAACAGAAAGAATATTTTTCAATTGAACAGCACCATAAATATTTATTCTCATCATATCTTACCCAGTTTTATTTCTCTTTGCATATTTTTCTATTCACCATTCGCCTGGGCATTAAAATGAAAGCATGGTTTGTTCTAGATTTGGTAAGCAAACGAGAGAAACAAACTCTCGTGTAGGAAGGATGGGTTAAACAGCTTGTTTCCGTGCTGCAAAATTGTATTTCATTCGATCCTTTTAAGAAGCATTTCTAGGAGTTTTTGCAGTTTTCATTGTTGCTCGTCATTTCACAGCACTCCTTTGATAGTTTGATCATAAAACCACAACAAGAAACTAACCAATAGTGGTCTATGATGTCATGATATGCACCCATGCACATCATGAGGTAAAAGCAGGCAGTGACAGGCACCCAGGTGAGCCAATCAACATACAGAACAGAACACGACCAATCACCAGACAGAACACCAGAGGGGGGCTTTCAACAATAAAACACACGAGGCATCAGCACTCTGCCTCTTTCCACTGGTGACAACTGTAGTGACAGTCAGGGTGTACAAATCATTCAACATCTTCTACACGTGGATCAGAGCTAGCCTGGTCTAGATAGTTAATGTTAGTTTACTTAGAGTAGTAGAGAGTCAACCCACAGGCAGCTGTGTGCTTTCTTAACTGTAGTTCAATAAATCTTATTGAACCAACGCCTTCGTTTTGGTCAACGATTGTAGCATCCGGTTCAAGCTGGACACCGGTGCTTTGGCCAATCTAATATCCCAAGCAGATCTTGCTCGTATCCAAAGGCAGCCAACAATTCTTCCGCCGGCCTGCCAGTTGCTTGACTACAATGGAAATGCCATCATTGCGTTAGGGTCCTGTCACCTGCATGTATCCAACAAGGCCATCAAGGCCACTTTGCGGGTTGAGATCGTCAAGCCCGGCAAGGCTTCTCTGCTTGGTGCCCATGCATGCAAGCTACTCCATCTCGCCCAGCGTGTACATGCCATGTCCTCTGCCAACAGCACTCTTCAGGCCAACATCGAGGAGCTACTATTGCAGTACCCAGATGTGTTCAGTGGAATGGGTACGCTGCCCTACCGCTATATAATTCTGCTCAGGCCTGATGTCGCACCTGTCATCCATGCGCCACGCCGGGTGCCGGCGCCCCTAAAAGACCGTCTAAAGGCGCAGCTGCAGGAGCTCCAAGATCAGGGAATAATATCCAAGGTGACGGAA
Organism: Scyliorhinus torazame; assembly: GCF_047496885.1. Lineage (NCBI taxonomy): Eukaryota > Metazoa > Chordata > Chondrichthyes > Carcharhiniformes > Scyliorhinidae > Scyliorhinus > Scyliorhinus torazame. The sequence continues at coordinate 31,188,819 of NC_092723.1, forward strand.
CCAACTGACTGGGTCAGCTCGATGGTCTGTGTCAAATACGCGAACTGCGCATTGTATCGATCCCAAGGATCTGAACCGCAACATTATGAGGGAACACTACCCGATCCCGAAGCGGGAGGAGCTGACGAGTGAGATGGCACATGCCAAATTCTTTGCAAAGCTGGATGCATCGCGTGGCTTCTGGCAGATACAGCTGGGCGAGTTCAGCAGGAAGCTCTGCACGTTTAATACATCCTTCGGAAGATATTGCTACAACCGCATGCCGTTTGGTATTGTTTCGACCGCCAAAATCTTTCATCGAATAATGGAGCAAATGCTAGAGGTCATCGACGGTGTGCGGGTTTATGTTGACGACGTCATCATATGGTCCACGACCCCAGAGGAACATATTTCTCGCCTGCAACAAGTCTTCAGGCGCACACATGCCAACGGCCTGAAATTCAATAAAACCAAATGCTGCTTTGGCATGTCGTCAATTAAGTTTATGGCTGATCAGATCTCCCAGCAGGGTGTTCAACCAGACTCAGACAAAGTCAAGGCCATCAACACAATGAAGACCCCAAGAGGAGAAGGTGGTGGTCCTCTGCTTCCTGGGGATGGTAAATATTTGGGGGAAGTTCATTCCCAACCTCGCGTCACACACCACAGCCCTCAGGCACCTGGCGAAGAAGTCCACCACTTTCCAGTGGCTACCTGCACATCAAGCAGAGTGGCTGGAGTTGAAAGCGAAGCTAACCAGCGCTCCTGTTCTAGCTTTTTTTGACCCAGCGAGGGAGACTAAAATTGCCACAGACCCCAGCCAGGACGGCATTGGGGCGGTGCTCCTCCAGAAGGACAACACCTCGTCCTGGGCTCCAGTGGCCTACGTGTCAAAGGCCATGACCCCCCACTGAGCAACGATATGCTCAAATAGAGAAAGAGTGCCTGGGCCTTCTCACTGGCATCGTGAAATTCCACGATTATGTCTATGGTCTCCCGACCTTTACAGTAGAGACGGACCACAGACCCCTAGTGCACATTATACACAAGGGCTTAAATGACATGACGCGCAGGCTCCAACGCATTCTCCTTCGGCTCCGCAGGTATGATTTTGAACTGGTTTACACACCTGGGAAGAAGCTAATCATCGCGGATGCCCTGTTGCGTGCCATCACCTCGCCATGTGAGCAGGTAAACTTCATACACGACATTGAGGCACAGGTGCAACTGTGTGCCAGCATCCTCCCGACATCCGACGAACAACTCGTCATCATTCGAGAAGAGACCGCCACGGACCCTCTTCTGCAGCGGGTCATACATCACCTCACGAATGGCTGGCAGAAAGGGCAATGCCCCCAATACTATAATGTAAAGGATGACCTAACTGTTGTCGAGGGGATCCTCCTGAAATTGGATCCCATCGTCATTCCCTCCAGAGCTTGGTGCTCACGCAGATACACGAGGGACACCTCGGTATTGAGAAGTCCAGGCGCAGGGCCCGGCAGGCTGTCTATTGGCCCGGCATCAATGAGGATATATCAAACATGGTCCTCAATTGCGCGACTGCCAGGCTTCCAGCCTGCTCAGCCCAAAGAAACGCTCCAGCAGCACGAGATCGTGACGTCTCCGTGGTGTAAGGTCGGCGTTGACCTTTTTCACGCCAACGGGCGTGACTACGTCCTGATGATTGACTACTTCTCCAGTTACCCCGAGGTAATGACGCTGTCTGACCTAACATCCAGGACTGTCATAAAAGCCTGCAAGGAGGCATTTGCGAGGCATGGAATCCCGCTCACAGTTATGAGCGACAACGGTCCCTATTTCTATAGACCAGAATGGTCCAACTTCGCAAAGCAATACCAGTTCCAGCACATCACCCCGAGCCCACATTACCTGCAATCTATGGAAAGGTCGAAAAAGGTGTCCATATCGTGAAAAAGGTGTCCATATCGTGAAACAGGTGCTCTGTAAGGCTGCGGACTCAGCTTCGGACTTTAATCTTGCCCTTCTGGCGTACGGGGCAACCCCAATGTCCAATGGTATGTCTCCGGCACAGCTCCTTATGAATTGTAACCTGCGGACGACTGTTCCGGCCATTCATGTACCTGACCTGGATCCCCTTCCAGTGCTGCAAAAGATGCAGCAGATCAGAACCTGGAAAAAGTTAACATATGATGCTCATGCTACTGATTTGCCCGTGCTCTCTCCGAAGGATGCTGTCCGCATCAAGTTGCCTGGTGGAGGCTGGTCAGCTCCAGCTGTTGTTCGACAGGCTGCTCCCAGGTCTTTTGTGGTTCGCATGGCTGATGGATCTATTGTCCGGCGCAGCAGAAGGGCACTACGCAAACTTGCCTGCCCACCACCGGATCTCACGTTCCCAGATGTCGTTACCCAGACACCTCGCTCCACAAGGCCACCAATCTGGCTGCATGCCAACCTGTCAAGACACCATCATCCCCGCCTCCACCTCTCAGGCAGTCCACAAGAATCCGACGACAGCCCCAACGACTGGACTTATAAATAGTTCCTTTGTGTATATACTGTTATGTTTCTGCACGCTAGACACCTTACATGTACATATCCATTCACTCACCAATTGCTGTATATAGTTACTTTTGTAAATGTCATATATGCTCTAAGCAGCCGACAATTTTTTTTTTTTTTTTTTAAAAAGGGAGATGTCATAATATGCACCCATGCACATCATGAGGTAAAAGCAGGTAGTGACAGACACCCAGGTGAGCCAATCAACATACAGAACAGAACACAACCAATCACCAGACAGAACACCAGAGGGGGCTTTCAACTATAAAACACACGAGGCATCAGCACTCTACCGCTTTCCACTGGTGACAACTGTAGTGACAGTCAGGGTGTGCAAATCATTCAACACCTTCTACACGTGGATCAGAGCTAGCCTGGTCTAGATAGCTAATGTTATTTACTTAGAGTAGTAGAGAATGAACCCACAGGCAGCTGTGTGCTCCGTTACTGAAGTTCAATAAATCTTATTGAACTAACGCCTACGTTTGGTGTATGCTTGATCATTTCACTGCATCGCGTTGCAGTCCGTGTTACCCCAGGGTGAATAACACAACATATGAGAGAGTTTGCAAGCTCATTTTAAACTGGGTTGGAATTCACCCACTGTAGTCACATTAGATGGGTACTGACTCCAGTGACGATGCCCTGTTCACACTGCACACTCGGATGCAGGAATGTGCTGTGTAGAACAAATGCTGAGAGGTGTGGCATATCAAACCGTGGAAAAATAGAATCATGTGAGATGAGGGTTACCCGCTCAGAGGTCAGACAAATTGTTTTAGCATGAAATCTACAAAGGGTAGACTCCTTTGTACGAGGCAATTGAAGAAGTGCAACATTTAAGTCAGTCATCTTTCTAATGCGTACAGATACGTACATCATTCCTATTCAAAGGCAGTGCAATAGCACAAGAGAAGGTGTGTACAGCTGGTTAAAAGGGGAACACGCAAAGGAGTGCTGAATCAATGTCGGACTGGTTGAAGTGCTTTGTTGCAGCCCTGGTACTGTACTTACATGGACAGTTAGAGCAGTAATCATGTCGGGAGTGACGCAAGGCAAGGGAAGTCTGGTTTATAGGATATAAGCAGATTAGTCCATTTCATTGACACCCGTGATTATAGAGCTGACACACAGCATGAGAATCCCTATGCTCTATGTCACTCTGTCAAATCCCATTTTTCTGAAAAGTAGAGCACAATGCCGAAGCCCTGAATTTCAGGTATTATAATAACCACAGGAACGTAAATTAATTAGCTGACACTTATCCTTGAATAGATATTTCACTCAGTCTTATACTAGAGCTTTTCCCAGTCGGTACATGAGGCATAGTAAAGTAAGTAAAGTTGCCATAGAATCATAGAATTTACAGTGCAGAAGGAGGCCATTCAGCCCATTGAGTGCACCCGCCCCAAGCCCACATCTACACCCTATCCCAGTAACCAGTAACCCCACTCAACATTTGTGGACAGAGGGCAATTTAACATGGTCAAACCACCTAACCTGCACAGCTTTGGACTGTGGGAGGAAACCGGAGCACCCGGAGGAACCCACACAGACACGGGAAGAACGTGCTGACTCCGCACAGACAGTGACCCAAGCCGGGAATCGAACCTGGGACCCTGGGGCGGTGAAGCGACAGTGCTAACCACTGTGCTACCATAGACCCAGATGGCCATAGGTTGCTTTCCCCTTTGAGGGGGAGAGCTGACTGGTGGAGATTTAACCTGAGGACCAACACACCACAGGCAAGGGGGCAAGGTTGAGAAGGCAGGGCCTTCATGAATAACCTCAGCCCAAATAGCTTTACTCACTACTCATTTCTGTCAAGAGATGGCCAAAATATTTCCACACAAATCTGAACTGGCTTCAGAGCACAAAGCTGAGTGAAAATAGATGACAGTGAAGAATAGAGGAAGGGAGTCTTGACAAGACAGTCACTTTCCCAGAAATATTAGAAACTGTTCATAACCATGAAGGGGCTGTTCTGCAACAAGTGCAACTAACTCTCTAGTTGCAAAGAGACAAGCTCAACCACGATGGGGGAGCAATTTATTTTGACCAATTGTTTGTTGGAATTACACCAGATCACGTGAGCGAGAGACATGAGCAAAGTTTGTGCTATGCGTCTCAGTTAATGGAAACAGGCCAGATGCTAGGAAATTCTTGGCCGCTCGCTGAATTGAAAGGTGGGGCATTGTACTTCAGGAATCACCGATTCCATTGAAGGGCAGCCTGTACCTCTCAAAAACGAGACATTCTTTGGCTGCAGATAATTCTGTTATGAACATCAGGAACAACTGGTGAAGCAAGAGCCTCCAGACTCACGGGTAGAATTTTAAGAAGGGCGAGCAATCAGCATTCGCCATCACAGGAGTCAGTGGCTAACACACAGCCACAGACTCCTCTGCAATTTAACGCTCACTTGAGCATCGATTGGCATTGGGCAGAACCTCCTTCCTCGGGTGGGCAGAGGTTCTGCCTGCGAGAGCGGTCGGCCAATCTCCAACCCAGCCAGACACAGCGCAGCAGTGGTCAGAAGCAGTACTGCAACACTCTGCCTGGGACTACGTCCCAGGACCTTCGAAAAGGATAAGTCCCGGGGGCAGGAGGGAATGGGGATGCCTGGGTGTGGTGGGGACTTCTGCAGCCAGAGATGGGGAAAAGTGAAAATATTACTTTCCCACCAGACTCCGCCCCCCCCCCCCCCCCCCCCGTCCCCCGAACCTGCTCCCACCCGCTATACATTGAGGCTTGGTGGGATACAGCCCTTAAGCAGTGATTTAAGGGTACGAATAGGTGATGGGTGGGTTTCTAGCCTGAGGCCCTACCCACCCAAGGGCAAAATCATGTCTGGGTTTGGGCAGGCAGGTTCCTGGGCGGGGGAAATCCCATCCAATTAATTTTACGTGCCCCCCAATCCCCCCCCCCCCCCATCACCCCCCTGCCACCCTCAGACCCCATCTTGGGGAGAGCGTAAAATTCTGCCCCATATATTTGACATCCTTATGTAGGGTATCAGTAGGAGTCAGTAGGTCATTTCCCAAGGCGAGTGCTTTTTTTTCCCCATTCGCTGGATGCGAGCATCCCTGGCTCGGCCAGCATTTATTCCCCATCGAGAAGGTGGAAGTGAGCCTCTTTCTTAACCAGCATAGACTGCAGCTGTTCAACTGAAGCAGCGTCATTGGAAAAATATGACTAGACAGGTCAATCCCTGCAGAATTCGATCAAGGTTCAAGCTGCATTCTGGGAAAAAGGTTAATGACCCGAGTAGAGCCATTGAGCCAAGACCCCTAGTGCTTACCTCCATTATACTCTTACTCCACCTGCAGCAACAATCCGCACACACCTTTCCTCCCCTGCTTCCCATCTTTTAGCTTCAAGTACAGTATTCACTTCACTGAACCCCTTCCACTGGCACTGGCTGTTGCTGCTACTGTCCTCACATTTGTTGCCCTCATCTCCCCAAGTCTTTGGAACCTTTTACACAACCGCTCTGCTTAAAACACCTCACTTCTTTCCTTCAGGAAAAGCTTGGTCCACAATACATGGGAGCAGGCGTGATGAATGGAATGATGATCTTATGCCCACATCCTGTCTGCCACAGGAGGAGGTGGTGCACAACACTATAGAAGAGAATGTGTCAATTGGGGAGATTGGAGGATATATCCCACAGGGTTTCTCCACATCTTACCCTCTCTTGCTTCCCCTTCTCACAACAATCTCACCCTACACAAGCATCACGTTTAGATGCATTTGAGCAGCCATTCATCTGCCTTGCCCCCAACTCGCACGCACTGCAGCAATAGATCATATAATTTACAGTGCAGAAGGAGGCCATTCAGCCCATCGAGTCTGCACTGGCTCTAGGAAAAAGCACCCGACCCAAGGTCCACACCTCCACCCTATCCCCATAACCCAGTAACCCCACCCAACACTAAGGGCAATTTTGGACACTAAGGGCAATTTATCATGGCCAATCCACCTAACCTGCACATCTTTGGACTGTGGGGGGAAACCGGAGCACCCGGAGGAAACCCATGCACACACGGGGAGGATGTGCAGACTCCGCACAGACAGTGACCCAAGCCAGAATCGAACCTGGGACCTTGGAGCTGTGAAGCAATTGTGCTAACCACAATGCTACCGTGCTGCCCTAATTAATATTCTGGGTTGACAGCCTCGTTCTGTAGTATTTCATTAGACCATTCTCAATAATTCCTTCATAAGTGTCTTTAATGTCAGGCCTGCTACCAGATACGCAATCAATAGCTGTCAGTCTCATATGATTATTGTGTGCAATTAGCAACTAGAAAACCACAGTGAAATCATTCCCAGATAATCTCTACATCAGGGAATACCAGTCCACCAATCACTTACTTGTCGTTCCGATATGACATACAAGTACTGTTGATCTGTAGAGAAACCCATGTCCCTGAGAATCATTCGTCCGTCCACCATCACATGGACCGTTTCATAGTGACCACCACCATTGGGTGGACCATCGACACGAATCTGTTTGAAAACAAGCAAGAAATTTTATTTATTATGCGCATGCATCGTCACAGCATATTCTTAGCAGGAATAATCTGATTAGACCATTCGAAAATCAAGTTTTCAAATTCACACATCTATTTAGACTTTCAAATTTATGGACCAAATTGAAGCGTTCTCTTCTCTGGAAACGTTCTGTCTATATACAATTTCCTCCCTTTACTTCTCCTTCCCCGAGGATGGTGACTAACTCCCAGAAATCCAAAAAATAAGCTAAAATAATTAATCCACAGTAATTAGCCCAAATTGCCATTCTTCATTTATAAACCTTGACCATGATTGTTGAAGAGCTATATAACCAAGAGGGGCACCACAGTCAAGTGCAGCCTTGTCAACATTCATGGGCTCATACAATAGAGCTACAGGGTCAGATTCCTGGCCCATTTTCCTCTTCCCTGTCGCAGGATTTTGATTTCAATTGTGCAGCACCCAAAATTAAACATTGATCAAATAGGAATGCCCTGAATGGGCTATCTATTTTAAGAGATAAATAGATGTGTGAATTTGAAAACTTACTTTTAAAAAAAGGCTAATCAGATTCGTTAAGAAAAGACTCTATAGCCAGGGACTTCCCACATCTGAAAGTTCAGAACCACATCCCATGATACATGTGCTCAGTGACTAAGGATCTATTCCTAGTTCATGAATTATTTTACTGAAATTATATTCTGGATCGTCAAGGTAAAGGCAGCAACAAATCTAGAGTTCAACTCTTGTTGTTCAAATTAACAGGAACAAAATAACTATCACTGTGAAAGTTCAGAAAATGATTTGGACTTCATATCCCTTGAAACTTAAATTCTAATAAAGAATCTATTATTGGCATAGGAGACGATCTGATAGCAGAATTTCATAGTCCGGAGACTGTTGCTGTCCCAGTATTGGCCATCGCTCCCGGTGGTGAGGCTAGCACTGAAGGGTTCCCAGCCCTCTGAATACCCGGTGGCTCTTGGAGGTGGGACATCCTCTCTTCGGGGCAGAAGCCATAACTTCAGGCAACTACATGATGTGGAGCATGCAGAATAAGTCGCGGCTTCCAGGGCAAGCGGAGGCAGTGACTTTATAGCTGGACATCTATAAGAGAGAGCGCAAGATCAAGAGCAGATGTCAAAATGCGGGGAAAGAGAGCGAGTAGGAGAGTGAGTGTGAGAGGGAGATCTCATTCTCATTCCTCTCTGAGCTACAGACAATGCTTCTTAAAAAAATAAAATAAAAGTTTTGCTTAGAGCTTGTACTTTGTTCTGGATTCATTCACAAAGGGAAACAGTGTGCTCACTATTAAACTCTAGCCGGTCTAACGTGGCCAGTCTGGAACAATCAATGTCCTTCATTTTGATCATCACAAGCAATACTTGGAATTAAAGTCATTAATATCTGCAATTGCCCAAAAAAGTTAAACCAAATTTACAAACCAAATTAAGTTTTATTTCAAGATGAGCAGAACTTTATTTCATAATCCACATCAAATAGAATGCAGAATATAAGCAGGTTATAACCTTAGTGCAGCAAAAGGATAGGTTGGATGCACTACAAAAATTAATGTTACATATGAGAGAACCTTTACGTGGGCAAATCATATTACACATACCGTAAATAAAATTGTTTTTTTCCAAATCTGTAATGAGATGCTAATTTGATGTATCCATTAAATAAGAATTTGCAGCTAAAGAGGTTAGAATTATCTGGAATGAATACAACGGGCCAGGTGAGCGCAATGTTTACCAAGCTGGTTGATGTATAATCACTCACTTATATTTACTGAATAGCTGTTGTCATGTGAGAGTACCTTTAAGAAATGGGTGTTTAAGAAATGTACCTTTAAGAAATGATTGTTTATCAGTGATGGCAGAGTGTGGGTGGAGCTGGGCTGTCTGTCAGCTTTTTACTTTTGTTTTAGGCTGTTTGCTGCAGAGGGGGTTTCAGTTTCGTTTTCAGTGTTGGAGCTGAAGCCAGACAGAGCAGGTGTACTGTTGATCTCTCTGCCATGAAAAGATCATCTCTTGATCATTTGGTGAATTCAGAATTATAAATGTTCTCAGTAGTGAATGTAAACCTAATGTGCTTCTGTTAAAAGGTGTTTCTTAAGTCTTCTGGATGTTAAAAGGACAGCTTACGGATTACATAGTGTTGTATTCTTTGGGGGTTGTATTTGAATTAATGGCTGCTAAGTTGTTCATTGTATGTTTTAAAACGGTTAACTTGAGTTAGAATAAACATTGTTTTGCTTAAAAAATAACTTTTCCATTTCTGCTGTACCATACCTGTAGAGTGGGCCGTATGCTCCCCATAACACAATCTATTAAAAGTTGTGGGTCAGGTGAACTCCATGATACACTTTGGGGTTCCCTAAACCCTGGCCCATAACACTGCCACGAAGACACCAATTGCTGTCTAACACAAAATGATGATTGAAGCTTTAAATATGTATTCCGCTGTTCTTCCAATGTTATAAACTTCTCGCATACTAAAATGTTTTGGTTTTATGGTTCTTTGTAGCAAAAGAGAATGGAAATGTACCGACTGTACTAACAGAAAGATTGCATTCTGGAAAATACTGGAATTCTAACCAGGTAAGTACTAACCAGTGTGTTTGCACGGTACAAGGCAAACACCTAAATTCACAAAGGATGTGACAGAAACAATCGCAAAGTTTGCATATAGCCACTTGTTACTGTCGAATGAATTCAATTACCTGAATAAACCATGTACTGCTCATTGATAGGCAATAAATGAAGGTACCTTGATGTGACTTAACACATCTTTACATGAGAAGCTACATTCATTATATATCAAGTATTAATGATGGCTTTCATAAAATCAAAAGAATCAAACAGTAATTTCTGTAGAACATTTCTTCAAAGAGGTAGGATCAATGGCAACTGCAAACCTGTGTGTACTGTGCTGGAGAATGGATCAGAAGATGAATCGAGGGACAAGGTGGCCTTTCTGCTATATCACCTTTCTACCAGGGAACATGGGGAGTTAGTTATGGTTAAATGTTTCTACATTAATCAATTAATTTCCCTCTGGCCACTTACACAATTAAAAAACTGTTTTGCCAGTGGATGATACTGACCTGATATAGCATTGCAATATATTTTCAGTCAATGAAGGTTTGCAACATGTTTCAAGCAGCAAATCACCCAACAATTTGTCACCATTGATAGTATTTTGAAAAAAGAAAATCATGTTACGTTAAACTATCGTTAATTACAGTTTTCTTGCACACTAATTATAAAATCCAAATCAACAATTCCATCTTGTCAAGTAATCACTTCTTAGCCTAGTGTGTGAACTTTAGTTGAACTGATGAATAATCCCCTGGAATCCGTGAATAATCACTGGCACTAAATGATTATACTCCTATTTTTAAAAAAATATAATTCAAATTAGCTACAGAATTTTACCTTCCTTTTGTGAATATATTCTCCAGAGCATTCTAGCAATATGCATGAGTCTTACAATTCGACTGTGTAATAAGAGGCTGAACAATCTGCTCACAAAAGCAAATTAAGATCTTACGTCAACCGTTTGAAACTGTTCACAAATTGATACTTTCTGCATAGGAAAAATTGCAATCACCTTTATCAATGCAATATTGATTGAGGAATAAAATGTGAAGTGAATGCTTTATTGGTATCTTCTATTCGCACTCACCCACAGCAGATTTATCTAGCAGGCTGACAGGAAAATCAACTACACAGGAAGATATAGCCACAGCTATTAACGGTGAGTTGCAAATGGAATTTATGGCACAAAGTCTGTATTAAGTTAAATTACCAATGCAAATATATTATGCTGCAAATAAATTCCACAACAAAATGGTCAAGAGTGACAGGAGTAATTTCTAAATGGCTATTGTAATTTAATTATTTTCTAGGATAATCAGGACGAGTGACAGACAATAGTTTTGAGTCTGTGCTACTGTGCCAAGTAATTTCAGGCTCAGTGAAGGAACATAAAATAGCTAAGGCCATGAATATACAGTCAACATGGCTCAGTGTTAGTACTCTCATCTCGGGGGCAGAAGATCAAGAGTTAAACGTTCCGTCCATGAGACTTTAGCACAAAATAATACGGGCACCTCAGTGAATTATTGAGGGAGTGTTACATGGTCAGTGACCACCCTCTTTTTGCTGTGGCATCATGAATTTTTTTGTTAATTAACCTACCCTGAGCACCACCCTAATACAGACCTTCACCGTTGTTCCTCCTGCCCCTTCCCTTCCACTCAGTTAAAACCATTTATGTTTCCTTGGAATTTAAGGAAGAAAGGAAGGTCTTCAATCTGAAACATTAACTCTTCCCACAAATGCTGCTCGACCTTAAGTTTCTCAGTAGAAACATAGAAAATAGGAGCAAGAGTAGGCCATTCGGCACTTTGAGCCTGCTCCGCCATTCATTATGATCATGGCTCAGTAACATGTTTCCCCCCATATCCTTTGATCCGTTTAGTCCAGGGGGCCAGCATGGCGCTGGAGTGGTTCACGCCGCTCCAGCCTCCTTACGCAGTGCCAAATGGGGCCCGCGCCAAACCGCGCACGCGCAGTTGGGGCAGCTCATCCAGCGCATGCTTAGGGAACTTCCTACGCGCGCCGGCCCCTCACCAACATGGCGCCGGGGTTCTGGGGCCGGCCGCGGAAGGAGGTAGGCCTGGGGGGGGGGGGGGGGGGGGGGGAGAAAGAGGCCAGCCGATCGCGGGCTAGGACCCATCGGAGGCCCCCCTCCCCGACCAGGGGTGAACGGCACCGGCGGGACCGTCATTTCTTTCCCGGGCCGGAGAATTGCCGTTCACCGTTTGAGGCGATTCTCCAAGCGGCCCGGTGCGATTCTCGCGATGTTGGTTTCCGGGGGGGGGGAGGGGGGGGGGGGGGGGGAGGAGAAATCGCGTACGGTTGTCGGGGCGGCATGGCGCGAGTGGCACAACGCCCCGGTGATTCTCCCACCCGGCGTGGCGGGAAGAGAATACCGCCCACAATGTTTTGACCTCAACTGTTTTCTGGACGTGTGAAATCCAGAGGCTCACCACTCTCAGGGTGAAGAGATCTACCCACACCTCGGTCTTAAATAGCTTACCCTGTATCCTTAGACTGTGGTCCCGGTTTCTGGACCCCCTACCATCGTGAACATCGTTCCTGCATCTACCCGGTCTCATCCTGTTATAATTTTATTGGTTTCTATGAAATCCCCACTTATTCTTCAAAACTCCAGAGAAGATAATCCTAACCGACTCAATCTCTCCTGATACGGCAGTCCCACCATTCCAGGAATCAGTCTGGTAAACCTTCGCTGCACTTCCTCCATAGCAAGATCATCTTTCTTCAGATACGGAGTCCAAAACTGCACACAAAGGACAAAATCAACCAGTCGTGTTGCACCTGAAAAGCAACACATCCGGTAGATGCCGGGTGATCTCACTTCCGGGTCTACCCGGCTTGTCACGTCTCGCGAGATCTCATGTGACCCCCCACCCCATGTGAATCCCCGCCCATAGTGGGCGGGATCACTTTCTGGCAAATCTGCACACTGGAGTGAGGCAATGCATACCCGAGATCTACCCAAGGTGGGGATCTACCTCCACCGCCTTGGGAGACCTCGGGCGAGCATCGTTCAGCACTGCTCTCTGCAGATGGGGCCCAGACAGAACGGCACTCTTGGGGGTCTTCCAGGGGATTGTCCCCTCTGGGAAGAGCGATACCCTGGAACTGCTGGTGCCACCTGGGCACCCTGGCACTGATGGCCTGGCACCACCAGCTGGGTGCCAGCTCGGAACTGCCCAGGTTACCCAATGGCACTGCCAGGGTGCCAATCTGGCATTTGCTTGGCCAGTGGTGATCGGGCTGAGGGAATGCCCTGCAAGGTGTGTGTATGTGTGGGGGGAGGTGTTTACCCCTTAGAGTGAGTTGGGGGTTTGGGGATCGTGCCAGGGCACAAGAGATCAGGACGGTGAGCGGAGCTCCTCAGTGCAGAAAACAGAATGAAGTGGGCCTTATCGGGGTGCACCCTACTGACGCCCCCGATCTACCCCGATGGGCATTAGATAGCGGGGTATTTCGCAGCGCTCCGAGCACTGGGAAACACCCGCCTAATCTCGCACACTACGGGCTCTGCCCTCATTCAGGTAGATCCCGCCCAAATTTCAATTTCAGATTTCCAGTCTCCACAGTATTTGAATTCTGCAAAGCAATTGCTGCAGTAACCGTGGCAATATTTAAGCCTCAATCTACACTACTAGAACATAGAACATTACTAGTTCTTATGTTCTTATTACAGCGCAGTACAGGCCCTTCGGCCCTCGATGTTGCGCCGACCTGTGAAACCACTCAAAAGCCCGTCTACAGTATTCCCTTATCATCCATATGTCTATCCAATGACCATTTGAATGCCCTTAATGTTTGCGAGTCCACTACTGTTGCAGGCAGGGCATTCCACGCACTTACTACTCTCTGAGTAAAGAACCTACCTCTGACATCTGTCTTATATCTATCTCCCCTCAATTTAAAGCTATGACCCCGCGTGCAAGACATCACCATATGATGAAAAAGGCTCTCACTGTCCACCCTATCCAATCCTCTGATCATCTTGTATGCCTCATTTAAGTCACCTCTTAACCTTCTTCTTTCTAACGAAAACAGCCTCAAGTCCTTCAGCCTTTCCTCAAAAGATCTTCCCTCCATACCAGGCAACATTCTGGTAAATCTCCTCTGCACCCTTTCCAATGCTTCCACATCCTTCCTATAATGCGGCAACCAGAATTGCACGCAATACTCCAAATGCGGCCGCACCAGAGTTTTGTACAGCTGCAACATGACCTCATGGCTCCGAAACTCAATCCCTCTGCCAATAAAAGCTAACACACCGTACGCCTTCTTAACAACCCTCTCAACCTGGGTGGCAACTTTCAGGGACCTATGTACTTGGACACCGAGATCTCTCTGCTCATCCACACTGTCAAGGATCTTACCATTAGCCCAGTACTCTGTCTTCCTGTTATTCCTTCCAAAATGAATCATCTCACACTTTTCTCCATTAAACTCCATTTGCCACCTCTCATCCCAGCGCTGCAGTTTATTTATGTCCCTCTGTAACTTGTAACATCCTTCCGCACTGTCCACAACTCCACCGACTGTAGTGTCATCTGCAAATTTACTCACCCATCCTTCTACGCACTCCTCCAGGTCATTTATTAAAATTACAAACAGCACTGGCCCCAAAACAGATCCTTGTGGTACACCACTAGAAACTGGACTCCAGTCTGAACATTTTCCATCAACCACCACCCTTTGTCTTCTTCCAGCTAGCTAATTTCTGATCCAAACTGCTAAATCACCCTGAATCCCATGCCTCCGTATTTTCTGCAGTAGCCTACCGTGGGGAACATTATCAAATGCTTTACTGAAATCCACATACACCACATCAACTGCTTTACCCTCATCCACCTGTTTGGTCACCTTCTCAAAGAACTCAATAAGGTTTGTGAGGCACAACCTACCCTTCACAAAACCGTGCTGACTATCTCTAATCAAATTATTCCTTTCCAGATGATTATACATCCTATCTCTTAAAAACCTTTCCAAGATTTTGCCCACAACAGAAGTAAGTCTCACTGGTCTATAGTTACCGGGGTTGTCTCTACTCCCCTTCTTGAACAAGGGGACAACATTTGCTATCCTCCAGTCTTCTGGCACTATTCCTGTAGACAAAGATGACTTAAAGATCAAAGCCAAAGACTCAGCAATCTCCTCCCTAGCTTCCCAGAGAATCCTAGGATAAATCTCATCCGGCGCAGGGGACTTATCTGTTTTCACACTTTCCAGAATTGCTAACACCTCCTCCTTAGGAACCTCAAGCCCTTCTAGTCTAGTAGCCTGAATCTCAGTATTCTCCTCGACAACATTATCTTTTTCCTGTGTGAATACTGATGAAAAATATTCATTTAGCACCTCTCCTATCTCCTCGGACTCCACGCACAACTTCCCGCTACTGTCCTTGACTGGCCCTACTCTTACCCTAGTCATTCTTTTATTCCTGACATATCTATAGAAAGCTTTAGGGTTATCCTTGATCCTACCTGCCAAAGACTTCTCATATCCCCTCCTGGCTCTTCTTAGCTCTCTCTTTAGGTCCTTCCTAGCTAACTTGTAACTCTCGAGCGCCCTAACTGAACCTTCATGTCTCATCTTTACATAAGCCTCCTTCTTATAGTAGCCTATAGTAATCTATAGGCCACCAAATAGTAACATTATGGTGGGGCAGGCAATAAACAAAGAAATAACAGATGCATGTAGAAATGGTACAGCAGTTATCATGGGGGATTTTAATCTACATGTTGATTGGTTTAACCAGGTCGGTCAAGGCAGCCTTGAGGAGGAGTTTATAGAATGTATCCGCGATAGTTTCCTCGAACAGTATGTAATGGAACCTACGAGGGAACAAGCGGTCCTAGATCTGGTCCTGTGTAATGAGACAGGATTGATTCAAGATCTCATAGCTAGGGATCCTCTCGGAAGGAGCGATCACAATATGGTGGAATTTAAAATACAGATGGAGGGTGAGAAGGTAAAATCAAGCACGAGTGTTTTGTGCTTAAACAAAGGAGATTACAATGGGATGAGAGAAGAACTAGCTAAGGTAGACTGGGAGCAAAGACTTTATGGTGAAACAGTTGAGGAACAGTGGAGAACCTTCCAAGTGATTTTTCACAGTGCCCAGCAAAGGTTTATACCAACAAAAAGGAAGGACGGTAAAAAGAGGGAAAATCGACCGTGGATATCTAAGGAAATAAGGGAGAGTATCAAATTGAAGGAAAAAACATACAAAGTAGCAAAGATCAGTGGGAGACTAGAGGACTGGGAAATCTTTAGGGGGCAACAGAAAGCTACTAAAAAAGTTATAAAGAAGAGTAAGATAGATTATGAGGGTAAACTTGCTCAGAATATAAAAACAGATAGTAAAAGTTTCTACAAATACATAAAACAAAAAAGAGTGGCTAAGGTAAATATTGGTCCTTTAGAGGATGAGAAGGGAGATTTAATAATGGGAGATGAGGAAATGGCTGAGGAACTGAACAGGTTTTTTGGGTCTGTCTTCACAGTGGAAGACACAAATAACATGCCAGTGACTGATGGAAATTAGGCTATGACAGGTGAGGACCTTGAGAGGATTGATATCACCAAGGAGGTAGTGATGGGCAAGCTAATGGGGCTAAAGGTAGATAAGTCTCCTGGCCCTGATGGAATGCATCCAAGAGTGCTAAAAGAGATGGCTAGGGAAATTGCAAATGCACTAGTGATAATTTACCAAAATTCACTAGACTCTGGGGTGGTCCCGGCGGATTGGAAATTAGCAAATGTGACACCACTGTTTAAAAAAGGAGGTAGGCAGAAAGTGGGCAATTATAGGCCAGTGAGCTTAACTTCGGTAGTAGGGAAGATGCTGGAATCGGTCATCAAGGATGAAATAGCGAGGCATCTGGATGGAAATTGTCCCATTGGACAGACGCAGCATGGGTTCATAAAGGGCAGGTCGTGCCTAACTAATTTAGTGGAATTTTTTGAGGACATTAACAGTGCGGTAGATAACGGGGAGCCAATGGATGTGGTATATCTGGATTTCCAGAAAGCCTTTGACAAGGTGCCACACAAAAGGTTGTTGCATAAGATAAAGATGCATGGCATTAAGGGGAAAGTAGTAGCATGGATCGAGGATTGGTTAATTAATAGAAAGCAAAGAGTGGGGATTAATGGGTGTTTCTCTGGTTGGCAATCAGTAGCTAGTGGTGTCCCTCAGGGATCAGTGTTGGGCCCACAACTGTTCACAATTTACATAGATGATTTGGAGTTGGGGACCAAGGGCAATGTGTCCAAGTTTGCAGACGACACTAAGATAAGTGGTAAAGCAAAAAGTGCAGAGGATACTGGAAGTCTGCAGAGGGATTTGGATAGGCTAAGTGAATGGGCTAGGGTCTGGCAGATGGAATACAATGTTGACAAATGTGAGGTTATCCATTTTTGGTAGGAATAACAGCAAAAGGGATTATTATTTAAATGATAAAATATTAAAACATGCTGCTGTGCAGAGAGACCTGGGTGTGCTAGTGCATGAGTCGCAGAAAGTTGGTTTTCAGGTGCAACAGGTGATTAAGAAGGCAAATGGAATTTTGTCCTTCATTGCTAGAGGGATGGAGTTTAAGACTAGGGAGGTTCTGCTGCAATTGTATAAGGTGTTAGTGAGGCCACACCTGGAGTATTGTGTTCAGTTTTGGTCTCCTTACTTGAGAAAGGACGTACTGGCACTGGAGGGTGTGCAGAGGAGATTCACTAGGTTAATCCCAGAGCTGAAGGGGTTGGATTACGAGGAGAGGTTGAGTAGACTGGGACTGTACTCGTTGGAATTTAGAAGGATGAGGGGGGATCTTATAGAAACATATAAGATTATGAAGGGAATAGATAGGATAGATGCGGGCAGGTTGTTTCCACTGGCGGATAAAAGCAGAACTAGGGGGCATAGCCTCAAAATAAGGGGAAGTAGATTTAGGACTGAGTTTAGGAGGAACTTCTTCACCCAAAGGGTTGTGAATCTATGGAATTCCTTGCCCAGTGAAGCAGTAGAGGCTCCTTCATTAAATGTTTTTAAGATAAAGATAGATAGTTTTTTGAAGAATAAAGGGATTAAGGGTTATGGTGTTCGGGCCGGAAAGTGGAGCTGAGTCCACAAAAGATCAGCCATGATCCCATTGAATGGTGGAGCAGGCTCGAGGGGCCAGATGGCCTACTCCTGCTCATAGTTCTTATGTTCTTATGTTCTTCCTCTTGACAAGTGTTTCGACTGCTTTAGTAAACCACGGTTCCCTTGCTCGACCACTTCCTCCCTGCCTGACAGGTACATACTTATCAAGGACACGCAGTCGCTGTTCCTTGAACAAGCTCCACATTTCCATTGTGCCCATCCCCTGCAGTTTTCCTTTCCATCCGATGCATCCCAAGTCATGCCTCATCGCATTATAATTGCCTTTCCCCCAGATATAACTCTTGCCCTGCGGTATATGCCTATCCCTTTCCATCACTAAAGTAAACGTAATCGAATTGTGGTCACCATCACCAAAGTACTCACCTACCTCCAAATCTAACACCTGTCCTGGTTCATTACCCAGTACCAAATCCAAAATGGCCTCGCCTCTCGTTGGCCTATCTACATACTGTGTCAGGAAACCCTCCTGCACACATTGGACAAAAACGGACCCATCTAAAGTACTCGAACTATAGCGTTTCCAGTCAATATTTGGAAAGTTAAAGTCCCCCATAACAACTACCCTGTTGCTTTCTCTCCTATCCAGAAGCATCTTTGCAATCCTTTCCTCTACATCTCTGGAACTTTTTGGAGGCCTATAGAAAACCCCTAACAGGGTGACCTCTCCTTTCCTGTTTTTAACCTCAGCCCATACTACCTCAGTAGACGAGTCCTCATCAAACGTCCTTTCTGCCACCGTAATACTGTCCTTGACTAACAATGCCACCCCTCCCCCTCTTTTACCACCTTCCCTGAGCTTACTGAAATATCTAAACCTCGGCACCTGCAACAACCATTCCTGTCCTTGCTCTACCAATGTCTCCGAAATGGCCACAACATCGAAGTCCCATGTACCAACCCATGCCGCAAGTTCACCCACCTTATTCCGGATGCTCCTGGCATTGAAGACACACTTTAAACCACCTTCCTGCCTGCACACTCCTGCAACTTTGAAACCTTACTCATGACCTCACTACTCTCAACCTCCTGTATACTGGAGCTACAATTCAGGTTCACAAGCCCCTGCTGAACTAGTTTAAACCCTCCCGAAGAGCATTAGCAAATTTCCCCCCCAGGATATTGCTACCCCTCTGGTCCAGGTGTAGACCATCCCATTTGTAGAGGTACCACCGACCCCAGAATGAGCCCCAATTATCCAGAAATCTGAAACCCTCCCTCATGTACCATCCCTGTAGCCACGTGTTCAACTCCTCTCTCTCCCTATTCCTCGTCTCGCTATCACGTGGCACGGGTAACAACCCAGAGATAATAACTCTGTTTGTCCTAGAACTAAGTTTCCACCCTAGCTCCCTGCCTTACATCCCTATCCCTTTTCCTTCCTATGTCGTTGGTACCTATGTGGACCACGACTTGGGGCTGCTCCCCCTCCCCCTTAAGGATCCCGTAAACACGATCCGAGATTGGATTGCCTGGTCATTCATTTCATTGCTGTTTGAAGGACTTCCCTGTGGGTATTTGTTGCCATATTTTCCTGCAAAACAACAGTGACGACATTTAATAAGTAATCTATTGGCTATGAAGACCTTTGGGACACTTTGTGTATGTGATTTGCCACATCAGATGCCTGTTGAATGAGCTATCCAATTAGTTGCACCCCTCTGTTCTTCCCCCAATACCTTGCAAAATGTTCCCTTTCAAGTATTGATTCAATTCCCTGTTGAAAGTCACACTCTTTTAAGTAAAGCACTTTCAAATTTATAAGAACTCACCACGTAAACGTACTCTCACTCATGTCGCCTCT